>NC_136656.1:6101713-6503302 GCF_949748355.1 Melanostigma gelatinosum
TTATAGAACACAAGGGTGTGCTACACCGTCCCTCCTTTCCATTTTTGCCACTCTCCCAAAAGTCAATTTATAATCACTTTTCAAAGGATATAGCCTCTCATTGTTCTATTTTTTTTCCCAGCAGATGGATGTGGGGGAAAAGTGTTTCTCGCAGTAACGAGAGCATTATTGCATGTTGTTTTTTTTTAATAACTGGTAATTTGTGTTTGACCATCACCACCGTCTCTCCCATGGTTGTTAAGTTATTTTTCCTGGCCTTTGTTGCTGCTTATTACAAAACACTAATTATAGCCTGAAGAGAATTGCCTCTTGTAGACCCTGACCTCTTCCCACTACTTAAGGCCACGGAGAGGAGAAGAAAAAGGGCAGAGAAATGAACAAAAGAGCCAAAAGGAGGGAGCTTTGCAGCTGATTAACCATAAGGCATACATTAATGATAATTGGATGAGAGAATGTGAATGGAGCCTTGAGCAAGAAATGCACTCCTTTTTTTCTTATTTTTCTTCAGCACAATTAAGATTCTGTTCATCGCTGCTCTTTTCCCTTTGAAAGAATCACAGAGAGCCAACAAAGAGTGTCATCGGGTCTGGGTGGAGGATGTGACTATACCTTGAGGGGACGACACAGAAACACTGCATTGTGTAATGCTGCCCCAGATCTGTAATTACAGCATGCATTGCTTATTACCATGTATAGGTCAGTTGATTCGCATTTCCAGTTAAATTCAAAAATGTATTCAGTTTTCTGATTATAACGTGCATCTGTTATAGGTTTCTTTGTGCGGCACGATAATGTCTGATGAAATATATGTAGTTCTTGGAATGCTGGAGAAAACTCAATTTTCTCACATATATAGAATGCATACATTTTGCTTGCTTGAATGGTTCAATGAATAGCCATAACGTAAGAAGAGCGCAAGTCTGAAATGAAAAAGAAATTTCTAAATGCACGTATTTCTCTCCAGAAAATACTTGATATCTGAATGTCAAGTTGAGAATGCTTCATATTTATATATATATATATATATATATATATATATATATATATATATATATTTATATATATATTTATATATATATATATATATTTATATATATATATATATATTTATATATATATATATATATATATATATATATATATATATATATATATATATATATATATATATGGTCACATTTGCCAGATATGTAACTAAGTAAAATAATCTATGTCTGTGTGTGTGCTACGCATATCTCAAAAAACTGTTCATCTGATCTCCTTCACACACGTCAGGTGTGTAATGCTGGAGATTGCCGTGTGGAATTTGGTGCAGTTTGGACGCGTGACAGCTACCAGGGCAGGGCTTCAGGGCTCTGCTGACTGAGTCCAGCATGTTGTCCGCAGCGGCGCTTTAGAGGCTGCAGTTTTATTTTATATACAGACGTTACAAAACTTAATCTTCTTCACTTCCAGTCCTCGACAAAGCTGCGAGCATTACTTCCGGGGGCCAGTTCCAAAAGGGCACATACTCCGAACTGCCAAGTCCCGAATGGACATTGCACTAGTTTTTCCAAAAAAAGTATTTTGTGTGCATATATTACAGACATTCCAATTATGAGAGTCCGTGTTCTTATTTGGGTGCACACAAGCCGGTTAACATTATGTCACGTGCTTCTTTAATGTGCAAGTAACACTTACTGTTGTCTTTGATCTAATCAAGCCACTCCAGCAACTGTCCTGAAGTCGGTGAGTGACGGCGGGCACAAATTCTGAAGCAAACCTTTCGAATTTATTATGTTATATTATGATTTATTCACTTTTGACAGCTACCATCAAATGTTGCAACTTTATCAACACAATGTTGTTGTTTTTTTACACCTTTGTCGCTTACTTGGTCACCTAATGGTGAACTGCCAGCATTATTATTATTATTATTCATTGTGGTGAGTCACCCAGGCAGGTGCGCCTCTGGTCACAAAGCGCACACCAATAAAGCAGCACCAACGCTTGCACATCCCGCTCGGGGTGCTTACTCACATGTGCTAAGGCACGCTCGTCGCCCATGTGCGCACACACACGCATAAACACACAAACACGCAGCCATGGCTTACGCTTCAAAGTGTTTACCGATTGTGTACTAGATGAGATTTACTTGCCCTGTTGGCACAGCTTGAGAACAACATGTCAACGACGCCAGCCAAGTCAATTAGTTTTGATTCCGACATGAGACAGGAGGCCAAATATCAGACGGGAGTTGCTGCGACCGTTTCCAACACGAGTGCATCAAATGGTGTTCCAATGCGATACAATGAATATATAAATGATTGCTCGTGAAGTCAATGGGAGCCGCTCACAATGGCTCCGCTCCTCCTTTGAGCATGAGGACATTGCAACCTTGGGTCACACCCAAAGCAAAAAGCGCAATAAAAACAGCTCACAAATAAAAGATAATGGCATGCATGTACAATGCCACTAACGGAGATGCACTATGGTAGGAGTTAACAAGGCAGAAGAACAACTGGTGGATCTGTTTATGGTGCAAACAACACGTCAATATTCTGCCTTTTTCATTCGTGTCATGTGCAAATCGTGTTCCACACAACAGCAGGGCATAGTGGGTTACCGAGCTCAAAAGTTGCCCGTCGCCTGCAACTCTTCATCCGATAGCTCGCCATGGCTGCTCCATTTTCTGCATTTACTTCCTGCAGTATTTGAAGATGACCCGTTGAGAAGATAATGCCAACAACGCACCTTTTACGCTTGAACGTAGAGTAAAAGGGACAGTTGATCACTGTTGAACACACTGTTAATTGTACAAGAGAGATGAAAGGAAGAGGAGTTGTAATTTGGACAGTCAGAGAACAAAGAGGCTATTGATTGCATCCAAACAGAGAGCAGACAGTGTCACTGCAAAGACACCCGGTCTATAATAATATAATTATATTTACATGTGATGGCAATTTCTGTATGTACACTTTTCATTGTCAACAGGGTGCCACGGAATATTTACATCACTCCGTCAACTGACCTGCAAAACTGCAAAAATCGAGGCGACGGCGCTGAATTTCCAATCTGAAGATGGACTTGATTTTCACTGCATATTGCATCAGGCAAACGTGTGTCGTGAACTCGATAATCTGGTTTTCTGTGGCGCCCCACTGCCAAAGGCAATGCCGGAATGGACTGTGTTAGCAGAAAACAGATAAGATGAATAATTCCGTGGCAATATGGCATCCAAACGTTTATGTAGCATTGTGTATGAATCAGCTCAACATCAACAATTGGCCCAGTAGAAGGCATTTGGCAAACAGCTGACAGGCCAGTGGTATTGTACAGATTATGTTGCATCAATGTTGGTAATCTTTTATATGCATAATTTGTTTAATGGAAGGGTACAGCATCTCTCATCACTTCACTCTCAAAACCACCCGGAAATTAAAATAGACTTTCTGTCAAACTCTCTGAAGTAATGGCCAGTTTGGACTTCCTGATCATATATCCCATCTACATCAGCCATTGTGAACATATAGCACTGTTGCTCCAGGTAGTATAAAAGTTCTAGCAAAAACTTTTACATCATTTGTCCTTTTTACAAGAAAAACAAATTCCCAGTTATCCATTTCTATGAAAGCGGTGCCCTGTCAAAGTCTCTCTCCTGCCGAATTTTCCCTCCATACCAGGACACTTGCAAATTAAACTACTGGTTGCAGAAAAGCAGTTTTATATATATATATATATATATATATATATATATATATATAAAACTGCTTTTACATATATATATATATATATATATATATATATATATAAAACTGCTTTTACATATGCATATGCAGTTACATATCTGGAAAATGTGACATATATTTATATATATATTTATATATATATATATATATATATATATATATATATATTTATATATATATATATATATATATATATATATATATATATTTATATATATATATATATATATATATATATATATAAATAAAACGAAAGTGTTTTCTGACACAATTTTGGCAGTTTCAGTGGAATTTTATCGTCCGACAGGTGGAAATGTGAGTCAGCAAAATCTTGAAAAATGAGAGATGGAAATGTTGGGTATGGATGTAGAAATGAAGGGATGTGAGGCAGAGCGAAATGCAGCAAGAGGCAGAAACAGAGTGAGAAGAGTGAGGGAGCGAGAGAAATGAAGGGCGAAAGACAAGAGTGGGACATCTCTCTCTCCCTCTCTTTTGGACATGTTCCACAAGTTTTACTGTTCTCTTGCTTTAGTGGAACAGACACCGTTTTAAAAGGCCCTTTTTCTCCAACGGTTGACGGAAATGACTGCCAATGCATCACACATCATTTCTAGCCCACAAGAGATATTCATAGGTCAAGTCTCAAATCTCCATGATTCATACTTGCTATGACTTTTTTTTCAAAAAATTTTCAAAATTGTTGGTTACATGCTCACATCGTCACTGCCGACAGGCTGATGTGTAGCAGGAGCCGTTCATCTGTAGCTTACCCCTTTAGGATACTATTTTTTTGCTGACTGCTAAATGTCATTAGTTCGAAGTCGAACCAGAAGCCCAATAAATGGGCTCTGGATGGTGGAGAGTTGGCTAGAGTTGGATAATAAGAGGCAGAGTGGCAGGTCATGCCTGCACCAGAAGTAAAATAAAACGGGAACGTCCGATGATGTCATTGTACGTAGCCGAACAATTGATCATATGCTTCTGTTTGTTCCACGGAGTGTATTTTCGGAGCAATGGGCGCGGGGAACAATGGACGTTTGTTCCCGGGATGGCGGTCGGTCGGACAAATGGGTTTTCAGTCCAATGGGACATTTGTCAGACTACTGGCGTTTTGGAATAATGAGCCGTCGGAGCAACAGGCAATCCCTCTTCTAATCCAGGCTCTACTACCTTCCACTCTGTTTGTAGTCACACTCGCAGCTGAATGAAGCCCCCTTCTTTCAAAGGTTCACACAGAAGATGTAGTGGAGTAATCTCAACCTCAGCAGAGACACAAGTCACCCACATGTTCATTTTTGTACTGGTCTCAAAATAGCTTCGCATTGTCAACATTGAATGTACCGGTATTACATTTGTGGGCTTCTCCTTTGCCTGATTGAATGTGCTCATGCACCGAACACGTCAGATTAAGGCCTTCCATCCCAACAGACAAGTTCCAGTCAATTCGCTGACAAATGATCACTCCTCTCACAGGCACCATTTTCCCTCCGCAATCTCTCTGTGTAATTGATGGGAGCTCGGCTATTGAGTATTTTACTGGCGCCGTCTTCCCCTGTAATTTCAATCAGGACTTCAGTGGGACAAATCAATAGGACAGGGGCTAAATGAGAGACTATACTGCTGACTCTGTTCCATATCTGTCACGTGGACAATGTATTACACCCAGCTCTGGGAAGCTTTCTAATCACCGAGGCCTGTGTGCTTACATACGTAGACACTATCGATAATATCATACCCGGAGATTAAATATGATAACGAACATATTACTTGAATACTTCTAATGTGTTAGCGCCACATGCACACAATTTTTAAGAAACATCTTGAAATGATTGTTAATCTACTCATATTGTTGTGCTGTTCACATAGCGATGGACCCAAGGCATGCTGTGTTTTTTATGAAAATAGACTGCCATCTTATTACAGTGGTGCGTTCCATCATTTTGTCGGCACGCGTGTCTTCTTTGGCATTCCCAGTTTAGATTTTCAACGTTGCGGTGAGCTCCTGGACCTGTGCACATACGTCGTTAGTGAGAATTCCCTTGTCGTCGCCTGTCTTTGCAGTTTGTGGACCGACGACAACAACAAGGCCGCGTGAGTCAGGCCCAAGATTTTCTAGCAGTTGAGGCCAAGTGGAACGTTGTTTGTCTGGGCCCGCAGCCAAATCTTCCATTAGGCCTTTGGCCCAGGTGAACAGTAATTAAACAAGGCTGCGCTGAGTCGGCACTCCACATCTCCAGTGCTTCTGCATTCACATGATTTTTGTTTATGTTGCTCTCCAGCGGGGGTTTTTTTTTTCTCGTCGGAGATCTCAACCATATGTTTGTTTTTTCTCTCCATCTCTCGTGGTGCCAGGACATGTTTTAGAGAAGCGGTTTTCAAAACTGTGAATCGTGGTTCCCCAAGCCAGCAGAGGGAAGTTGACGAGGAGGGACACAGAAAACAAAGTTAATGAGTGAGGTGAAAGGGACAGGGGCATGTCCGTCAACTGGAAATCAACTGGAAATGAGTCGCCGGGATTTGGCCGTCGCACTAACAAAGCCGGCAGTTGAAGGCTGCAACAGAAGGTGAGACGCACACAGATCACACTCCTTCTCCGAGTCATAACCCAATCAAATAAGAGCGGTTGTGCATATGTTTGGATTCAGTGTGACGTACACTTCCTGAGAGTATTATTATATCTGATCTCTGTTGCAAATAAATTCCCGCAGAATAGAATTTGCCTGGGAATCATCGGATTTTTGATTTTTTTCTGCAACAACATAATCCAGTAGGTGTCTGTACATCCACGGATACATTCCAAATAGGAACTGTTAATAGCTACATTTGCATAATTTTAATGGTGCCAGTTTGCCAAAAATGTAAAAAAAAATAGAGGCAACATAAACATCAACATTATACTTCATAAATACAGTATATATATAGCACGATTAGCATATTTGTCAATCAAGTCATCCATGTTTAATAGCGACATAGATATATCCGCTGAAGCCAGAAAAAGTCAAGGGAGGAAGACTGGGCAGGGGAAGATGGAAAGATTAGGGGCTGAATGCAGGCCTTTTCCTTGTTGTTTCAATCTACCGCACTCACTTCCTGTTTGCCGAGAATCTGCAATCAGTGGCAGGAGGGGAAGGAGGGAGGCAGAATGGGAGGGGGGGGGACGGTATGATGGAGAGAGAGGAGTATTTCAACAGGAGAGGTAACAATAAAAGCCGCGAAAGCACATAAACAAACAATAAACAGATGATAGGGGCTCTGAAAAGAGAAACGAAGGAGGTGTCGTTGGCAGGAGTGGTGGCGGAAGATGCGTCCCCCCCACTCTCCACACATCCCCTCTTCTCACTTATCCTGCTCCCCTCCTCCTCCGCTCTCTGCCACATGACCATTGGGTAAGCGAGCAGCCCCAATGGGGAGACGAAGGGAAAGCGAGAGAGACTTAAAGAGAGGGACGGTGCTGAGGCTGCATTCACAGAAGATTACAGTGCAGGCTCGCTGATCAGCCTCTCCACCATTTTCTCTCCTCTGCACAGAGATGAGCCCGTCTCCCTTTGATCACACTCACAACCAATGGGATCACACAGGTAGAAAATAATGAACACACCCCTCCCTCCACCGCACACACACACACACACCATTGTTACCAAGCTGTGAAATCAGATTGTGTGCGCCGAGGAGCTTTCAGGAGGCAATATTCATATCTCATCTAGGTTTGTATGCGAGTGAGGGGGAAAGTAAAATCCTGACGATATGACACTGAGATCCTGTGTGTGTGTGTGTGTGTGTCTCATGAGGAAACAAGAGCGTTATTCAAATTCCCTGATTCATTCCCAGCAGGGATGAGGATCGATAACCCTTTATGATGGGACTTAGTGAACTAATTAGGTAACGGGATGGCTGTGCATTTCTAATGAGCCGACCGCGAGCACATTGTGAATTAAGTTGTGGATCTGCAAAAGCATACTAAAAAGGTGACTGAATTCATGAACACCCCCCACCCCCACCGGATCCATCACTCGAACACAATCACTCACATGCATGCACACCAACACAAAGCTCAGGTGGGTGTGCACAAAACCATGTAAGTTCTGTCTCTCGTCAACACGGCAAAGTTATTCGAACGTGCAGATGTTGTTCTTGTTTTTGATTTCTATCAGACTTGATTATTCAGGTTGGGTGACGTGCGTAACAAGTTAGGCATGAAACATCAAACACTGAAGCCTGGAAATTGGAAACTAGGAGGTTATGAGACATGAATTGTAATTAAGGCTAATCTCTGTATTACTTTCTGTACTCCATGCAAAACTGTTCCACGGCATCTGCATTGTGTGTTCTGATGAATCTCTATAGAGAGCAGAATAACATTTGCTTGCAAACATTTATCTTGTGAATACTGTAGCGTACTTTCCAATCTCTCAGGTTTGATATTACATTAGGACATTATATTCCATAACGTTCTATCAGGAATGCTGGGGCAGAGTCCTGCGCGGCTTTTGATTTTCAAGACCCACTCTGGCACAGTGGTGCCCTAAAGTGTACCCACCCGGCCAACCGCACATATGACCAATTAGTAACCAATTAGTTACCCAACCCAACCCAACTCATTGAAATGAGATTCGCAGCCTGAATGGAAACGGTAAAATACTGTAAAACAATGTGCCGGTCATTTCCTGCATGGGAAACTAAGATTAAATCATTTCAAACAAAAGGTATTACAGGCATTACAGTTGAAATAAATCTAAAAAATGATGTCTTATCCTCACAATATTGAGCAGCACATGTCATGAATGAGTGAATCATGCATGTGCTAAGCAAAGAACCAAATATATTAAGGTCTAGTATTCTTTGAAGGATTATGTAACAAAACTGTCCATGCCATGTGTTGTTTTCCAATTATTTTTTCTTTAGGTCTGTACAAGTTTGCATTTGTACTTTTATAACAGTGCATCTGCCTTCATCGGAGTTCTGTTGAACATTTATTCTGAGGTCAGGACAGCAATCAGTGGAAGTATAAAAGGTTGTTCAATGTTGCCCTGTGTTCTTTTCAGCATAAGCAATTGTGGCTCTGCCAAACCACTGCACATAATGGTCAATTTGTTGCCAGTAGAGCTCTGCAATGTGGCCCATTGAGCACATGAAATACAATCAACCCAAAAGCCATTCGAACAATTCTTGCACTTTTACGGAAATATGGCAAAAAAAACAAACGCAGATTTGCTTTTAAGGCAGCCAATTGCCAAAGTGGATGGGTTATAGCTGCGGATAAATTGGTTAATTTGTCAGCGAAAATGACCACTCTGCGATGGAACAATATTTATTTTTATTTTTTTCCAGACGGTCTCAGTTAGGGTTGTTCATGGCAACCATTATAAACTCTCTAAATTAACTATTTACATTAATTCCATCTGCCTGCCTGCTGTGTTACATTTCCAAGAGGAGCTCTCCACCAAAGGGAAGCTGCAATTAGCCCTATACCTTGTGGCAGAGACACACTCGGCATACTCCTCCCTCTCCTCCGCAGCTCAGGAAATAGCCAGTAATTATTGTCAGGGAGGATATTAAAAGGACTTCAGTTGGGGTCCATTTCCTTACAGAAATGTGGGCCTTATGGATGATGTATGCACAATTAAACAAGAAATGGCCATCACATTGCTTGCGGTCTCTTAGCATAAGCCTCTTGCATCAGTGAAGTGCTACCAGATTTGACTAATTGTCATCGGAGGATAGCTTAATTTATCTCCACTGAAGGAAGAGCAGCTGTTGAGTTCAAACACATAGGTTTGTGAGGTAAACACCTTTGCTTTTCGACTGGCGCTCTCGGGATGGCCATGTCAGTCGGCCAATCTGTCAGACAGTCGGGTCACCACTTTGGTCCAGAAGGAATATCTTGATAATGACTTGCCATTCAATTATGTATATTTGTTCGTGGTTTCAAGAGGATGAACCCTAGAGACGTTTGACGACCCTCTGACTTTTACTCTATTCGGCACCAACCGGTTATCATTTTAGTTTATTATTGAGATATCTAGAGGACTGATGGCCTTGACATTTGATACAGACACTTTAAATCCTGAAAGGCATAATTCTAAAAAACTTTGACACTGACCTTCCATCTAGATTTTGGACGAAATACTCGATAGACACTTAATCTTCTTCAAACAGAGAGAGGTAGGCGGACACTGTTTGGAGAGAGAAGACCTGTATTATGTATTAACAAATGTGGATATCTGACCTATCGCCTGCTGTTGTATTTTGCCTTTTTGTGCATCATGAATACTATAAAGAAATGGAATATTACATCATTGGCTTTTACAAATCCTCGCTTATAAATTGAATTTGCTATTCTGATGTCATAACAAGCTCCGTGGCTCAACAAAAATAACAACCTTCCTGCAAAACAGAAATCCCTCCAAGCAGACTCCCATCATCGGGCTGTTGCAGAGAGATGGTGCAGATATGGAGTGATTGAAAGGTTCCAGTCGCTTTGCAGGATTAGTAGTTTGGAGATGATTGCAAGATTTAATAGACCTCTGAAGCAAAAGGCAATTCACCCACTGAGAAAGAAAGAGCTCTTTGCTCCTTCCATTGACCTGCTCCTTCCTCCCTACAGACCTTTTAACCTCCATCTTGAATCTGCTATGTCCACGTCTGAGTGAAAGCCCTCCTTCCCGTTTTTGAACCTTTCACATTATATCAGAATCTTCAGAATCTGTCAAAGTCCTCAAACCCTGATGACCCTAAAAACCTTTGCCCCATTACGGTTAAATACCTTTCTCACTCTAGAATCGCCCTCTCAACCTCTTTAGACCCTTCATTTTGGAAAACATGAATGTTTTATCGTCTGTCGAATTTCGATAAAATAATCATTTATAATCATATCAGCTCACACTTAAACGTTCAATCCTGACAATTTACTCACAAAACCGTTTCAAACCAAGCCATTGATTTATGCCCGATCATCCCCTCTGACTTTAATCATTTTAACTCCATCTTCTCCATTTTCCCAAACAACTTCTCTTCTCCAGTCTTGCTGCCTACAATTTGCAGTGCCCAATAAAGCAGTCATACCCTCACCTGACAAAACCTGCATTGCGCAACCTTCAGAACTTTCTACAGCTCTAAAAAGTGCAACTGACTAGCAGCTAATAAGTATACGTATTAGTAGAATATATTAGAGGTATACATCCAACCAAATATTCCAAAGAGCTGTGATTTCTGTAAGGTATCAATCTCAACCAAGCTTGTCAACACGTTTACAGACATTTTTATGTTGATATTTTTCCATGGATAGGAAGATGACACCAGCATTTTAATGAATGCACCAACAAAGTTCTCGTCGGTCGTCTGTTTCTCCATCACTGGGCTCAACGCCAGATCTATTTGAATTTCTCAACAAATCGGACATATGGCCATTTTCTCCAGCCACATAAGCCTCTGCAGACATGCTAGTGTTCCAATGCAAAGCACAGTTGAAAGTTCGACGCTGACACATACACGAGAAGAAGAAATGGCAAGAAATGAATTAGCTCAGAAAGTTTAAGTAATCTTTCCTCCTCCTCCACTTCGTCTCCTGTCACCGTCTGCAGGGTAACAGGCTGCAACTTCTGCTGCAACCGTCACAATGTGGCGAATTGTTGCAACGGTGGCAGCAAAGCCGCATGCGCATGTCAAATCATGCTTTTCTTCCGCTCGGCTTCAGTCTCTCAGGCTCCCTCCATTTCTCCCTCAGAATTTCCAGAAAACACACACACACACACACACACACACACACACAATGGGTGACATTTCAGGTATGGAAATGGTGATGACATTTGCAACCTCTGTGGTGTCTTATGAAATGTAAGTAATTGAATTGGGGTCAATATGACAATATAAAAAAAGTGTTTGCTATGCAAGCCACTTGAAATGCGGCTGCAATCTTTTTTAGTTTTTTTAACACACATCAAAATCGTCATGTTTGTTTCAAGAAAATGAAGCGTACAAGCTTGTTACATGCACATTATTTATTCCATTTAGTTTGAGCCAATCGATCGAGATCAATATTTGCCCAAAATCTTCAATTCGGGGTTCATCTATGACGACTATATTTTAAGATGTTTAAATAAGTATATTAAGTATATATATATATATAAGAAGTATCCTTTTTTTATCCCTAGAGATGCATCTTTTGAAATATGCATTTTCTAGTCTCAAAAGCACTCTAGGTAACTGCTCCTTTATCAGCATTTTTTTCATTTGATTTTTTTTATCGATTTTAACACCTGCAATTTGAGTTAAACTATGATGGTGTTAAGAAACGCAGCCTAAAATACAATTTCTTTATCAGATAAAAACTTCAAAACATTAGAAGCCTTCCGTATCCTCTGGGAGGAAGCGAGATAGGGATCCAGCAAAGGTTTCACACGGCTCTCCTGGGAGAAAATATGTGCACAGCTGAATACATAAATAAGAACTGGAACAAATAAGTGTGCACTGCTGGGCAAAACATGGTACAGCCACAATATGGTGTATGCTATCATCTCAGTTAATTAGTAGACTCATTAAATATGTGCACATGTTGATGTTGGATTCATAGCAGATAGAATCTTTTTTGTAAATTGTCTAAAATGGCAAGGGTGTGATATCTTATGAATTAATCTTGTGCTCAGCATCACCAAATACCCTCAAGCCAAGTGCATCTGAATCAAAGTGAATAGGCTGCATAGTTGATGAATTAGTCAAATTGGAAGATAATTGTTTTTTTTGATGAATGGTTTGATGATATTTCTAACATTCATGCAGACTGAGAGCAAAAAGCAGTCGACATACACACACGTGCAGCCTTCACAGGCCTTTCAAACTCATCACAGACTTCGAAGATGAGTGGTATGAAACCGCACTGAATGAAAATGTTGACTTTAAGCGGCCGAACTGCCGTGTCCCCTTTGTTCATTTTCCATTTAACCTATTTCAGAATGTCTCCCAGTGAGGCCGGGGCAAGGCTGTAATTAACTAAATATTTTGCCTGAAGCTGTTGTAAACAACTCATTTCAAATCTAGCGGCGACCTCGTGGAATTTCAATTAACGTCGTGAAAGGAATGTAGCTTTTAAAGAAATGCACTTTAGCACTTCTGGAATAGTCACAAGGACATCTTTCAAGAAATATGACGTTCTGTGTCAAAAGTGTTGTCTTCATATGCACCATTGTAACCTGCAAAATCACATGAAAGCCAGTGTGTGTGTGTGTGTGTGTGTGTGTGTGTGTGTGTGTGTAGCAGTAATGCAGGAAGTTAAAAACATGTTTCTAAAAGGACCAAGGTTGTGTAGGATGAGTATTGACATTTGGTCGCAGTTACTGTGAATACTTTTAAAAAACAGCTCAAAACCCACCTTTTTAGGCTGGCGTTTGAGTAAAAATCCATGTCCTAGACCTGCTCTTAAAATATGTTTTACATTTGTATTTTATTTTTTCTCATTTTTTATAAATTTTATTTAATTTTTTCTCTGTGTAAGTAATTTATTGACCCTAGGGTCACATTGTGTTTTTTATGCTTTTACATTTCTGCTCCGTTTAGCACTTTGTGACGTTATGTCTGTGAAAAGCGCTCTATAAATAAAATTCATTCATTCATTCATAAAAACGCAAAAATGCAATTTTTGTGGTTACGTGTGTGTGTGTGTGTGTGTGTCCTGCGTGAGTGGACCTCTATGTCATACCGTATTCACTGAAGTCGATTATTTTCTTTACAGTGGCAGAACAATATCTTCTCATAACTGTATGCTTTCTGTTAGATCCACAATGGGCTGTACTTAGCAATGGCAAAGTGTTACCTCTCCACCAAAATAGAGGAATTCATCCCCCTCGTCCTCTGTCACACCTCAAACACTCTTCCTCAAAAGTGCTTCTGCACTTAATTCCCCATTTTGCTTAAACAGAGAGCCGAAGCACTTAATCCTTTATTGGCAAACTGTCTTATTGTCACTACTTTATTACCTAGCTGGTCCTGTAGGAAAGCTCAGGGAAGGGTTAGTATATTCCCATCACTGTCAGCTTAGTCCAGGTATAGCCTCTGCAATACAGTCGGTTCAGATTTTTCATTTGCCACCATTGTTGCTGCTCGTGTGAATGCAATATATGCACAAGATGGTTTGAAAGTAATCAAATGTGTTTCATTGCTGCATTTGTTTTGATAACATTGATCTGCAGTCCGCATTCAGTTTGGTTGTTACGCACGTTTTGTGCATTATTTATTATTGCGGCCACCTTTAATGTTTTAAAGAATCTTAGATGAAACATACATTTCATCCGAGGTATTTAGGGACTGTCTCCTTTATTGCATTTCAGCACCACGGCTGTTTCAGGACCAAGGACAGCTCCACGTATTTATATACACACACACACAACAGTGGGAGAGGACATTTCTTTCACATTCAGCTTTACACAGGCATATGCTGCATTGTTTTCACATTGATATTAATTAAAGGTTGTTTCCCTTTTCATAAAACATACTCTTTATAGCCACTGGTATATCCACTGCCCCCCCCCCCCATGCCTGTAACCTGCGGTCAAGTTGACATGCTGTTTGTGAGGCTACGAGTACGTCTTCATGAAATGAACATTAGGATTGACATACAGTAAGACCATATATTGTTGACATGTAATGGTTACAGAGAGAACAATCTATACAGGCATCATTTGACTTTGTTTTTAACGTTTCTCAGGGAGTACCCCGAGTACCCCGTGTCCATTTTGCTGACAAATAACCCACACGAAGTCAACGTCTGCAAAACAGTCCGTTAGAATGCGCGTGTCTTAAAATGTCAGGGATAGGTCAGGACTGAACCTGAATAAATTGTGCAACGTTTTTTTTTTTGCTTTTCTCCGACAGCTACCTGGCGAAAGGAACTGTCAGCAGTTAAATGGTGCCCGTTCTGTTCTACAGCTTCATCATAAAAGCAGACTTTTCACGTGACCTATCATGGACAGAGTTTCTTGCTGGGAGCTGATCCAAGGAATCAGAAAAACACATTCACCGATACGTTTTTAGTGCTAGCATTGTGATGTTTTATTATTGTTGAAAAAAACCACAGTTACCTTCTGCTTTTGGAAACTTCAACTCCTGTCAAACACATCTACTTTATGCCCCATCCTTTGACTGATGAATGGAAGGGGCAGTAAGGTAATTATGCTCATCATGAGGCATAATAGATACAAGCAAGGAGTATGATTTGATGCACTCGGCCTCCATCTCCAGTGCCCATTCACCTCCGAGAAATTAATGAAGTCGAATTGAAGCGCTGCAACAAATTAGCTTTTTTTTTGTTGAAAGTTATAGCATCCGGGGCACCTTCGATTCATATTAAAAAAGGCTCTGGACCATGCAGTTTCAATTACCTAAGAGAATTGAAATGCTGAAAAGGCCTCAAATTGATTTTCTTCCATAGAGACCCCTTCTTCAAAAATAGGTGGAGACCTTCATACATACTTCATGATTGGTTTTATTCCTTTGATATTTGTTTATTTTAGTTGTTGAACTTGCTTTGTCATTTTTAATTCACTTTGTGAAGGCTGCCAAAATGGCACCAGCGTAGTTTCTGGAACAAACTTTTAAGTGGAGAATATATCGAATAAAAGCCGTTGGACACCAGATCAAGCCTTTATATAATTACATTATCATATTATTATTGTTTTAGATCAGTGGGTAAATCACATCATATATTACATTATTATTGAGGTCATAGCTGGTGATGGTGTAGGATCCCTCATGGCAATGCAAAAAAACAACTCAATATAATGTAGTTTATTACAACACAACCTTTAACTATGACCTCGACAATCTAAACATTTTGGAATTCACACATTTCCGGAAAAGTCATCAAAAACTGAACATCTTGAGCTTAGAAAAGACCGATGTTGTAGCGGGGCTGCTGTATTGGATTGTTCGGTGTGCCAAATAAAGGGGACACTTTGTGCATGCAACCAATGGCAAGGGCTGCAAGCCATGAAAGGCCACGTAAACTAGGGATCGTAGACATACAGTTTAGGGTAGGTCAGCATATTCATAACCTATCCTGCCTGTTTCATTCAGAAGCCGGTAAGAAATTTTGTTCCCCGAAGTCATTTTTCCAGTTGTAAAGCGGAAAGCAAAATGTGATACTGTTGGGGTGACCAAAAAGGTAGCAACTGAGCAGATTACATCACCTGTAATAAACAGAGATAAATACATCAAACCTGAAAATCCAGTCCGCTTTGCAGGAAAGTAAAAAATAAGAATCCTGATTTGACTGCCGAGCATTTAGTGTACACAACAAGCTGAAAGAGATGAGGAAGTTTCTCGTCACGTAGATCATGTAATCCTGCATCTGACTGCATATTCCCAGTGATGCAGATTATTTGTAACAGAACTCCTCAAATATTAAATCTCAAACTGCCTGACCTGAAGTTTCTTTTGGCCAGATACCGTAAATGTGCAATTATGTCAGTCTGTTTTGGACCTTCGTGCTTATTGGTATGATTGTGTGCTCACACATATAATCCATTTGTGAAAAAGCAAATATTGGCTGAAAATCCCTTTTATTTTTCTACTACTAACCTCAGACGTGCATGTCAAAACTGGTACACGCGCAGGCCCGTACGCCTTCACTCGCATACACACATCCGACACAGAGTCAGTGACTTGCCAGAAGGTGGAGCACAGATAATAGATTTAGGCAACTGTAAGCAGATTTGGGCCTGCGCCTTACACTTAAAGGCAGATCATTCGGTGGCTGTAAACAGGCTTTGGAGAAATCAAACCGTTAAATGGAAAACACATTTATTAATTCAATCCGCTTAGTTCAGGTTCAGCTCCTTTCCCCTCAAATTACGTTTGCTGGATTTCACAGGATATTAGCAGGCAAGAAGAAAAGAGGGGCACCAGGGTGGCTGCCTGGATGTCACCGTAACCTCGACTCTGACTAAAGAACGGCGACGCTGACACAAAGGAAAGAAAGCAAAACAGTGGTAGGAAGATTGACTTTTCAACAGCTGAGCGAATACAACGGCTGTAGCAGGTAGTACTAGAGAAAACGTTGCTGCGTTAGAATAAATATTGGTCGACCATGGTGTCAAGCCAACAGGCATTGACTTGCTGAATGCTAAATCCATCATGAAAAGGAAAAATGTATGAAACTCGAATTACAGATGTTCAAAAGTATATATTACATTGGATGTGTTGAATGAGCCGTAATAACTAATAACTGGTAATTTGTCTGTGCACTGTAAACTTCTTCCCTATGTAAAGATATCAAGGCCACAATTACTGATCTAAAGGCACAGATGTATGTGAAATTGGCTTCTGAAGCCAGAAGCTTAAATAAGCAAGCGGGCCCTGTGTTGATGTTTTGCTCTACCTACTATGTCGAAGGTAAAGAAAGAAGTTCATTTGAAAGGAACTTTGGTGAGAGGTCTTGGAGGTGGCGAAAACCAAAAACATTTACATGGACAACCACAGATGAACAACCATGCATCTACTGATGAAGGCCATGTGACGTAGTCAAAAGCTCTCGGGCAGGTTTGGACCTGAAATGGAGCTTGGTTTTTTAATTACCGTTCAAGTTTAAGAATTAACTGTCGCACTCAAGTCTGTTTGATTCAACTTTATTTTCATGTTTTCATTGTGGTTCATGACTAAATATTTGTCAGGCCTTAGACAAAACTCTTGTATGTTGCTTTCACTGGCTTGCATGGTCATTTTCTACCCAGAATGCAACACTTGTACAGCAAGATTCATTTATTTCTAAGTTAAAGGGCTGTAACTATATCCTCAGACACTCAGGTTATGTCGTTGGTATTCTTTCTATTTCAATAATTCAGTATTCATTCGGTAGGAAGTATTCCTGTTGGGAAATAAAACCATAAAGTTTTAGGTTGCGATAATTTCCAAAAATAAATCTTCAAGCTAGCCATGTAACTTTGTACAAATTATGGGACGGCCAACTGGCACCTATACCGCAGTAACTTGACCATGCCTGACGGCTTCATTTGAACAAGTGACCTCTCAGTTACCTTTCTCTGTGGTGTCATTAGTATTCTCAGTTCTGAGATATTTCACTCCTCAGCCGGCTGCAGTCATTTCTTATCCACGATGATATAAAGAGAAGAGGAAGATGAAAGATGCTGCTGGCTCACACCTGGTCTAGATGATGGACAATGGTAAAAGAGAGTTATTTACTGAAGCCAGCAGCGTGTCAAATCTTCCGCAGCTCCGACTGCAACTGTTAACACCGATTTTTTGGAGCTTCACTGTCGGTGTGTGTGTGGCGGTCAAGCCTTGAAGCTGAACTTGAAACAGCTGAGGGCCTCATGAAACATGGAGGACGCCTCACTGTGCCTTGCCATTTCCCTTTGGCCAGCTCACTTCCACCCGTAGTGCAGCCTAACGTGCCTGTTATCTGGCCTTCTCACGTTTCTGTTCCGAGTAATAGGATTCATACAGTCCAGCTCATGAAAACAGTCTTTTTGCCGACTTCCTTGAGCTGACACTGGAAAAAATCTTTTAAAATCTTTTTAAAAGCTCTGCGAGTGTCATTTGACCTTCCGGCATCCGCACGAGTGGCTGCCTTTTACAGTAGGTCCTGCTCTACAGTAGCTTTTTCTTATATTAATCTTCACTGCAAAAGATGGAAATTGAAACCCCAAAATGATTTATGTTGTTGAGTCTGCTACATCACCCTCAAAAAAATAAAACATTACCTTAGCATTGGGATAGCTAATCGCTAGCCGGATGGAATGTGTGGCTACAGTATCGATCAGGAGCACAGCAATCACTCATAATCATTCCTTGAATGACCCGGTGTATAAACACATGATCAGCCCCCCCCCCCCCCCCTGCACCTGCTCATGACCGACAATCGATACCGTCAGAAAGAAAAGTAATTTCCAGAATCAGATGCTGGAAATGTCTCAGTAAGGTCACAGTTATGTTTGCAGGATTTCTATCAGTCTGTATTCTTTGGGGAAAAAATTGACATAATACTGTTCTGTTGTGTTTGCACTGGATCTTATGTATTGTTACCAGTGAGGACAGATTAGAGAAACCCAGAGATCCAAATATGGGTTTTTTTTGCAATAGATTGATTGTTAAAAAATACCACACTTTTTTGTTTACCATAGCTTTAATTAAGGAAGATCTGGTCAGAGTTCAATGCCTTGATCAACGTTCGGTCAGCAATAAAAGTGGCTGGACTTTGTGGCTTAGTCTCTCCCCGAAATACATTTTCCTCATTTCAGTACTGAGTGTTTAAATGTCCTGAGTTTTTTGTAGATGACAATATCTAGACACATTCGAGAAACTGATGTATTTTGCATTCCCTTTGATCTATTTAAAAACCAATTAAATCGAAATAATGATGGCAATTGTAAGAAGAAGAAAAAAAGGAAAATAAAAAACATGATTCCTCACAGGCTGAACCTCTACGTGCCCTCCTATTAGAAAAAAAATGTTTTCATCTTCAGCTCCTTAATTGGGACAGACTCTTTTATTTGCGAACATCAATATGTGTGTAACGTTCCCGTTTGTCTCTTTAAAACATAACAACTTGTTCCACTAACAAAAGATGTGGTCATTAAAAAATACAACTTTGTGGAGGTATACAAACATAAGAGTAAGCTCATATATTGACTGTTTGGCAAATAAAAGTCACATTGATGTAAGCCATAGTCTAAGACAAAGCTGAAAATAAAAGACCACACATCTTGAATGTACCTCTGTTTGCATAAACCTCTGCAGCAGTTGGGCGAAGCCAATTTAACCTTTTCTAAACTCGCTTACAGCAATTTGGAACGCAATTAGCACCAAGCGTGCGTGAGTTTATTACAGAAATTACCGGTTCGTTATCAATCAGAATGGCTTTCCTCCCCCTTGGTCTGCCCGGGTCTTCGTAAAATCCCTCAAGGGTTGTTGGAAACCAGAATGTAGAGATAACATGAATCAACAAGCACAACAAAACGCGTTGTTGTGAAGGCAGGTGTCGAGGGCAGACCTGCTAAACGCACTCATGGTGGGTCTTGTGTACCCCGGAGAAGCAGATTAAAGCCCTTCTCAATACACAAAACAGAGCTCGGGGTACTAATGTCCTCCCACAGCAAACCCACCACTTCATTAGCACCAGCAGTCCTGTGCAGTGTGTACAGCTTCATTCACATGCATTGAGATTAGTACATCGAAATTGGCTGTTTAGAAAAAGTCCTCACATTGCTGCTGTAGTTGCAAGGGACCGACAGCACAGTGCCTACAGACTAACACGATGCAGCTGCTTTTAGGTCCTTGCCTCAGGTTGGCATTTTGTGGCACTGTTGGCAGAGGATGAAGAGGCCATTGGTGCTGAACACAAAGCTAGATGAATAGCGCATCATTAAAAGCACCACATGTTATCTGTGATTGTCATACTGCACTGTTTCTGTGCATGTTCTTGTGTTGCGTAACGTTATTGTTTTCAAATATTTGTGTCTGGTTTGGATATTTACTGCATTACAGTTGCACGAATCACATCAAAAAGATCAGACAATTGATTCATTACAATGTCAAATGGGTCAGTCCTAGTGATGATTCCCCAGAAAATGACCACATGAATTTGGATTTTGTTTGTGACTTCAGTTTCTTTTTTTTTTTTAAAGGCATACAACTTCAGCTGGTGGAGACCAAAACTGGGCTAAAAGTGTCATGAACAGATAACGAGACAATGGGTTCAAAGAGGCATATTTTTGGTCATTTTGGTGGTTTTCTTTGTGTTCTTATCGGTCGTATTTTTACTTCTTTAATGTCTGTTGTTTGGTCATTTTGTGTCTCTATGGTGGCTTTTTGTGGTTGATCCACAACTTCAAACTGAGGCTCTGGCCCAGGGTTCCCTTAAACTGTTGTGCCCCTGGGCTTGCGCCCAGTAGGCCCTTTCAGTAGTCTGCCCAGGAGAAATTGGATATACATCTAAATAAAATATGAGTTAAATGGCTAAAAACACGACCATGTCAGCTGGATGTGTAAGTCGCCAACTGTTTCCTGACATATTAGCAACATCAACTTCACAAGGAGATAATGCGTAAATCCTTCTTTTGAAGGCTTAATAAACCAATTAAAGCTGTGTTTACCTTTCACATTTAAAAAGCTTACAATCTATTCCATTGTAATTTGAGGTCGCGAATGCTGTTCAACGTCAAAATAAGTAAGGAAAGAAAATAGTATAGTCACGATAATGTCTCCCTGGTAATGAATGTCTTTCTTCCTGTTTTTGCTCATCTCGTCTGTGTTCTTCTTGTGCTACTCTGCAGTGGAATAAGAACCGTGTCAGGTTGTCTAAACAAAGCGCTGACGCAGGTTGAAGAAGGTTAGCTTTCCCAATGGCAGGCCTAATTAAAACCCATTCACTTGTTTTGTCATCTGCATCACAGATGACAAGAGATCAGAAGATTACACACATAATTATCATCCATCTTTGAATTGTTTTCGTGCGCCGCGTCGCATCTCGCTTCGTGCAGCTCATCGCCGTTCTGATTTTGCTCTTAATTGGCCTTGGCTCGTGGCTCTCGACATCTTTCTCCCGAGTTCAGATTGTTGATCTTCTGTAAATCCGTCAGGTTTAACTCGTGGCTCCACTTTTTTTCCAACTCCGACTGTCTTCATGTCTATCTTTTGCTTTTAACTTTTTAGCTTTTAACTGTCTCTTCCATCTTTGTTTACTTCCTCCCAACCTCATCCGTCTGCTTCTCTAACTTTTTTTCCCCGCATAGTGCTGGAAGGCTTTACCAAAACAGCAATCTGTCCGGGCCATAGGTTACATTTTGCCATCTGCTGTAAGATTAAATTAGGGGAGGTTGTGTGTCTCTTATTGTTTGGCCTGCTTCTGCCCTCTGCGATATTTCCTCTCACATCAGGCCCGACATGCTGAGAGTTAATGATATATTACCTTCGACAGTATATAAAACTCCAGATGTATACAATTAGAATAATACATTACAGTGCATATTTCCCTACTGAGTAAAGTGGGACGCACCGCACAGTCACACCACTACTTAATGTATCGGGGACATTTGAAGGCAAACTACAGCTTTTACAAACTTACCAAACACTGATAAGTTAATACACTAGAATAAAGCCAGTGTTAAGTGTTATAAAATGTACTCATCCACACAAATACAAAAGCTCGATGACAATGCTATATCCCTTGGTATATATCATTAAAACATTTAGTTCGAACTTTATTTCTCCCTTTCTGTTGGCCCGTTAGAGGGACAGCTGAGCAGAATGTCTGTGATGACTACCATTAGCATGCCACGAGTCGGGCGTTAATATGCAGTTTCTCTGGGATGGCATTTTGCACCGTGTTATTACCGCTGTCCAGATGTCACTGGAAGGGTCGGCCGGGTGTGTGTGTGTGTGTGTGTGTGTGTGTGCGGTTTTACTGCCTCACTCTCCCATTCAGACCCTCTCACTCTTTCTCTCCCAGTCCACCTCTACCGTCCTCGCTTTGCGTTTATGTTGATCATTCAGTCCGCTGAAAACTTTTTCCTATAATTTCAGCCAATTTGCCTGCCTCCATATATATATTAATCTCTGCCAGATTGTGTGCTTGTGCCAGTATAATATATATATATATATACATATATAAATGATGTGAATTATGTGTGGGTACATATAGGCTACTTGCTCACGTGTCTTTATCATCATCATCATCATCGTCTGCGGCTGAGATGCCGGTCTATTAGCAAGATGGTGTATTGTTCTCTGTGGTTGGGCTAATCCGTTCCCTAATTGCCTGGACAGACAGGGAGAGGTCCAAGCTTCATTTGATCAGCCCATTTCACACAGGCCGTTTCCGCATCATTTGGCAGGTGAAGCACATTACACATCTGCTGGAATGAGCGGAGGGTGCTCGATGAGACGAGGCCCGCCCCGGTGCTAGCATTATGACGTCATGAAAATACTTCACAAGGTCGGGAGGCTACTGTGTATGACCACTAGCTCAAAGTCAACATATGGGAGTTTGTGCATTGTGGACAGTTCATTGCGTACATGTTTTGTCTGTAGCTGGTTCACTTAAGGACTTTCTACATGCTGGGGAAAGATTATTAAAGGGCCGCACCATGACAGCATTTGGGTAAGCTTCGGCATGTGTGACAGACATATTAGTTGAAATAACATTGATGCAAGGCTCTATTTCAAATTTTGCAAGTGGACTTGGACAGACATTGGGGTGTACAAACCAAGGACGCACTAACCGGAACAAATTGAATTGCGGAAAGTGTAAGACCCGGTGTGTTTGGACCATGACCCAACCTATGACATCTTAATCTGCTGTGCACAAGCTTTAGCACAAGACAGGCATACAAAAAATGATCTTCTTTGCAAATGTGTTATGAGGCAGATCATTTTGAATGTTTGTTCAAGGATACACACAAATAAACTTGCCTTGCCTTCAATGCGTTTTTTTGTGTCGCCTTGCAAAAGCTGCTCATGGAAGGGGGTTTGTATGAAGACAGTGTGTCTGTATGAGCAATAGGCATGCATTGCTCTCCGACATAGCCCGGGGGCATTTAAGTATCTCTGGACAGGATGTTGAGAAAGCATTCAGCTACAGAGTACAGGCCAAGTCCCTGTCTGAGGATACCCAGTAATAGACTACACCTCACACTCCCCCGGCACGCAATGCAACGACTGTAATTACTGTCCAAGGACTCGTATTGGGAACACAATTAATAAGTAGGAATTAGGCATTGCCGAGGTGTGTGTTTTGCCGTCGCACCACTGATGGCGTGACAAAAAAAAAATGAAAATGGCACAATGAGATGCCAACTAATCTCGCTACCAGACACACACCGAGCACAAAAGCTCATCTCAACTTTGGTTGCCATCCAGGTCATCTCCCTCCCATCTCTTTAAGACATTTAGATATTAGGGCCAACACCTAAAACATTGAGTACACTAAGTACTTACAACAACTGCCATTGAAAGTACATGAACACAACAGTGTTACACTCTTCACATGACTTAACGCAGTGTGTTATTCCACATCGTTTTTTGTATCTTTGTATTAATACCTTGTGTTGCTTCACTGAGCAGGAACACTTTGTATTTACAACGCTTTCTGTACGTCAGCGCGCAGGTCAGTGCACAGGGAGAAAGGCAACTGTTAAGTGTTCCTGTGTGGTTTCACGCACCCAGTATGGCAGTAGAATTCATCCTGGCTCTTGACCTATAGTGTACTTGGAGTATGACAAGCAGGACTGTAAATTCAGGGCAAAGCTCGGTCCGGTCAAAGCATGAAGCAAGACATGGACAAAATTCCTCAAATATATTTTTATCAATTTTAATTCCAATTCTATGTCTCAAAAAAATATACATATATAATGTGTTATGATATACATGTGTTGTGAATGTGGGTGTGTGGGGGAGTTTCCATTCCTCACGCACTACTGCCTGCTTTAATCCTCTGTTGGTAACAGGCAAACAGCAGCTGGCCTTCCTATCAACAGGGTAAATAAATCCCGATCTTAAAATGCACACGCAGACACACTACATCGCATCTGCAAACCACACTGTAAACACTTAAAAAAAAAATCTGCATTTGTGTTTGATACGCTCATATTTCATTAAGACATCAATGGGGGCCTGACTGGGAAATGACACTCTGCAATTATAGGGACCGGGGTCTGCACACGTGATGGATCTCATCGCGCTGAAATAGAGCCGAGCACCAGAACGCACTGGAGCAGTGGTTTAATATGAGACTATGATGGGATGAAACTGAGTTGGTCACTGAATAAATCCTCAAAAGTCCTCCCAATTAAACAACAGTGAAGGCTGCCATTGCCGCTCAACATTTCACACACACAGTTTGGGCGTTTCCAGATCAGATGGATCGCTGGGATCACACTGATTGCCATTGCCCTCCAAAACCATAACGAATGGCCGACACAAAAACGGTTCATGCGACACGTAGTCTGATCCGACCGTAGGAAGACAAGAAACACACTGAGGCCTCTCGTGTCCAAGTCATACACTTTGTAGACCTTTCCATCCATCCCAACCTCCTCTAAGAGGTTTTGCAGTGCGAGAAACGAATCAAACGACCTGCAATTGCTAATCCATATGTTCTACATTCTCAGCTGAGCTGATATGGGTAACTTTTGTTTTTTTTTGGAGTCAAACTAGGAAAATAGAGGCTTTCAAAAAAAAGAGAAAAAAATCAATATTATCAAGGACAGACACGATTCATAATAGACACGACTAGGCCCTTGTGAGGTGACAGTAACAATGATAACAATACTCACATGTTCTCAGTCATGGCCATCTTTTTTCGCCTCGGACAATAAGTCAAGAGTCAGAAGGGGTAAGCAACATTTGCAGTCAGACAATCGGACAAGTGGGAACTGTTCAGCCAGGTTATTTGAACCACCATAGTTGAAGGAAAAACTCAGTGAGTGCAGACGAAATGCTGGTAGAAAGCCTCATTGCAAAGGTTGCTCTGTGAACTGTGATGGATATGTAAGCTATATAAAAGGGACAGTTGATCATCATTTTCCCGCCATTTGCTCCTTGCGTCAACACGTATGATGGTCGAATTGTTGATGCTGCACAAACAAAACTATTTTTCTCAATGTATTCCCAGATCCAAGCAAATGACTTGTCAAGTACAACGTTACTGTTGCCACGAGGATTGGAAGTGACGAAAGTACAACCCACGTTTTGATAAACCGAGAATTATGAAAGAGTATAGGTGCATATGCATATTCCTGAAATATACACCTTTGGTTTCTTCTACCTCTCTCCATTTCAAATGAATTTCAGATATATTCATATTCCTTGTCATCCTAGACATCCCCTAAAAGTCCACATGGAGATTACAATCAGAGGCTTGTCGTGTTCAATTTTAGAAGTGATTTGTCCCAATTGCTATCTCTCCATTTCCTCCACATTCCATTCACTTATGTCACTGTGATCAAAAGGCGTTCACCTTAGTTTCTTTATTGCGAGGGAAAGGACAGGTATTTACACTCGCGCTTTCCATAAGGCTCCCCTGACGGGCTCATATCATCATAAACAAACCTGGGGAAGAAACAAGGTGCAGCATGCCATATTTGACAATATGGCCGGTGTTGTTCTAAATCCTAATCATAGTAGATTGTGTGGGTTTATTTTTTAGGTGAGGCAAATCAGGGAGGACATGTAATGATTTTAGGGCTGTGAAATGAAGGAGGGGAACAGATTTGAGGTCAACATGAGAAAGAAAGGCAAAAAGAGTCATCCCTTGATATGTTTAGCGATCGTATATGCAGACAAAAGGAAACTTTGAATGCAGGGTATTAAAAAAAAAAAAAATTCTGTTGGAATAAAACCCCTGAAGCAGTATAAACACCCGACTGAAAATTGGAAAAACCATGAGGTAAAAGAAGATCAGTAATACGAGAGAGAAATAGTGCAACGGAGGAGAGCAGATGAAGAGAAACAACCGTCTGAATGTTGCCGTACAACTGCGTGAAGTAATTTCGCTTCACTTCAAATTACATTTGTTATTTGTTTGATTTTGCACAACTGCAAACAGCATTTCATTTAAGTCGATTACATTTTATTCTTTAAATTATGTGATTCCAGGACATACTACGCAGCTTAGCATTCTGGTGGTTGCTTTATAAAATTGAAATCTCAGCGTTTTGCCATCACTTTCAAGTGTGAAAAACATTCACCAAAAAAAGCCGATTGAGCTTCACCATACGAGTGTCTGACCAATCAGACAACGAGCATTGTTTTGACGATCGACGTGACTCACTGTCTCTCGTACCTGCCGAAGCTCATCAACATCTGTTAAAAACCAGGTGTTACAAATGTGAAATGAAGCACTATTCTGCTACTGCACGGCCTCTTTAACACCTGTTTATTTGGAAACTCACACAGGCAGATCGCTGAGGAGAAATTTGAACGATTCTGGAACTGCCAAACATAATTTTCAGTTGAACAGTCAAACGCAATGACTGATCTCATTCAAGTGAGAGGTGCCTTTGCCTTGAATTGTTTTGGGGCGGCTGCTGCTTCTGTTGTGCCCACCCGACAATGGTTTGTGTAGCTCTCATTTGTCTATTGGAGAAAACACCTTTGACTCTGAGTTGTTGCTGAAACAAAGAAACTGAAGTTGGGCAAAAAAAGCACAACAGAGACTGTGTTGACAACTCAGTGGCAGCAACCTTACTTTCACACCCTCACAATTCCTGTTGTGTCCTTTGAAAGTTCAGCAAAAGCTTGTTGCAGGGGACGAGATCTTTTTGTCATTGACCGTTACCGATGTGTAAATTGACCTCCCCTCTGACTCAGACTTTGCTAACGCCCTCACTGGGCGCTTCAACAAAGTCAGAGGAAAGGATGCACAGACTCACACTGACTTGCACTTCTTTACTTACGCCGGGGATTGCTTGTTGCATGACAAACACAACGAAAAAGCAAACACAGGCAGGAGAGGGATGGCAAACAATTAAGTATGCAAGGATTAATTACTGATAGGACTGCAGCACAAAGCGTAGAGAGCCGGTGAGGGGGCTTTCATTTTACATTCCAGCACTGCGTCTTTGGAGAATTCATTTTTTAACTTCAGTTATTAACTTGTGTTCATAGTTTTACATATTTGATGATTTTCTTTATCAGGGCTTTTCAATTAAAGTCAGAAAAATGTCCTCCCAGCAAAGGACCGAAGCTTATTGTGTCTAAATTCCGTACTAAACCCCGCCCCTACGCCTATCACAAAAAACAAACATTTCCATATCATTTTAACAATATTCAAAGTAGGATTTTTTAAACGTACAGACACATTGAATGTGTGTCGAAAACAAATCGCTATCTTTATAATAAATAAATTAAGTCACTGCACAATGAACTTGAGGCCTACGTTTTGAATAAAAGAAAATATCTTCTGAATTAAATAAATAAAAATAGCCTCTTTTTTTGACCTCTCTCTTGGACAGAGCAGCCATGCTCTCTGTATGTAGAGGCTACATGAGAAATGGGCTGAACCCACAAAGCATTCGGCTAAATGTTGCTTTGATGACTTGAGGCACTTTTAGTTTCAATGTATTTGTGTTGCATTTGGATATTAATCAACAATGGGTTTATTGGAAACAAAGGTCTCCAACACACACACACACACACACTAAGCTGCACTCCAAACTCATGCGCACATGTGCTGTTTTTATGGTAAACATAATGACCATTAAAACGTAATCTATTACCATGAAACACTGAAAAGGTTAGAATACAATGCAGCAAACATGCTGTTCAAGCACCTGGTGTTTGCTATCTAAAAAATGAAGTGCTGCAAAATTCCCTGACAGATGAAGCGAAGCTATTTTTGACTCTGTATTAACAACAGCGCTAAATAATAAAAAAATACTCCCAATTCCAATTAAATATTGCTTTGCCCATTATCCCCATAGGGTAAACTGTTTCAATAATTCTCAGGTTTGAGCAAATAAATGCCTCTACTCTATGACAGTTCTCATTAGTGACCATATGAACTTACATTAACCACATGTGGGAAGCAATTAGGGCCTTGTCATGAGACAACAGGCCTGAGGACCAGCTGTTTGCATTGATAAGCGGAGAATCAGGTGATAATTTCCAATTATAACCACGGAATGCTGCATTATTTGTTTGCAAACAAATAATTAGTCTTATATTGTATGGGTTTGTATTACCATCTACTATAAGCACTGTTGTACGCTGTACGGATTTTGCAGTTTGAGTTAGAGGGGCATACAGAAAAAAAGTGAAGAAAATTGTGTAGCAACAAGCTATGTGATGCGCTGAAGCATGTCTTGGAAGATATAGCAGTTGCACCTTTGCCTAATTTATTGTTTGTTTGCCTCACTTTAGTCCACTGAGGCTATAGTCCCTAATTGGAGATAGAAACCTAATGAAAACCCGATGAGAAAGGCTCCGGCCTTAGACATGACAAAAACACTGCAGAACTAAGCTTTCTCCTTGGCCTCCTGCAAACTGGCCACTTGAAGAAACAACAGCAAGAACACGTTAGGTTTTAATTGGTCACATCTCTTGGTCTAATTAGTACAGCAGCAGTAGAAGGCATGTATCACAAAAAAAAGCCTTGTTCATGTGTTATTAACCCCAATTAATTTAATTTAAAGCAGCAGTTTACAAGAAAGATAATTAGCATATTTCCCAAAATGTCAGAGCGTTGGTTAAAAAGGTTGATGTTAATATGAAGCTATAGCTAGCAGCTGGTTAGCTTAGCTTAGTACAAAGACTGGAAACTGGGGGCAATAGCTAGCCTGTCCAAAGGTAGCAAAGTCCACCTAGCAGCTTCTCAAGAAGCTCACATATCAAAGTGTCATTTCTTATGCGTTTCACCATTGCAAAACAAAACAACAAACAAGATATAACATCTCAATAAGTGTGGTTTAGAGGTGGTGGTAGGCAGATTTGGTCACGCCCGATAAGAGCAAGGCCAATTGTTTTAATGTTTCCAGTCGTCGTGCTAAGCTAAGCTAACTAATTGCTAGCTCCAGCTACATTTTTTACTGTATCGATGTGAGTGGCATCAATCTTATCATACTCTTGCGTATAATACGCATATTTCCTCAAATGACAAACTGTTCCTTAGAATAAACCCAATAAAACAAATCTTGAAAAATCTTAAAAACAGACTTTTGAAGAGACGATGACCACAGGGAGCCTAAAACTCTAATTAGTTCCTCACAAAGATACAAGTGTACAAAAGCACAAACACAGAGACACACACAGGCTCACTGCCCTGTAACAAACAACCAAAGCACAACCATGCTGCCATTTCACCCCCAGTGCGTTTGTTTTTCTTCTTCTTTTTTTCTTTGACACCCCAAGCATGGAAATAAAGAGGCAGAATATGTAACATGAGTTGACACATCATTCCTTCCAGCCATTCTTGGGTAGTTCCCCCCCCCCCCCCTCTTTTACCAGAGTGCACTAATGAGTAGAAAACAAGCATTTGTTTGTTGACATGGCTGCTCTGTGGCTGTCGGGAGAATCTTGACCGGGGTGTTGTGCAGGAGGCACCAGTGACTCCGAGGGCCTCGTCTCGTCCAGTGAGCCGGGCATCTCGACACCTCCCCAGCCTCGTGCACACTCCAACCATTATCCCTCCAACTGCCACTATTGCTGGAGTAGAAACACTGACACGCTCTTGACCCAATTTCAAGTTCTAATTCTGTAATGGGTTTCAGCCTAATTTAAGCAAGCTGGTACATATAATTACATGGAAACAGATTGTTACTTAATTGGAGTTCTTTCTCGAGGCATAGAGGCAGGCAATGTTTTCTGACTGGTGCGGGAGACCAATGTTCCAACACTCGCGGAATTTGAAGATTTCATTAAGTAAAGGAATCTGATTTGGGGTATAAGGGGGATGTGTACGAGATGTAGTAAGCTTAAATACAGAGCACAGTATAGATGACTGGTGACCAGGCTCGAACTGGCAAGACAGCTATTTTGGAACGTGCCAGGTGGGCTGGCCCACAAGGCCAACACCAGCAATGTTGGAAAAACAACTGTGTGAAGAGAATAAAACTAATTTGAGGTTTTGATCTGTCAATATCATTACCCATACTGTAAGGCAGGTGTTACCGACCGTCAACACTTCCATCACCGATTCAAGTGGCTCCGTACATTATGTAATGTCAGAGGTTAAGCGACAAATATCAGGGAACTAATCATATATATGAAGAGACAAATCAAATAGGTAATAAATGACAATAAGGTGAAGCTTAAAAGGTCAGACAAAAAAATAAAAATAGTCTTTAGGTCGATGCTGCCAGATGTTTTAAAAACGACGACTTTACTTCCGTCGGTGATACCATGAAAATTGCCAGTGCCGAATTTCGTCATTCAATTGTCATAATGCATCCACAGTACATTTTGTACCAAACTCTTTGGCAGACAATTACATGTTTTAGTACAAACTCTTCCAACAGTCACAAAAATGTGCATAATGGGAATAGGTTTTGAATTCATCCGCAAAATGCGGTCATATTTATGGCTGTGCACCATCGTCAGCATTGTGAAATGTTCTTGAAGATTCCATTTTCTGTGTTTGGTCAACCGTATTGAAGTACTCAAACCTGATAATATGGACATTTTGTCAACAAAAATGTGCAGCACAAACGGACATTTTTGATAATGGTACCTTCAATTTGACAATTAAAAATAATTGTGACCGCGTGCTTGAAAAAAATAACATCTTAGTGGTCTGTGGAGAACAAACTATATTATGCTCACGGTGTTTCTATATCATTATGAACATATTTTGAACTCCACTTTACGGAGTAAAAACACAAACTCCTTTACTGTACTCTCTGTACGTATCAGCTTTCTCCACGCAGTTGTTACTTGAACCATACAGTGTATCCTTCGCCATTCATGCCACCGCGCAGGCTTCGGATCAGAGGCTTCCCGGAGCTAACGGGCCCGATGCTGTCAGAAAGTAGATGTCTGCCGTTTGACCCCGAGATTCTCTCAGACCGTCGCCAGTGTCACACCAATCTGTCAAAACAGTGTCCTCGTCCCCCATCACACAAACATCAGCCTCACCCCTCCCCAGAAATCCACACGGGGGGCTGTCAGCACACCAGATATATGTTCTCGGGGAAGAAGCTGAAAATAACACTTGGAACGGCGCGAGAGGAAGAGAACGGGCTCATGAATGGGCAAGACATTGGTTATGTGCTACAAAATTAAACATATTATTAATTGTATTTATTATAAAGCAAACTTGACACAGTGCGGAAGAACTGGGAATATCTGTGAGGGTCAAATAGGGTCACACCGTATCAGCCAAGCTGATGTTTTTGAATCCTGACGAGAGTTCTGTCAAAGTCTGTAGATTTGACATCAACGATAGAAACACAGGATCCCAAAACACGGAATATATGCAGTGTCAACAATCGCTGCTTTCATTCTGACTTTCACATTCACCGAGAGAGACATTTGACTGAGAACAACGGTGTGAATATAAAACTGTGTAAATTATTCAGTGGCAAAGATCTACGCATTCCCTCCGTCCTTTTGTTCATGATAAACCATCCTAATGGAAGCATATATCAGTAAGGAAGCCGGAGTAAACACAAACTTATTCAGAATTTATTGCGGCTGCAGGCACACGGGATGATAAAAGTTTCACACGGTAAAACAAACTGCTTCAACTATTAAAACTACGAATGCACAGGAGCTCAATATGGCAAACGCACAATCTCTCCGCACATCTATTTCCCTTGTGAGCGGGTTTCCAGCAGCTCCCCATACAATCACCGCCAGTTTGCAAACGATCACATTCTCCTGGCTTGTATCAACGTAATCATCAAAATGAAATAATAAAAAAAAAACTGCTATAGGGCATTCTCACTTCCGTAAAAATAATTGAAAAGCCGGTGTGGTGCATTTGTCTGCGTGACTTCAGCTGGGCCATCACAAAAGCACTTCTTTTGTTACATCATTAATGCCATGTTTTCTGAGTTCGGTGCCGACTCATTTGAATAACAAGGTGCCTTTGTTCATATTTCCTCTTTTTTTCCAGAGAACAGCGTCTAAACTTTTGTTTGAATGTTTCATGCAGCCAATTAGCGGTGCAGTAGTGGGGTCGGTCTTTTTTTGTGTGCCTTTTCGCCGGGGAACATTAAATACAGGGAAATGTTCTGTAAAACACCGTCCAAGTGAAGTAAAGACACAGCCTGGCTCGTGGGATACGTCGCCAATTAGGATGCAAAGGGACTTTTCTCTTTTGCTTTGCATTCATCTCCCCTTAGTGGGCCCGGCAACAGCTAACAGACTGTGCCGATCACAGATAAATAAATGTAATCCTGTCACTTAAAAGCGATAACTCCTCTTTTATTGTTGACAATTATCATTTTGAAAGCTGCTTCCGTCTTGTTCCGATGCTGGATGAACTATTCGTTCCGTCCAAGAAGCATATAGCTGCGTGTAAATTGAGTAACCGACATCAAACCATGAATGAAATATTTCATGCACGAGCATTCTGCAATTATTTAGGATTTATTTCTTTGTATTCGTCTCCTCAAAGTGTTTTTATTGCTGGCAACATAAGTCACTGTGTTAAGTGCAGAGGAAGAAATGTTCTCTGCAAGTACTTTTTAAAACAACCAAGACCAATATGCAAATAAGTCATGCCACTTGGGTTGTTTCTATCCTCTCATGCTTAATCATATGCCCAATATCTTGTTTATCTCACATGCTTTTTAGATTTGATTGTTCCATGTTCATTATTGTGTTGTTTTTTCACCTGGTTGTCCACGGGGTTCTTTATTTGCTCTGTGTATAACTGGAAAAAAGTATCTTTTTTGTGATCATGGTTCCATCAAAGAATCAAACCAAACCAGTCATCACATGACAGCACCATACTCATTCTATGAAGTCCACTCTATTTACACTACGTCTGACGGGGTGAAAATAACGACTTGAGTTTTTAAGACTCGCCGTGGAACGAAAGGGCACACCACCAACAAAGTGCTTCATTTGGGATGAATCTCGATGAGCCCTTCCCGGACGAAGCAATCAATCGTATAAGGGCCCCACTTTGGTGGCAGTGTGTTGTCCCTGTTGTGGGCGGGCAAATGGGAAACTGAGTGCCCAAGTGGATCAATAGTGATCTCCGCCTCATCATCAAGCTGCATGATTGGGATTTTCAGCTCTGGGACGCTTGGCACCAATCATAGCCTCTTTTAATCAGCCGATTTAAAATCGCGTTGTGCATCACGATCGGTCTATTTGTGAAACTAGACAACAGCAAGCACAGCTCTGAAGAACATGATGCAGACAAGGAGACACCAATGTCAGTCGGCTAAGAGCAACATCCTTACTGAAATCTCGTGGGTCTATACGTTGTGGATCTGTAAATTGCAGCTCATGATCAAATTTGGAAGAAGTGGGAAGGAAAAACTCTGGGTAAATTGTGTTTTGCTGACCTTGCTTCTCCGATTTCTAATATCTTTCTTCGCCATCAAGATTGGTTTTCTTCCTCCTTTTCAGAGGACTGGGAACTTTGCCGGGAAAGCTGCCAACTCTCTGGAACAGATCATTCAATCTCCAAAAACTCTTCTGCATCTCATGATCCCTGCTTGCGTGTCGGCCCCTCTCTGAAGGCAAGCGGACCCTTTCTATATTATTTCCTCATCTGATCTCCCCCGATGCACTTCCCCGGTGCTCATTGCAGCTCAACCCCTCTTCTGTTAATCCTGCCTTTCATCTGGCGCTGGGGGACCTTTCAGCCTCAGGTTCACTTAAGATATCAATCAGCTGCACAGCTACCAACATGGCTTCACACACACACACACACACGATCCTATGGGCTTCCCGCTGTTCCCTGATTGTCACAAAGGCAAGCAATGCCTTCAGAGAGGAACACTATCAGCCTTGACTTTTAAATGATCAGGAACTGAATGTACTGAGGTACTCGGTGACATTACCCGAGGTCATTTCTGGTTTGTTGGTACATGGAGACAATGGGAATTCTGTTGAGAAGGCCTTCTGAATGACGACAAATTCAGATTTTTAGGAATAGAGCAACTGCAGTTTTTAGTTTCTTGGTGGCTTCACAGCAGACTCTCGCCTCCTGTGACTGTTTATGCTCACAAATAATTCAATATTCACCAGATTGAATATTCTTAGGGATCACTGGCATAACATGGACTTCTGTTCTGGATGGATTTTCACTTGAAATAAAGCATTTGTCACTCACTCTTGGGCTTCCAGTGTGTCTCTGGATGGTGTTTTTCTTATTTTTGCTATTCCTACAGTGCCGCTGGTAAACAAAGCCTTAGCGAGTGGCCATTTAAAATGATCTGTCCCTGCAAGAGCTACAAAACAGTGCACTTGCTAGCATTTTAAAGCATTAGCCCCAACATGGCTATGAAAGCTATCCTGTCATGTTTCATCAGGGCATTGTCTAACTGGTAAAGGCTAACAAGGGTGACTGCTGGGAGCGTACAGAGCCATAACCCAACCATCCCCCCCCCCGAGGAAGCTTCTGAGGCTCGTCCTACCACAGCCTTCACATGGCATGAATGTCATGCAGATAGTGCCTGGAATTGAAAGGTTTATCCTGTAGACATTCGGAAGACAGGCAGTATAAAATATTAGTGAAGAGTGAGTGGTTTGTGGGAAGCACTTGCAGACAAGTATCAGTCAGAGTCACAGAGAGGTTATCTTACAATTCATAGGCATAATAGTCGGTCAATTATCATCGGCATTGCAAGTTCTGAATTATTACTGCACTTGTCTTTTTTTTATGGAAAGTGTTGGAAAGATTGAATATTGGGCTGACAATGGTAAGGTGCTTGGAAACAAGACTCCAAATGAACATCACTCCTTATCTGTTCCATGTTTGAATATGCAACTGATCGCTACTATTTTCCCCACAAGGACATTATTTGTCAGTGTAGCGTTTTATGACTCATCACAGTTTTTCAAACACATCCGCACCATTGACCCTAAACCACTGCTCCCCTGCACACAGGATCAAACCTGAAAGCATCAAGCATATAATTATTTACAAAAGGATGCTAATTCCTCTGCACTGCATACAGGTAAACAACATCCCCCGTGTGTGAGCCTGGCACTGCCCATAAGCAAACGGTCTCCAAACGGAGGACATTACAGCCGGACAAAGTCGGGATCTATTTGCTGCCCGGATTTCAGAGGACCTAAACAACTCCACTTTTGGCAAAGACTGAAAACACAGCCACAGGCTTGTGATAAAAGATTCATTGATTCATTTCAGTCAATGCGCAGCAGCATGTGGGAGATTTGGGTTTATAAGGTTAAAAGAATGTTACCGAACAAGCCCTGCACATTGACCAGCCCCTATAGTTGAGGCCAACTTGGACTCGCCTTCAAAGAGTTGGCTTTCCTCCCAACATCGCCACTGAGCACGGTTTGCAGTGTGTTTTTGGCGCTTTTCTTCTTCTGTTATTTATTTGCCCCCACCAGCTCATTAATGACTCACTTTCTCCGAGGCTACAAAGTCATATGAAATCACGTTTGCATTTTCACAGCGCCTCTTTAGGGAACTATCAACACCATGTTTGTTCTCGGGCCTGCTACTGTGTTGATTGTCACCCATGGTTGTACATTTTTAAAAATCCCTTTTTGCTCCAGGCCATATAACATTCACTACCGAGACCAATCAGGCAGTTTGTGAAATGCACAAGAATAACACAACATTCAGTTTACTAAATACATTATACAACGTCTATAGATCTATAGAACACTGTTTAGTCCCTCAAGACGTGACAGGAAGAGCTCGGGCTCTACAAAAGCTTTGTAATTAAAGGTCATCTAAATATCCGTTTGTTTATTTGCGGACGTGCTGATCACAGATTCTTTTTTGTCGCGAGCATTCTCAATTTCTTTGTTCATTGATGTATATTAACTTTTTAAAGCACAAGGTTAATTAGGAAGCCGAGGTAAATTGATTGGCAGTAAAATACCATTTTTTTGAAGGGATATCAAGAAATGTCAGCAACCCTTTCTTTTGGTCAGTGTGTCCTAATGAAGTCAATCTCCCTGCTGGTGCAGATGGGAGTCAGGAAGACTGTAATTAATAGCGCCCTCGGGTAAACGCACAAGTTCATTACGTCCAAATATCAAGTTGTAATAGATGGAATTCAGAGGAACGTCCTTTTAAATATTGAGCTCTATTCTGCCACCTACATTTTCAATCTAAAAACTTTTGTTGAAGACGATTCTAGTTTATTAAAGATAAGGTAAGGCATGCATACATTTTCCTCCAGCTGATAGCGTGTCTTTTTCCAGAAAATCTCTAATACAGGTGGGCTATATATATATATATATATATATATATATATATATATATATATAAATAATTGACGTACAGACATTGCAAGATAATGGCCAAGATAATGCAACTGCTGTTCCATTATGTTTTCCTCTTTTGTTGTGGCTTCGAGTCTATAGCATCTCATTGAGGCATTCGCTCTGAATTGATTCCTGGCTTCTCGTCAGAGCAGGTGTCTGCATGTATTGAAAGAGACAATGCAACACATTTCTACAACCTACGCTTTTTTCCTCGTCAGGTAAGAATGACGCCTGTGAACCTGACTATTTTCAGGCACATCTGCGTTGCAGTAACAGCAGAACAGGTGTTGATTGATGTGCTCCAATCCAAGTGAACTTAACTTCATACATGTTGTTCTTCATGTGAAAGCAATTGGTGTGACAGGTACACTTGCCTTTCCCCCCCCCCCCCCCCCCCCCCAAAAACTCATCAGTAAGTAGCAGAAATATGGCTTTACTTTTGTGACAAATCATTTTTTACTGTGTTTATATTGTAGCTGTCGCAAACTCCCTATGTGGCTAATAATGGAGAGTAAGACGGATCTTGGCTACTGCTTCTCTAATCTGAAAACGAAGTGCCGCCATGAATGTGAGGAGCTACATTCAGATTCATTTAATCCCATAATGTATGTTATTTCTCCTGTGATGGTCCTGAGAAACCGCAACCAAGCAGAAAAGGAATAAAAATCAAAACACCCGTAACGTTTAGAGCAATAGCCCCCCCCTCCAAAACTTCCCCGTCATCCATCCGACACACACCATGCTGAGCATTGAAATGTGCACACCTCTGCACCTTTGCTCACAAAAACACACGGCTTCAAACACATTTGCACTCGCAACGCACAGACACAGGCACACATCCCGACCGTTTGATGTGGTGAAACCAAGAGGCAGCTGTTAATTAAAAGAAATTGAAAGGATAATGTTGGTCTCAATGCGTCTCTCTTAGACTTACAAAAAGCAACGAATTCAAATTTGAAATGGATCCTCGTGCCTCTCTTTTTCGCATCGCCTCTTCCTGCCGAGAAATGAAGTCGATCGAAATGAAAGCAATAACACAAGCGGCGCCGTATTTCAAAGCCGATGACTTGAAGTGGTGCGAGTGCCATCTTCCTCGCCTTGCAGTGCAAGAGTTCAGCGCGTGTGCTGATCAAGGCAGAGGTGTGCTCACTAGGGGCCCCGCCATGTTGCAAAACAGGTGATTCTTCACATCACCCATAAACTTGCACCATCAGAGCTCCCCGTCACATTCTTTTCACTCAGACATTTTTTCCGTTCTCCCTCTTTTAAGAGCTTCGACTGCGTAATTGCCAAACAGTTCCACTGCCTCAAGGAGGGCATTGCCATGTTCAAATTCAAACACAGCTTATCTCTGGAACATTTTTGAATATAATGCCAACTGCTTATGAAGTTGGAAGTTAAGATTTGCTCGCTCGAGTGCCACAATGTTTGAGTTCGTGACTTTTTGGATTCTGTAACTTTGAAATTAAAATCCACCATTTCCTTTTTGAAGATATCAAAACAGTGAGCGCAGACGCTCTTAATGCCACTTGCAGTTGCTTTCATTCTGATTGCCCATTACGTACAGTATATCATTTGTCCTTGTTTCTATACTTTTGTACGGTAAATGGTTTCTTTTAAACACCTGCAACGATCTGTTTTCATACATTTAAAACTGAAAACTCAATAGCCAGGACTAAATATTCAACAATCAGCATAATCGTTAAGAAACAAAACATAATTGGGGATAATTCACGAATGTGTCACAGATAACTAAACACTTCATTTCTTTGTGTTAGATCCGGTGGTATAGTGTTAAATGCTGCAGAAAGCATTAACACATGGACTGTGGATATTGCCAAATGCCAATTAGTGCACAGAAATATTACATCTTTTTCCAACTGAGCTCCAATCTACTCGAGACAACGTGTTCACCGAAGACCTCAATATCATACTGCTTGTGAAAATATAATTGTAGGGTCTTAAAAATTGTATAAAATGTTAATGTGTTAGTTTATAATTTATAGCACCCAAGGATTTAAAACAGATGCCCGTATTTCCCACGTTTGTCACAAACCGGCAAAAGTAAAACAGCATTCAGCCTTACTGTTCTTTCTTTTTCCAGCTGCATCCTTTATGTGGAAGAAGATGTTTCACAGAGTGGAAAATTGACACTCCGACTCATATTTACAAATCCGATTCAATGAATCAATATTGAAGAGTGAGGGTGCTGCTGAGAGCCTCATTTACCATAAACAACTCATTTCCTCCGGATCTGAGAGGCTGGAATTGGCGTTTCGCGCGCCTGAGCCTGTCGCTAGCTTTGCAGCTCAAGCCCAGCCAGGCGCCTAAATGCCTCGGCTGTGTCAATGGGCCATTCAGATGCATTTATGTTGCTCGAGCAGGTGTCATTTACTCTGGAGCAGATTGTGCTCAGAGGATGCAGATATTGTGAGTATCGCATGACTGGGTCTCTTAACTGTGGATGCAGATGAGGTAGATGGGGGGGGGGGGGGGGGGGGGGTTATGTTGGGGGAAACGTCAAATGTTTTTAGAGACGACGACGACAACTTGCGTTTATTGTTGATATAATCAGCTGCTAAAGATAAACCACAGAAATAGAAATGCACCCGCACAAAAGCATGAAGACATTCTATCACGTCTTCAGAAGACAGGGGGGAAAAAAAAAGGTTAGCGTTATTATTTAGATCCTTTAAAAACGTTTTCAAAAGTGTCAACCCTACAATAAAAGAGTCAAAGCAATCCTCAGATATACGGATGTCAAAGAAATATGCAAAAGCCTGTCAAGACTCCTTTGATCACCTTGCAATTAGATTGCTAAGAATATATTCTTTTGTAGAACGTCTCCCACATGAACTCCTATAATTCAGCTGGAGCCTATTACGCCATCGTACTGTTACATACAGTTGCTTGAATTATGTTGTGTAGATGAATCCATTATTAATCGCATGCTCTGGCTCCTACGTTCCACATCGTATCAAGTAGCATTTAACTCGGTTTTCTTTTCAGGTTGACTTATTTGAAGGTGTCCCACCTTAATAAAGTATGAAACATGAACATTTCACAGTGGTGGATACAGAGTTTAACAGGACCTGGAGTGGGGAGTTCATTTAAAAAGGCTTTTTTTCCCCTTTTTCTTTGAACCATGTCATAGTACCACAGACTTCACATTCACCTCATTTGTTTAACTGCCATAACATTAATGGGCTAATTTTAATACCAAACAAGGAAATGTTTCGTGTTAAAATTAGCCCATTAATGTCGAGTCAGTTAAAAAATATTGCTATTTTGACACAGAGCTCTGTTTATAAACCAATCCATGCAATGAAAAATGCCTTTTTGAGCGTTCCGCTCAATGTGTTTATTGCTCGGAGATCACCTGTGCTTAATCCTGTGGCACCACATTACAAAGCCTCATCAACACGTGAATAGACGTGCGGTTAAATGTTGGCTTATTCAAGCTTCCTGCAGTCTACTTTGGCAGACAAACTACAGATCCTTGAGCACCCACTTCCGTAGCTCCAGGTCACACTCCCAGTAATTGCCGGCGACCCATAACTCTACATCCAAACGTCAGATTACAGACATTGATCCAATCCGGGTTGGCGTTGCCATATCGCTACTGTACGGTTTGCTAAAGAAGTCTTTAATTGCTTGATTCGTCTTTAAAAGGGCAATGATAACAGCATGACGCAGCATTATGAACACATGACTTGCCTGCCAAGAACACCAGTGGTATTGAAAGTCCAGCAGCACTAATCTAAGATTTGATGCCGTTGGCAGCCTACCAATTTACTTGCCATGTATTTTTGTCACGCCTGTCACTTCATACATGTGACTGTTCAGTGAACCCATTTTCTGCAAGAATGTGGAATTAAGTGTGTGTGTGTCGACATCATTGGGCATTTGAATTGAATTTTACATTTTTGTAATAATTATAATATAACAAGGCAATGAAAGCTCTTAATGAGAGATCTTGGTTCCGGTTAAATGTTAATTAACACATTGTGTGTTGTGCTTTAAGTCACTGCAGACTTGTTCTTCATTAAAACCAGGAACATGATATGTCCCTAACAGACCTGGGAATGCTTAAACACCGCTATGAAAAGTGAAATAGAGTTGCTTCATTGGAAACAGTTTTGCTAGATTTGATATTAATTTGCAAAAAAAAACTAATTAAAACACCTTGCCAGTAACATTTTAGTTACATTGAATGTTTGCAACTGGCTGTTTTCCTTCCCCAGATGTAAACAGGGCAGGCATTTCACATACAGTCCAACATCAATGACAAGGAGTCGGAGGGAGGGAAGGAGGGGGGCTAAATGGCTGCATCCCTACTGAGCTTTCTGGCTGCGGAGACACAGCAAACCTGAAGTGGCTACAGCCCGACTGTAAATCATATTGCCTCCCAGTGATCCCTGCCTCCCTCCATTGTGTTGGCCCTGTTCGCTCTGCTGCCCATGTGTTAGAACGGCTCACGTCCGCAGCATATCTCCCCTGGCTGCTGCCTCTTCCTGTCAGCTTCACGACGGCTGTCTGTTTCGCTTCCTCCAATGTCCCGCATCGCCTTGTTCTCCCCTCTCTCACTTTGTCTTTAGCCATCTCTCTCTCTCTCTACCTCTCTCTCTCTCTCTCTACCTCTCTCTCTCATCCTCCTGCTCTCTTCCCCCTTTCCACCTCCACCTCCTAGTGATTGTATGCCTGCTGAATATGGAGGGCAGAGTGACACGTTATTGTAATAATGTCTCATCGCGCTGCACTGTGTCTGTCCAGACTTTTAAAAAAAGGAGTCCAAAGAGCAAGGAGAGAGTCAACAGACGAGACTAAAACCCGGAGTGGATTCTTCTGTCTTCGGAGCCGGTGATGTCATCCCTTTCATTTTAGTTTTAGATACATTTTTGCCCTCTTTCTTGCGAAGAAAAAGAAAAAAAAGGGACAATTTCACTTTAGACCACATTACACAAATGACATATTTCGCAATAGCTCCGTTTGTTCATAAGTTTTAGCACCGAGGACATTGCGTTTCCACTTTCACAGCCCCGCTCAAGTTCCCCCTCTGCCTGCGTATACCTCGGCATTCTCCCTGGAGATGACAACATGTTCCACACTGTCCTCTTTTGGACGATTAGAAAACTGCATGCTCTGAGCTGAGCCCACAGTGTTGAGAGCGGGAGAGGAAAAAGGAAAAGGACAAGAGAGCGACTGACAGACGAACAGCAGAAATGCTTCTTCCCACAATCTACACACTCCTGAGTATGTGCGCACAGATAAACTGCATTCTCAGCATGACAATCAACATCGAACCTATTTTTTTTGGAATGCACACAAACAGGATATTCAAAGAATTCTTTGTGTACAGTCAGCACTAAACATAGATTTGTAGCCAATATGTCAACACGGTGACATCTCTCTGGTTTTGTAACTATAACAGACTGTTCTCCGATATTGATGCTCTGCTGTCTTCTCCCCCGTGTGCATGTGTGTGTATGTAGACATGATCATAATGCTGGATGTTGAATGCATGTTATAATCAGTGTCATTGGTGATCATAGCAAAGGGCTTCCCATCTGGGTGAACATACCTGCCTCAAAGCTTTCTTGCCTCGGCAGCCTGAGAAATGACTCTGCCGGGAATAAACAGTCACATCCAAGTCGTCGACAATTCACCAGAAAAAGAACAACAATGCACCATTTTTACAGTGCAATGCTTTTACAGTGTTCGACTGCAGAGGGAGATGCACTTGTTGACCGTGTGAGGAATATGTTTGTTATCGGGAAGCAAAAAAAAGTGCATTTATTCAAGTTCTGTGCTACAAATTGAATGCCCTTGAGTATTTCCTACAGCAATAGTCCTACAGCACTACATTCAGTCACCCGAGAACAAATGCAGGTTTTATGAACAATAATATGGCACGAGGAGTGGATCCTGATAAAGGCGCTAGAGAATGAAGTCGCTCTCCCTCTCTGTGTGTGTTCTCATCCGAGGTCTCTTTGCTCCCAATCTCGTACAGCACCTTTAACCACAATGTATAGAATTTAAGCACGGAAGATTATTAGAAAAAAAAAAATGTTAAGTAACATTTTTAAAGCAGGACTTTTTACTTGGTGTGTTGTACAGTATGTGATGTTCGTTCTACTTCAGTAAAAGATCTGGTTCTGTATCCAAACACATTTTCAGGGATCTCCGAACTTCGCCGATACATTTCTAGCAAGGAGTCCACACCTCGTGATTTGGGAGAATTCTCAGGTTGGTATTTACCGTGCTGGTCATTTTAGAACTTAATCGAGTCGATATTAAAATGGCTCATCTTTCATCAGTTTCTACGATTGCTGAGCTAGTGTACATAAAAATCAGCATTGTTCAGCGTCTAAAACATACGTTGTGGAAAAGTACCAACCGTTAAGGTGAACCAATAAGGCAAAAATAAACAAACCCATGGGTAATCATATTTCCCAGCATGCTCCATGTCCATGCGCCCCTGGCTGGTAATAACCTTTAGCTCATTACTATTTCTCCTGCATCTTAATATCAGTTCATAAAGCAATGCAGCACTAATTAGGGCAAGAGAGTGAGATGATGTCCAATTAGAGGCCCGTCTCTAGTCTCAAAACAAGCCAGCCGACCCAATTCATCTTCACCTTGCCCCGCCCAACGGCTGCAAGTCATGGTAATGATGAGGACAAAGCTGGGGATCAGCTGGGGTCTTTGCTGACGTGGGCAGTGGTCTTTTATTTGAATTTATTTGATGCAGGAAATCTGGCAACGGCCCTTGTTCTCAATTTGGGGGAAGAAACTTCCTCCACCTTGACCTACATTTAACACATTCATCTGGAACTGGTCAGAGCTTTCAGTTGAAAAGCCTCACAGCACTGACCAGATGGCCCCAATACTAAATCAATTCATATCATCAGTCAACTGACTCAAGGTATTACAAACTACACTTAGAGCTACACTTAGAGAAGAAAAATGAAAAAAAAAGGAACTTGTGTCTGGAGAATCACTCAAACGGCAGAAATAAAAAATATTCATCAGGTTCTTTCTGCGAATGGCCTCCCCTGCTGGTCCTTTCCTGCTTCAGCAGAGACTGGTGGGCACAAAACAGGCTCTTTCCAGACTAGAATCAGATTCGTGTCATAGGGCCAGCTGGCGTGAATGGGAGTCATGTCCGTGGGTGTCGGCGTGGGGGTCCACCTGTCACCACCCCGCGTCATTTCAGCATGATGGCCTCGTCCCCGCAGACATCAAGAGAGTAGCCGATGTAATCTGCAGTCATTCCGTGGTGACCTGGAGAAATGGAAAGCCTATGCTGGCGGCGAGAGGGAGGTCTGAGACAGAAAAGGAGAGTGAGCGATCTGGTCAGCCCATGTATTTATCTACCCGACACTCTGAACTCCGCAGGACCTGCAGAACACCATCCCTCCCCCCCCCCCCCTGCCTTTATCAGACACAGTTCTAATGCAAGCAGCAGGCGCAGAGAGGAAAAGATGGAAGATTGAAGAGCACTTGGCTAATAGACTAAAATGATACATTAAGACATATGCTTACCTAATTGCAGGAATCGCTCCAGCATTCTCTTAAATCACAGCATAAACACTTGCGGCTCCGGTAAATAGTCAAACTGGCTTGCTCTGCTCCTGATCTGACTGATAATGAACTCATTTGAATATATTTCTAGCCTAGTAATTACAATCTAATCGGAACTGATGGATCATTTGGGCCCAACCTGCATGAAACATTCATTATTACAAGCCCCAGCACATGGTCGGAGTATTCTCCCACATCAAACACCAGCATTTAGAGCGAGGAACAGACTAATGAGGTGGACACACCATACAAATGCATGAAAGGAGCTATACCGCGCGTGGATTTTGTGTACATTGCTATATGCGTCTATCTCTGCATTCCGCATTTTGTATGACTTTTTATACACCGAAATTATTATTTTTTTAAATCACAAGATGAGCAAATTATTTACATATATGTAAACTCAAGACAGATGTTTAAAAAACACACAGAATGGCTTCAAAGCCCGGATGGGCCCTCTGCGTTGCCCTTCCAAACAACATATGGTGGGGAAAAAAAAGCATCTACTGACATATTAATGTATTCAATTGCATTTTATTATTAGAACAAACATTTACATAATTCTCCAGTGGGCTGCTGTCCAGCCATCTCCAGTAGCTAGACTGATGGTAGCTTGGCTTGGCTTTCCCCACGTCCCTGACCTGCATTCTCAATGGCCTCCTAAAATAAAAAAATAAAAATAAAAAAAGAGGGCTTGGGGCCTCTCGGCAGCAGAGGGGATTAGCCATGCAAGCACTTCCTCCATTTTGGAGATTTTGTTATCGAGTTGCACTTTGCCAATGCTAATTGCCTGAGCCCACGCAGGGTCAGAGCGGGCCACCTCCCCCCGTTGGGATCTCTCCACTTCATCTGGACATTATATTACCTCCGCCCATGATTTGCGTCAGCAGGCTTGAGTTTAATTCCCATAAATCACATTCAGGCACCCCGGCAGAATCAATAAAGACAACAGTCAGGGCCATCCTTTGTCCAACATTCCATTAAGGAGATGGAAGCATCAGCATGCTGCGGCGGCAAACTTTGTTGTTCCGACTAGATATGCGACATAGAAAAAAAACAAGAGTCATAAAGATTGCTTGGTTAACCGTTGCTCGACATCTGACGTAATTTATTTGCGTGATAATACACAAGAGTGACACAAACCAAATTGGGGAAAGACGGGTCTTGAACCATACAATGCCTGTAAAACTTATTCACCCCCCTTGGATGTTTCACCCTTTTGTTGCTTTTATACATGAAATCATGGTCAGTATAATTTAGCTTTTTGACAAAAAAACCTCTAATATCAAAGTGCTTTTAAATGAATTAAAAATATATACGTTGAAGTAAATGATTGCATAAATATTCACCCCCTTCTGGTCAGTATTTAGTAGATGCAGCTTTGGCTGCAATCACAGCACTGAGTCTGTGTGGATACGTCTCACTCAGGCTGGCACATCTGGACACCAACAGCATCATCTTCTAGCGACAACCAACGTCCTGTTCACTGTTCAAACCCGTGAAACCCTTCGAGATGACACTCTGTGATTCGAGGCTATTGCGAGCTACAACATCGACAAAGAGTTTCAGCAATGAAGAGAAGTTGTTGCTGATAGATGAGCCTTCTCCTAACCATAGCCACAGACCACTTGAATGACAATTACTGTAAGCATGTTATGGAACAATTAGCGCTAAAAATAAACTGCCTACCCAAGTTTTAAAGCAACTACAAATGACCATTTCTTGAGAAAAATGTCCGGCTCTTTAGCAGCTAAATGCTTCACTATTTCCTGCTTGCCATAAACTTTCTGTGTACATTTCTCTGACAACGGTTTACTGAAAACAGCTAGCTGCTGCAAACAGAATCACGGATCATGTGAGCTGTAAAGTGTAGCAAAACAATAAACTTGCCAAAGCAATGTGCTGGAATAATATGTAAGTTGGAATAATATATAAGTTGGTTTTCCTGCTATATTTCGGTAAACAACCTATTGTCGTCATAACACAACATATATTTTGCACCGTGGATTTATTATGCGCGTGTGTAGGAACGTGGTGAGCGCGGGTGGGAGATGTCTGTCGCAGAGGCAGTATCGTCTTGTATTGATTCACAGTGGCGTCCCCGCGGTTCACCAGTGTGGGCCGACCAAGGACTGGAGCACACAGCATTATAATCTGTCAAGATGTCACCAGCTCCGGACAACAGGGGGAAAAGGAAGGGAGGGGGGAAAGTTTTAGATGGAAAGAGAGAGAGAGAGAGAGAGAGAGAGATGACACCCAACTGGCAGTGCACGTGTGCACACACACACACACAAACACCTGCACGTGAACACACATGAAGCCTGCCAGTCAGTCAATCAGTCAATGTCCAGTTGAGGGACTCGACTCCTGCCCTTTATATTCCCAACAGAGCTCCCTGAGCTGTACAACAATCTGGCTGTGCTCTGCTTCACACTCACACAGTATACAACTATGCGCTCATGTCCTCATGGATGGTGACTGCTGAGGATTGGGTATGTTTTGGAGATCATGGAAACTGACTGTTTTGTTATATATTTCTCTTGTTTTTTTTCCAGCTAATGCTTTTAGAGCTTTCATTGTACAGTGACGTTGAAATTAAACTTGCCTGTTTCTATTTGTCAGTGTTGATGTTGCCAGCTGGGGGGGGGGGGGGGGGGTGGGGGGCGGTTTGTGGTACCAGCTGATTCCCAAGACAGCTGCAGTGATGTTGCAGAATGAACTACAGAACAGCTTTTATTGGCAAACACGCTGAAAGGTAAGTTGTTAAATTACAACATTGCTTTTGGGGCTGGAAGTTGAACCGTATGCACGCAGAGTGTTTACGCAACACAAAAAGTTCTCTCGGAGGAATAGTCAAGACGGTGTTCCTGGGAGATGGCAGTGTTACTTCACATGAATGGGGGAACAAGGAAGGCGGCTGTTAACAAAAACAACTCGCTTTCTGCAGAACTGGATTGAAGTGCATGTTTCTATTAAAGCGTTTTGCTTATACTTATTCAGCAACAGTGGGGAGATATGGAACGCAGAGGTCAAGACTTCTGCAACACTCGTAGTACAAAGAATAACTTTGTTTTAGTCAGACCCACACGTGTCCCCTTGCGGCCTTCATCATGAAACATTGAAAGAAAGTCCAAAGATTTGAAGCCAAATACGTGTTTTACAAAAACATATTTTCAGCCAAATCAAATACACTTTGAGATACTTTACTTCGGAGCATTGTCTGCATGTGGTGGCGTCTATGGTTACATAGAGAGGGTCTTTACCTAAAATGTGCCCCTTAAATTGTGGTATATTTTGAAAGTACAATCGGACCAGCTTTCCCCTCCACTGGCAATGTTGAAGTGCTGCTTATGTATTACAAATATATACACAAGTAGGTAAGTTGAAAATGTTCACTTTCTCTGATAGAGAAAAGAATAAAAATGCGTCGGCAGTGATGCAAATCCTACCTCGACACCCACTCATTTGCATGCATATCGTTAGTTTCTGTTCACGTGATCTAACTGCGTTCAGCAGTTCGTTACATGCCGAACAACTAATGAAACATTCGAATGAGGTAGCAAAAGTAAGCCAAGCTCAGGTAGTATCCTGCCTCATTGTCAAACTGTACACGATTGCACGCCCACATTTTTTTTGCCTCGGCATTATTTCCAAGCGAGGGAACAATGCTGCGCTCCTAATTAAGAGCCAACCTTTTTGTTTCCACACGTAAAAGCGAAAGAGCCGGAGTTCTCTCGTTGCCAGCAGAACGTTAGTGCCGCCTGGAGAGAGAAACACTTAGATCCAACACTGGCCCCCATGCCGTGATAAATTTATTACTTTTGAGAAGCAGTCAGCTTCATGGCTCCATCAGACATAGAATATGAAGCAAATATTGACAGTCTGGGACCATGCGTTGTGGGTGTGGTTAGGAGGTGGTTGCTAAAGGAAAGTGGAGGTTTCAGCATGTGTATGGAGATTTGTATGCGTGAGTCGACTTTGTTGGAGGGCTCATCTGTAATGTACAAAGACGATTAAGTTTGAGCAGCGGCTGGGGCCGATAGACAGTCAGTTGAGTGGTGTGAGGTGCAGATAAGAATGAATGCAAATATACAGCAAGAGTGACAGATTAACCTTGGACGAGGTCGAGCATTAATGCTGCGAACAGGCAGGGAGCACTGTGGTGCTTGCTGAGGTATAAAGACGCACAAAGACAAAGGTCGGTGTTTTTTTAACACCCACAGTTTAAAGACAAGCGGTGTGGGGGTGCATGCAAGACAAGTACACTCTCGCTTAGACGTTCACGCGGTTATGCATGTTGGTTGTCTACACCATTGATAATTGGTTCGTCATCAATCACAGTGTTCAAGTCGTGCAACACGTATTGTTTTGATATACAATTTAAAGCTGCAGGCAGCAAAAATACCAACATCAAATGGAAATTATTCAAATCTCCAGAAGGAAGAGATGATCAAATCTTCAAGCCACATTGATTACAGATAAGTTGCTTCCCTTTTCATCTCAATTCATCAGCCCATCCGAGTCCGTTCGCACTCTCACGGTGTGTTAGACTCGTTGCTCCGGCGCTTTGTGAATGTGGCCGCAAAATACATCCTTGAAGTCAAGATTCTGGACTCCAAGAGAACATTCCAAGTTGTCCATTATAATGTATTCCCTAACAACGATCGTTACTTACGATTTGCATGAACTCAAACCCCCTTTTTCGATACTATTCACGGTTGAGATCTTTTCTACAATAGGAATTCAATGCATTACATTCAGTGATCCTCACTGGTGGTTTTTATTGGTCGTCGCAAAGTTTGCCTTTTCCTGCGTTGGATCGTTGGCATGAAGACCAAAGCAGTGACTCACAGTAAACAACGCACAAATAAAGCATATAAACCTGCGTAAATACATCTGATTTTAAGTTTTTATCTCGTTGTCTTATTGCTGATGGAAACCAAACATCTAAGCTAAAGTGTTTAAGTGGCCAAAACAGTTGTTTTCTGCATTCTTACATTTTGCTTGAGGTTTGTTTGGTTGCGCTGTAAATTGCTTGGAATTAAAAACGGTCATGTTCCGAGTGCATACACATTAGTACACTGTAATGCATGAACATGTGCACACGACATACTGTACAGTACTGTAAACAGGAAAATATTGAACAAATATACAGTCATTTCACACATTTACATATCGTCTTCCACATACAGACAGCAGATCATGCTGTTACACAACCATCACTCACGTTAAAGATGAGCATGCTTAATGCAACAAGGTGCTAATAGTACCCTTCCGTGCAACCGTGTCTCTTTCCAACCTTCTGCTTTTACGTACTGATTACTTTCTTGGAAGATGACAGCAGGTGCTATAGCTAGCCCACACTGCAGATGAACGATAACAGCTCTCTCAGTCTCTCCGTCTAATCCTCTCTCTCTCTTGACGTCACATGCCGGGAGACAGTATCTAGGAGCAGGTAAAAATAGTGCAGCAGAGGTAGGACACATCAGGTTGTTATGTGCTGAGCAGATAGAGGGAGGAAACGGTGAATACCAATAAAGCAGATAGATTTGACCGGGGCGGTTCTTGCTGTACTGCATTTGTCATGTTGCTCTGTGCCGAGTTCTATTCAGGCCCGGGGATATGAGAACCTCGGCCGGTATGTAAAAAAGGATGGCAGTGGTGAAGCGGCGGGCCCCCCCTTTAGGTGACTTAATCTTGCACAGTGCTGATGTGTTATTTCTTTTTCATAGCAAGTAACTGACTGCAGTATATGAGCCAGCAAGTGGATTATATGTATCAAATAATAATGGATTCAAAGTGCAATTACCTATTTGCCCAGACCTATGGATGATGTCAGACTTTACTTTGTTGTAATTGTTAACACTTCAAAAACTAGTCTGTGATTCACCATCTGTGATTGTTTTTCTTCTTACAATGAGGAAACGGTTCTTCCACCGGGCCCACCGTGTAGACCCTTAGAGCCAATTAGAGAACATCTCACTCCGAACATTTCCCAGATCACTCCAGTCCAATTTGGCTTGAAAAGGCGGTAATGAAGGAAACAGAGTTTCCCACTGATTCACCGTCCAGCTTAAAGATTTCCCTTACTCCCGAGAGGGAGGGGAGCTCACTGTACATCAAGTGAATACAACCAAGCAAGGCCAGACGAACAATTCAGCAGAAGCAGGAAGGGAATGCTTCCAAAATAACAATATCTGAACACAGGCACTGACAACATTCACAATTCATGTTCACTCGGTCGCAAAGAGCACCAATCATGTCGTACATGCAGCGCATAAACACACACCACAGAGTAAGACTATCATAATTGGAATGACGGGGAGGGAGTACTTTAATGGATGAAAACTGTGATACGATTTGTTTTTGTTTTTTTGAATGGCGCTGCTAATGGGTAAACAAGATGAGATGATTGATATAGTAATACTTAAAAAACTAAATTGTGCTGTGTCTGCTGAGGAGGAGAAAATCAAACTGAACAGGCTGCTAGATTGTCACGAGGCTTACATCGTGTCACTTTTAGCCTGAGGTAATGGCAACCGGATTGAAAAAATTAACATTTAGGACTTGATGTCAGGCCATTATCAACCGCTAAATGGAGTCCAGGGATTAAAAACATTGGTGTCCTTTAGTGCATGTCTGATTAAATGTGAGGGAACTTGGTACTTGCCTTGTCATTTTTCCTTAGTGTCCCCGTTTACTTCTTTGGGCCACGTAGTGGCAAAGAAGCCAAGTAACTTCATTAAAAAGAGGGACGATCAGTGGTTCAAACCCATTTGTTCAATGCATTAGTCTTGTCCACCTCCGTTTTCAAAACTGTTTGTGTGCACTCGACATATTTTGATTTCTTGACCTTTTCCAGGCCTGTGAACTGCAGTGTCCTGCTCTGTTCCTCAGAATGCCTGACGATATCAGGCACATTTCCTGTTGCCAGTGCGGATTCTGTCTAAGTGAATGCTATATTAAAATTAAAAATAAGTAAGCCACTGGAGTTCAGCGTAGCAACGGCTCGGTTGAAGAAGACGGTTCCATAGTGGTCTAATAACCCCAACAGCAGGAGTGAAGTGAAATAATAAACACTGCTGCCAACAGGGCAGACTAACAGTGGGGGAAGTCACACAAACAGTGGGGGAAATAACAGAGAAACCATACTATACTTCGACTAAATAGGGCTTGCAGAATTACTGCGCTGCTGATTCAAAAGAAACAGACGATACAATTGGTATCTCTTGACGGTTGGATAATTGGTGTGCCGAGTTCTGACACAACTGCATTCGTGGTCAAACTGAAAAGAGGAGAACACACCGAGAACACAGGCGGATCAGCACCATGGACAGCACCCTGATGGACAGTGGGGTGCAGGATCAGCACCATGGACAGAGGATGTGACAAACGGCATAGTATATAAATCAGTTTTTAACATTCATTCTTTACTTGGAAACAGCAGTTGAGAAAAGCAGTTCTGTAGCTTTTGATCATATCAATATCACGTTTTAAAAGCCAAACCATAAAATAAACTTTTTAGAAGAACATAACACCTTGATTTCTAAGTGAAGGCACAACAGCTTTTCTTTCATCTAAATCACCTCAAACTTCTTGAAAAACAAACAAGCGTGACAATGCCATTAATCATAGAGAACCATTTAATAAAGTGACCCGACTGGAGATTTGAGTTTGTAAATCACAGCAGAACTTCAGGTTAATGGGTGACTTTTCTTCACTCTGATAATGAGATACTTTTTGGGCTTTAATGGTGGGTTAAAAAGGTCTGCAGTATACAAAAATGAACCTTGAACCGAGGCAGCTGCTCAATTAAAGAATTGGGCAGCTTGAATTTCTTGCATATTGCTGCGGTGAAAATGTCGTCACTTCAACTTGGTTCAACTTTTCAACGGACAAGTAATAACTGGTGGGGTCCAGGGTGGTCTGTTTCAATGAGGCACTTTTATGACCTGGAAAATTTGATTTGGAATGATTTGTTTATGCCAGAACAGCGGACAGTCTTTTTTTTAATAATCATAGGATACATCAGCACTTCCCGGGTATACTCCACTTTCAACTCTCAGCCTGGTTGTGTATGTGTGTGTGTGTGTGTGTGTGTGTGTGTGTGTGTTTAGGCAAACTGCGTAGGTGTGTATAATTATATGACTCAGAGAAGAGAAGTGCTCGAGATACCGCTGCAGACAATATTATTCTCTCGCCAATGCTCCCATTCCCCCTCGGCTGCTCGAGCGAGAGAAGGAGAGAGGAAAAGGTTACACCAGCAAGGATGGGTATTGAAATTCAAGACCACTTCACCTCGCCCAGGAGTGGCTGTCTGAAGATTAATGAGCTATTTGGGGAGAGTTCAGCTATTTCACATGCACAGGGTCCACATTAGTGATATAATTAATTTTACAACACTGGGGTGTTGTCACCCCTCAGTAGCGTGCCGTGCGTCTATGATAAGCATTCTCTAATTAAACAACACACACACACACACACAAAAGATTTGACATTCAGAGTCTTAGGAGAAAAAACAACCGAATGCTGCAGTCAAGCCACAGCCCTATCCTTCTTTCTCTCACGGGGCACCTTTGCATGAGTTTTACATACTTTAGAATCAAGTAATTGGATGGATATTGATTTATGTATGTGTGCAGGGAATCCAAGCAAAGTATTTGCGACAGGGCCGACTCCTGTATCGGTTCCCTCGCTGTGGTTTCTGTGGTTGCTATGGTCAGATGGTGCACCACAGCGGCATGTTAAAAAAAAAACCAAAAAAAGGTCCTGGTCATATTCACCAGAGGAGCAGCTGTCCTCCCTCTCCCTGCTGCCGACACAGGCCCCGGCGGAGGAGCTGCCATCTTGTTTACACTGAAAACAATGGAGGCAGACGCGTCAAAGTGGTCGTTATCTGAAAGCACCTGCAATGTTAGCTAGCTCAACGAACATACGCAAAGTACGGTCTCGTTGGAGTAAGTGCTAACGTTAGCAAGCGACGGTAACTAGCTCGCCCTTTAGCTAGCTCAACGAACATACGCAAAGTACGGTCTCGTTGGAGTAAGTGCTAACGTTAGCAAGCGACGGTAACTAGCTCGCCCTTTAGCTAGCTCAACGAACATACGCAAAGTACGGTCTCGTTGGAGTAAGTGCTAACGTTAGCAAGCGACGGTAACTAGCTCGCCCTTTAGCTAGCTCCAACGTGGCTCGGTTTGTAGAACATTTGTAATTCGCTTTGAAGAAAAGTGTCTGCCATATGAATAAATATGACCGAATCCTTTTAAAATCTTGAGAAACATTCAAAACAGCTGCAGCAGTATCATCATAGTTTATATGTAAATGTGTCTTTAGCTTCAACCAACCAAAGCAATCAACACACACCCGTCAAGACCCCGAAGACCTCTCTGCTCAGGTGCCCCAACAGCCTCGCTCTCAACTTCACACAACATGCACTTCATGAGAAACGAGTGGGTTTTATGCTAATCTTCTCCCACACCATGCAGCTCGACTGTTATAAGCATTGCTACGTGTTGGCTGTATGTGAATCATGTGGTCAGACAGGTTAGCCATTCCGGCTTGTGGCCCAATTAAAATATAAACTTACATAAGATTTGCATAAACCTGTCTTTAGTGGCTATTTGTTTATGAATTACAATAGAAGGCCAGTGGTCAGTACATGCGATGGGTAGTGGAGCCGTCCAATACAGAACTATTGTTCCTCGATAGCCGCCATTGCCATTCGCAGCAAGGTGCAAATAGAAAACAGAATCATTTATATTCTGCAGCGCTTCAGCTAATGGAAGCGTGTGGGGGCCCGCCCTGAAGGGGTGCAATGTGGTAATGAAGAATTAATTTGTGTGGATGACTGCCACGGTGATTGTATGATTTATATTGCCACACATTCGATGCAAAATGGAATAACCACATACTTTACAAACTCGCTGATCAACGCTGGACTAAACGAGACTAATAAGGAAACTCTAGCACATACAGATGGAAAATTAAGTCTCAGGTCAGAGTGTTATTTTGATTTTTTTTTAACATGAATGCAGCAAAGCCAGTCTTTACTTGTACCGAAACAATCCCAAATCATATCATATCCGTCCAACTACCCTTGATTGTGTGAGAATAAAACACAGACAAATGCATTACGGTACATTTACAGCTACAGGCAGTTTTCGGCAAGTATCCAGAGCTGCAACTTTGCACTGGAACAAACAAAGAGCTCCGAAAGGAAACTGTACATGAACAGTGGGAACGATATGCATATTTCAATTTCATGTTGTAGTGCGGTGTTGTAGTGCGGTATATATATATATATATATACATATATATATACATATATACACACACACACACACACACACACACACACACTACTGTAAAGCAGCCAAGTCGTCCTGTGACCTTTACATTTTTTCACATTATGTTCTTTGCTCGATCGCCGTGATAAAATGTCTCACTGCTCTGTGAGTGTTACCATATTTTACATTATTATGACAAGAGAGCAATCCACAAGCTTTACCCATAGCTCAGTCCGAACCAGAAATTCCCCAGGAGGAACATCCATCCGGTGGTGACGGGGCGAGGCGGCGGTATAGTCAAATGCTGCAGAGGTTTGCACGCATCAATTTCACAGGCTTTCCAACATTTCACACTTAGGAGACATGGGTGGAGTCCATATTTATGTATTCGGTAGCTCTGAGACCAGTTGCTCTGAAGTTCTGCTTGTAGCCGCAATAGCTGTGGGGAACTTTTTTTTTTTTCCGCATCAAACATGAATAATTTTGCATTTTAAGCCATCTTCACGTTTGTGCTAGTTCATGTCAAAGCCGGCTAAATAGACAATGTAAGGCCCCGGAGAGTCTGTTCCTTTGTTTTGCAGTTGTGTTAACATGAAGTATTTGCTCCTTAGTGTTTGTGTATTCATAAAAATGTGGCCTCTGTGACATTATATATATAAGATCAAACGCAAATCATGTCAAATAAATATGTGCATCCGCGGGAATTTGGATTGATTCTGCATCACAACAATGTGTATGCATCAATACCCCAGTTTATCACACCCACCCTGGAAGCTAAACAAGCCTCCCCCCCCCCCCGACAGCAAACCTAACATCGATCCAAGTTTTGTCGCTTTCCCTCACCAGCTTGCAAATGGCCGCAGCAATGAAGGAGTTCACAAAAGTGGTGTGGATATTTGTTCAGTCTCCAAAACAGGTGTTACACTTGTTCGGGCCCCCCCCCCCCCTCATTCCGCTGCAGTTTGATTCACCGGATGATGCAACCAAGCATGTCTGACACGGAGGGTCAACCGCACATTATCACCGGGGCAGAATACATAAACGAATCGAAGGAGAGTCAAACCTGGCGTGTGCATAAAATCATCACGAAACATAATGGAACGCCGTGACAGGGTGGAAACAAAAACAAAAAAAGCCGAGGTCAAACTTCTTTGTAGAGCCTTTCAACCAAACACATCACTGAGTGCTTTACAAAGCAACACGCGACATCATCAGTGGCTTGAATTATGCCGGCTGCACATGTGGCTTCGACAAATCGCAAACATGTCGTCACTGCTTTGCCTGTGTGGCGCAAACCACCACTTAAAATGTATTTCATGTCCCCTGCTTATCTGATTTTGTTGACGTGCCGCAGTGCTCTAGTATTTGCTCAGCAGAAGAGCCTGGGGAGCCCCATTCTATTAGGGCACCGTATATAAAAACAGGAAGAAATCAATATGCGCACCTGTCTTCGTGGGCCCGGCCAGCGCCGCTGCTCGATCACAGCATGGTGACACGGGGAGCCGGCTGGAGAGCCGGCTGGAGAGCCAACCAGGACGCCAGGACTAATAGTCGTCAAAGCCAAGTGACAGTGAGGCTTATCTCTGGTGAGCAATACTTCCTCTGGCCGGTCAGTGTGCGTTATCCCTCCCTCCAGATAAACCTCACCTCCCACACACAGAACCTAGACTGTATGTCACATCCAGGCTATAAGCTTCAAGCTCCGTCCCCTATAATAGCAACAATGACAGCCAACCTCTCGACTGGGAGACCAACTGTAGTTTTTGTTCCATAGCCCACCTAATGCTCTGCTGACACACATTCCCTCCTCCGCTCCCACTCCACACACACTTGTTCATATGTTTCATCCCGTCTTTAAGCATCTCTTCTTGCCCCTTTGAGATTAGTGGTGGGTAAAGATGAAAAATTGCGTTTTCGGCACAGTGACATCTAAAATCTGTTTGGCGAGCTTTAATTTCCCTCGACGACATAAGAGCTGGTGGGCCACAAGCGCTCGACAGACTTTGATGACACCGTCGGAGAACATTGCAGACTTTTCCTCATCTTTGATTCCATGTTCTAAGCCTAGAAAGCTTGTTTTCTTTGATTGGAACTAAACGTGTAATTAAATGCTAGGTTGTGTTCTGTCAGTGCGCAAGCCATTTCTTCATCTTCTTGAAAGATCCGCAGCTCCAATACTGATCTTATTAAGCAGCTCGGGTATCAGTCAGGCAACAAACCATAAACCAGTTAAGTTTGTTGGTCCACCACTTTGTTCCAGAAAAATCTCACGTGGGATGGATTGCTATTCAATTTTGTACAGACATGCGTGGTCCCCAGAGGATGAATTCCTGTGCCGTTATGGTGATCACCTGACTTTTTTTCATCCAGCAGGTCAGGTGTTCATTCATGGTTCGTAGACAATGTCTCCTAATGACGTTGGTGATCCCTGATGTTTTCTCTAGAGTGACCATCAGGTCAAAATGGCAATTTAACCCTTAAATACCTGGAAAACTCATTTGGCTTGGCTGCACTTTAAGTAATGCTAATTAGCAAATGTTAGCTTGCTAATATACAAAACGTTGTATTGGCGTTATTATTGTGAGCATGTTATAAGGCTGACATTGATGTCTAAATAAAGCATCACTGCCATCGTGTCCAAGTACAGCCTCCCAGAGCCACTAGCATGGCGTTCACCTTTTCCTACAACTAGGTTGAGACATTTTGAAACATTGCATGGACAAAATACCCGTCATTAAAAAGCTTAGTAGAGATAAGGAGCTCAGAAAATGAAGACTATTACATTTTGTTCACGACAAAGAGTTGTACTCGCCGTGTGGAGACAGAAGACGGCAAGTTTACACCTTGTTTCACCCAAAAATATTAATCCCGATTTAGTATTGGGTTAGAAGCTCAAATGGAATTAACAGGCAACAGCCTCCCATGGAACCTAAGCATAAGCCAGGATGAGGAATGTTTCCTTTCACCAAAATGAGAAACATTACTTTTCCCAGCTTCTCTCATTGAGTAGCATATTAGAGCAGCAATGAAAAGACTATAGCTTTGAGGTTACTATTGGTCTACACAAAATAGAGGCCATTTGTCATCCTGACAGGTGTAATGTGGCCATGTTATTGGCATAATGTGCGAGTAAGATGAGTTACACAGGAGTATCCTAATGGCCTCAACCTCCTCATGTGAAAAGGTTGTCATTTAGGTTGAAATTAAATGAGTGCGCTTGACACTTTGACACGGCAGTTCCTCGTTCCCCCCCCATCTGCTCCCCGAGAGTCATCTTTCAATTTTCGTGAAATCAGAATTACGTTGTCGAATTGCTGCCTTGTCTCGAGATCCGTCGCTCTGTCGTTGGTGTGGCGAGGGCCCACTGCACCTCAGTGGAAGGATTGGGTAATAGATTGATCTCAGGCAGAGAAGAAGGATGGAGGGAGGGGGGAGAGGGGGTTACTGGAGAGGAAGGTTGAGCGAATCAGATCGTCATTTTCTACCACTTTGACAGTGGAGCCTGCTGCGATTACATAACAATGAGGACCCGCTGAGTTCACCGCAGGGTGTCTGCGATATCTGCCTGTTAAATAAACTCTGGGGCTTCCGAGGCAGTCACGCAACAGGCCACGTTTAAAAGGCCAGCGTCACATCAAGTGGACACAAAGCTTTATCAGCTCAGCGTGTCGCGGGTAATGACAAGACAGCGCCGAGCACGGAATAAGTCCCCAATTCCCTTTAAATGTATTTCTGATTGCCATTCCAGCTCATCTGCTGTGAAAAATATGTCCAGCTGGGAAACAGGCGGACCAATTGAATATAGCAATGTATCACAATTTTCATTTGATTTTTGTGAAAGACGGGGACGATATCTGATCTCAGCAGAGCATGAGAGCGCAGTGAACACCACCGCTGATGAAAAAAAAAAAAACCTCCTGTATATTTTGACGAAGAGAATATTCAGCTCCCGATGTTTTATTGTCAGAACTGACAAGCAGTCTCAAAAAATCACTTGCATATTAAATACCCTCACACTTCTGAATGATAAAACGAGGCTGTAGCTGTGTGCATTTCATCACGCAAACATGGTTTTTCTGTCAGAAGTCGTGGTTTGGCAAGATCTGTATGTCGCCAGAATGTGGATTTCTCACACGACTACTTTCATGTACATATATATTCTATCATATCATATATCTAGTTCCTCTCCACTAGAATAATGAATTTGACCTTCATGTGCAGGATGATATGTGCTGATTGACAGTAAAGGGCCCTTTTCACAGTGGGAACTTGGAACTGCTAATGGACCAACACTGAGAATAGTCTTTTTTTTCACAACTGTTGGAGACATCTTTTATGTAAATGACCAGTATCGGTGTATTCATTCAACGAAGATTTTCAAACGACTGAGAAAATGTAGATGTCATTTTTTTTTTATGATATTATTGACGAAGAGAATATTCAGCTCCCAATATTATTATAATTTTTGTTGAAGGCGGACTTGGAGGAGAAAATGGTTGTGTCTAGAATTCGTCAATTAATGAATTAGTAGATCAAAAGAAACTATTTCTGACAATGTTCACAATGAATTAATCGTCAGTCAATCAAAAACCGCCATCTTAAAAAGCGTGGTTTACGTCAACTTGACTGACCAACGATTCACATCACTGCCACTGAGGAGTAAGGACTCACGAGACAGGCGATGACAAACAAAGACTGGGGACTCGCATGACCAACAACTCAGTTTAGTTTTAAATGTGCAAAGGACACAGGTTCCCTGTCGTCTTCTGGACCCATATCCCTCCCCTCCGGTCCGCCCTGCCTAGACTATCTCGCTCTTTTACTCTGTCTAGTGATGACGCAGGTGGGTTTACATTGGAGTTAGTTGAAAGCCTGGTGCATCGGTGTCAGACGCCAAGAGGCACTGACCAACAAGCTAATATTTGACGAGTTGGGAGTGAGACTGGATTGATTGAGGTTTTACACCGATGGTCGGCCTCTCAAGCAATTTGAAAATGCCAGGTAGAGCTCTGGGAAATAACGACTTTCTAATGGAAACGATAATAGCTGCAGCTCTACTTCGGCCTCAATTTGAAATGCACAAATAGACCATTTTGAGTGACCACTTTCTAAAAGCCCCCAAACAAAATTTAAAACTTCAATGGAATCTTAAGAAAGACCTCGGGGTCTGAGTAGAACCTGGAGCATTGCCTCCAAATTATCCAGCTTACTTTCCCGGAAGTCCTCAAGTAAAATGCATTTTATATGTCGATGTAGGCGAGAGTGGTGTAATCGCCTCGGATTTGATAAGACAACACTTCACCATCTCTGCCCGTCTGTCAGCGAGGTGGAGACTGATGGCCGGTCTCTGATGTGGTGCAGAGCATTAACCATGTCATGCATTTGCACAAAATGGTCCTCCATCACCTCACCGAGCACTTAGCCTGGGCGGCGGGGGGGGGGGGGGGGGGGGAGGCCCGGCTCATCCCAAACCTGACGCCTGAGACCATTAGGGTGATGCACGGCGGCTTATTCCTCATCCTACACGGGGAGGGTGATGGATCCACTTCAGCCCCAGGCTCCAAATGGGCCTCCCTCGGTTGGAGGAGGTATAGGTAGGGGAATAAGCGTGGGCGCAGTTGTGGATGTGTGATGGAGAGTTATGAGTTAGAGCCGTGTGTAAAGGGTGCAGAGGTACTTCTCTGCTGACCGCGGGGGGGCCACGGGTACAGCTCCATGCTAAAGTACTGTTCAAGATTTCAGATTTATGAGCCTTGGCGCTAAGAGATCAATTTCTTTACAGGGAACATTGTGAGTAATTGATGTTACGGTAGAAGCACTATTCATTTTAGGTAAATACCCTTTTTTATTTCATGGTGATGGGGAATTTAGCTTGCAATACAGAAGAAAAGAGGAAAGCGAGGAAAGTCTTGTAAAAGCAGCGTAAAAGATACTTTAACTGGTCAAAATGCAATTTCAGCTTTTAATTATTGAGCATTGATACAAATTTAATTAATTTGACTTGCTTATCCTCCTCACTTACTCAATTTGGCTTTCCACCATAAATACTGTTACATACTGTTTTGTTGACAATTCATCACTGAGGTGAGAATGAGAAAACATGTACAAACTGTAAAACAACCTTGTTAATAGAAAAACGATACCTCTTTCAGCACAATTCCTCTCTGATAATGAAATATTAAATTCTGCTTACTGTACAAGTACATAAATATGTACACACACACACACACACACACACACGCACACACACTGAATGCAGTATAATGAATAATCACAAAGTCATAATTACCTTCCAACAACCTTTTTCTCACTACAGTGCATCTTTGTGATTGAAGTCCACCCACATTGAGTTAATTGCATTTATTCCCCGATGCCACAAATATGCAATTAAAATGCAGGCATTACACACAGCCCTGCAAAATCATCAATGCGGTACTGCAGTTAAAAATAGGGCCGGCGTTTGCCTCTCGAGTGCAACCTCAAATTTGTTTCTGGAGAAGTGAGGGCAGTGAAAGACGGGGCTCCGTTTGCACTCGTCCATTTGTTTTGTTGTTCTGCATCACTGTCATTTTACTTCAGTGGGAAACACGTTTAAATTAGCATTGTGATGTAAAATCAGCCCGGTAACAAAAAGCGATTCATTTTGGAAGGGAAAAGTAGATCATGACCTTTTTAAAAATCGATGCGTCTCTGGAGTGAGTCAGGATTTCAAGCTGAATACACTAAAACAATGTTGACCCTGGCTAGTAGCATTACATCAGAATCCTCATGTTTTATTTGTCATGAAAACATAATTTACTCAAGAGGATTCCAACAGGTTAAACTTAAGAGGCTTCAGGTCACATCCTCGTTCTGGTCAACTGTTTAAGAATGTAGACTCTCAGGAGGCCAACCGGAGAGCAATTCAAGAGGAAATTAAAATATATGGTAAAAACCACAGCTGCCGATACTGGTGGTGTTAGTCAGACATAAAACTGTAACCAATTACATAAAACGTTTGTCTATATGTCTGTATAATAATTGCGTCTGTCTGGCTTTTGTGTGTACAAAAGATTGTGGTGATAACATTTTGGAGAAATCTGTCAATGTTGTATGTTTAATGTCATTCAGTCATTCACAGTCTTGTTTGTACTCCTTAATTAAAAAAAGGGGACACTCCACTGATTTCACACATCAAAGTCGATCGTTTACATGTCTGGGTAAGCGTCACTGGAACCCTTTTGAGGCTCAAGAAGAAGCTGATAAATTGAGACAAAACCAATAAACTGGATTGGTTGGGGCTGAAAGACTACAAGTTTAAAAAAGAAAAAAATCTGGGGTTACCGGGTTAGAATTAACTGAGTTTACCAGACCTCCACAGCCATAATTTTCTCTGATTCTGTTGCATCATTTCAATTGCAACTTTTTTTCTTCAACCGACAGAGTCATAGGAGTAAATGTGTCATATGTCCCAATGTCTACTTAACACCTCTTTTCACAAATTGAAAGCTGAAAGAAGTTTGAGTCATTTTCTTTATCGGAATCATTCATTTTAGGGAAACATACAGTAAGTTCCATTATCAGTTTATCTCCTAATAATTATTTTTTGATCAATCAATTAATCGTTGGGTTCCCACTGCAGCATGGCCCTCCAGGACCATATGTTGCCATGATGCAACACAAACAAACTCACAAATGGGAAAACAACAACAGCCATACTCCATCGAGGCTGGTAGTCAGTAAGCAGTGAATAAAAAGTGGATCATATGTTATGGCTGCGCATACAAACTTTGCTTCACGGGAAGCCATTATCTGCGTTGTTTACAGAATCGTAAGGACAAACGGCGATGGGAGAGAGATGGAGGCCGAAGCGCAAGTCATCATCTCTTCTAATGAAACACGCCGAGTGTCCGTATTGATCGGAGCGAGCCAGAGGGGCCTGTAGACATGTGTGCATGTTTGCTGGAGGCTGACATTTAGAAGAACTTACGGGTAGAGGCACAGTGTGTATGTGAGGGAGCAAGTACAGTCGACGCGTTGAGCGCAGAAACTCTTAATAATGCAGCTCGTCGAGCAGGTTGGGCCCCTTCTCCATTTGCTCAGGCAGGTTTGGAGAACTGCTGATGAGGCAATGTGCTGACCCAAATACACTACCTGCTCCCAGCAGACTGCGCCAGCTGGGGCAATCTCTGTCTCTCCCCCTTTCTGCCCCCGTCTCTTTCATAAACCCTTACCCATCCTTCCATTTCTTTCTCCGATCGTTTGGCTCAATTGTATAAGGTCTTTCTTTATTGTCCTGCTTTTGCCCTTTTGCTTGATAGTGCTTATCCATGTGTAACCCGATCACACTCGCAAGCCATCAATGTCTTCTTTCTGGTTTAATTTTTCCCCCCTCACAATACCCTCTGTAGCCTAGTCTGACAAATGGCCATTATATGCCACAGCGTTCGACGGGAATCAAAAGCAAAGATGCTCACTCGTGTAATACAAAAGCGCTGGGGACATTAAGACTGATGAAACCTCTCACCACTCGCTGACGGGAGGAAAATTGTGCAGAACATGCATCACAGATAATATAAGAGCAGCCTTTTGATCAGCTACACAAGATAGCACTGTCCAACATGCTGCTCGACTGCGCTCTCAGGCTGGTTAACTACAAATGAAACCAATGTGACCAATGTCTCCCTCACTACACAGGCAGAACAACAAATAAATATTCACTTTTTATATTTCTTCCGGGCGCCCAGGGGAACCGCTGTATGGAGCTGAAGCTGTATTCACATTACAATCCCTGCAGGGCCACAATACAAGACAGACATTGTACCAGTAATACTTACAAGAGAAGCACACTTAAATCAGTTATTCTATATGTTCTACGCATTTTACCAGGTAATGCATTCCTACTTTTATAATTGCTTCCAAGTACAGTCTTGACTTGATTATTGTGAAACCTATATATATATATATATATATATTTTAGACTTTATTCTGTATAGACTTGTCGAGGGAATCAAGTCTCACAACAGGCAAGGCCAAGAGGAAAATCTAAACTCTATGTAAGGATAACAATTATCGTCACCTTTTGAGGTTAGGTTGACAAAAAGGGCAAGAGCAACTGTGTTAAATTGCCTTATTTCTTGACTGAATGAAAGAAAATGAACTCATGCTCATGCTCTTTGCGGTTTACATTGAGATGGTGAGCCTGAAAAATGAAAGCCCTGCATTGCGAAGAATTCTACAACCGAGAATAATGTCTTTCCAACAGAAAGCCCACTCAGGCTGTGCACACTGTCCGCCACATTGGGCTCATCTGAAGATGGGAATCAATAAAATGGACAGCTAATGGTTCATGTACTGCCTGTTCTGACTGTATTATCATAAAGAACATTGGTTGCATCCCATGCAAGACAAGAGTATAGAAAATGTATCCCCGTCAGAATATCAAAACTCAAACCAAGAGATAATTCTGAAACTTGAATCCTTTCTGTGGCTGGATCAGTGTGTTTTTTAGCGAGGGGGCTTATGCGTATAATTACAGAGACACACTTATTTTCTGCATGACAGCCTTCCTACCATAATAGCTTGTGTTTTCAGGGGGAAAAAGAAGAATGACTATCAGGTAAATTGGAATTCTCTCATCATGTTTTTTTCACTAAGCCCGTGTCCGGAATTACTTTTTCCCTTTCTTTTCTGAAAAGGATGATTGTGTGACCAAAATGGAGAAGGCTAAAAAGGACAAGTTGATACGGGCAGTAAGTCTTCACGCAAGTTATCTTTTTCATTCAGTGTCGCAGACAGCCTGATGAATCCAGACTCCTCGTTTGGCACCATCAACACCTGGTTTAACAATCAATCATTCCAACATGCTGCTCTTGATGCCAGCATTTGCATATTTAATAGGGCTGGGAATCTCTTGGTACTTCGCTCAATTTTCATTTCCATACTTTTTCGTCCTGTACGACGACATCCACAATCTTTCGCTCTTTGCCCTTATGTTTCCTCGAACCAGAAGGGCCGAGGGCAACATCAACTCATTCGTTAAGAGGTCGTGCTATGCACTTATTATTCCGTTATCGACCTTGATCTGAAATTTGCATCATGCTTTATTCTTTATTCAGCGGTAATCAATGTGCGCAAGCCTGTTGAGTTTCAAAACCGGTGATTGACATTGATAAATGGGGGTGCCAGTACAACACGGAACAGAAAAACTGAGCAGAGGAGACAAGGAGGTGCAGAGGGACGCATCAGGGAAAGAAATCTAAAATCATTAAACCTGAGAATGAAATGTGGAAACGGCCAACATTTCACTGGAAAAAGGGAGAGAAGAAAATAGATGATCCAAGTCTGGAGAGAAAGAAGATAGCATGGCCCTAAGGTTGATGTGCAGACACCCGATCAGACAGCCCTTCATCCCTTAACCCCCAGCCAAGAGTTGCAAGATGAGAGGCGAAAGGTGGAGGGGGAGGAATCGGCTTTGAAAGTGCTGAAGCTGGATTTTTTTTTTTTTCAGAAAGAAAGAAAAAATATATATAGACAGAAGGAACGAGAGGAGTTCTAGGGAGAAATGAAGCACAAGTGCTAATCCTCCAAAACAGCGGAAAAGGTATGACTCAGTCAGATGAGAGCAGGTGGAAATGTGGAGCTGAAACAATGTGTTCGTTCCTCTGCAGCCCAGCTTTCCAGTCTGTGAGACAAAGCTGAAAAGATTCAGGCTAAAAGGATCTCAACACACGACCATGTGGCAAATAGTGACGATTTCACTCCTCTAATTCAGTTGCCAGGCTCGCGTTAGATTGAATTCACAGAGGAATATGAAGGTCAGGTGCTGTATGTACACTCTCCATCTCCTTGGCCATTAGTGCTTACTTATAAAGCCATTAATGTCCATTATCATAATTACCTTTGTGTGAAAGTCCCCCAGAATTCTCTCTGCCAGAATGTTTTTCCTCCCTCGCCCCCACCCCCCCCCCCCCCATCCGTCGTCTTCCGCTCCTTCCACCCGACTGCCCTCACCTTCTTCCTGCTTTAAAAATACAACCCGGCGCCGCCTCATGCATATGTTGGCGTGCCACAAAAAAGGTGCGCTATTAATATGCAAGTGCATGTCATGAATTAGTAAGCAGCCCTCCTCGCCAGTGCGGTGCATGTCAAGTTCAGTGAGAGCGGAGCAGAAGGAGGACATTTGCCGCGTTGTACCGATGTACTTACCTGCCGACCGGTGAACAAGCTAGGGCTGCTGTTCCCCTTAAGGGGGCAATACATCCCCGTTCCATACCTGCAACTCAGCTCCCAAAGGGACGCAGCTTCCTACACAGCACAATCCTTCTGCTGTGGAGAACTCAAATAGAACTTTTCAAAATCTCACTGTTGTCAGGACAAATTTGGACTTTGTGAGTTGTGCATTTTTTTTTTATCTCCTTGCTTATATTTCTCAGTGTGAAAGAATCTCCCTCTATACATCCAATCCCTCCTAGACCTCATTAGTGAGGGTCTCTCTTGCGACAGCACATCTCACGGACATCCGACGGCACTATTTCTTTCCCTCGAGTGAGTTTCCTTTTTCCCCAGCTGCTGAATTCACCAAGCGCCGCAGTACTCGCGGGTCAAAGGTTGATAATGGCCAACAATCCAATTTCACAGCGCCTGCCTCTGACAGACACCGTGTGATCTTGGGTGGGACCCCCCCCTCTGCATATCCTCAAGAACACTCTGAACTTAATCAAACTTTAATTAGCCCTCTGCTTTGCTGATAATTGGCAGTCGAGGCAGGGCCAGAACTCTGCTCCAGCAGGATGTGGTCTCTGGATGTATCCACAGCTAATCATGGAGGGGGAGATGCGGCGCCATTGCCCATAATCTGTTCAGAAGCCTGATGGGACCACTTGTGTGTAACAGTATGTCAGTTACATTATTGGAGGCAAAACGTGTTTACGGATATACACATACACACATGTTGCCGTAAAAGCCGGTCAGACATTTTAAACAGGAAAAGGCACGAATACGTCCACTCTGTATCTTTCCATTCAGAAATTGAGTTCATGTTGTGCTTCAGCAGGTGATTAGCACATTAACAACCATGCAAACAGAAATATTGAATCCTTGTCTTGAACACCAACATGTTAAGCATTTCCACAAAGTCAGTGTGCTGAAACTTCTACCCAACTGGGCAGTGCACATTACTTTTTCCTGAATTAAGGATTATGCGATAAAATATAGAAGGAAGTAGAAAAAGGTAAAATAATCATGAGTTGAATGAGTCATGATTGCCTGATGCGGTCAAAGCCTGTCAGTGCACTGAAAAGCTTGCACAAAGTGCCTTGGAGCCATAATTTCACATATGATGTCTGCGTTGGCTCAACAAAAGCTAAAAGGAATATTTTGTTTCCAGTGGGCACTTCCACTCTGTACATTAAAAAGGTTCATGGCTAATCCAATAGAGTTTCTCAATATAAGAGCAGTAAAGGAATTCCATAGAAAAAGATTGACCTATGTTGGTGGTGTGTGCGCGATATCGAGCAGTAGTCAGAACATATGATACATGGGTATGTTTTAAGAGCCAAAAAGTAATAAAAAACAATTACGGTCAAAGCCTCTTTGACCCGATGGAGAAAATCCATGCCAACCCAATCTTGTTGTAGGTGCTCTGATCTACTGAATCCAATGCCCTGTGAAATGAAATCAATGGAGTTACTCACTCCGGAGCCACATCAATCTGCTGCGATTGTGGTGTTGCATGTGGATTTAGAGGCCTACTGGACTCCTTAAGAAGACTGGAGGTCAATATCATTAATGTGAAAAGTTTGAGGTTTTTTTGCAACAGGCCACATTCCACCCCTCAGGTTACAACACATTTCAAGTCAGTGTTCAGTGTTTTAACGTCGGTCTCCTTTGAGAGAGAGCAAACTAATTGATGTCGATAGTTTTCATTGAATTTATGAGCCTATATGTCAGCAAAAAGAATCAGGAAGTAATCATATTCTGCCTTATATCTACTACTACGAATCGCGAAGCATGGATAACGTATTAGACAGACTCCATAACACATTTTACATTCATCGAAACAAAGACAGACAAATCTGAGTTCTTCTAAATCCTTTTGCATCATTTCAACTTTCAGAGTTAAGTCCAACTTTTCATTCGGGATTATTGTCCAACATGTTCAAGTTCATTCGAGCTCCAACTCTGAGCCTTGCAATCGTCTTAACACTCGTGTGGCAGTATCAAACTTACTGTCTTTGGGCTTATCCTCTTAGATTCATCCAGTCTTCAGTTGTCATATCGGGGAACCAAAAAAGAAATTTTACAAATCCGTTTTGTCCGCAGCCAGTGTCATTACATGTTACATGAGCCGTCTTGCTTGTTACTTTGCAGCAATGACAATATGTGTCAAATGCTCTGAATTGGATTAATTAAACTAAATGTTGTACATTATGACCTTTCTTTGACCACGAGGCATTGAAGCTTTTTGAGCAGCGTTTCTTGAGACCGTCTATTCAACCGTGGCAAAAAAAAAGGGGGCTTGCTCAGTGACATATTGACAAGGTGAACAGGACAAACGGAGAATAGGTACAAGGAGCCTTGAGACTTTGCGTCATTCAATGGAATACCTGATGCTGCTGGCCTTTGAAGCAAAGCACTTGGACCATGACAAAAAAGGATAGTTTAGCTATAGACATCTAGCACTCCAGGGAACCCGCCATACACTGATTTTAAAATTCCCTTGTAGAGCACAACAAAGTTACCTCCGAAGGACGTGGCAATAGTTTAAGGATACCAGTTTGACACAGACTGGGCAGACTCGTCTCCCTGCTGGGCCGGTAAAAAGCAAATGGGGGGAAAAGCCTTTGAGGTGCAGGTTTCATGGACTCGTCAATGGCTGGTATTGACCCTTCCCGCTTCTATTTTGTAAGGTTCCCATTCCGAAGGCTTGATTTCCTGGATACTCATTGCTATGCTAGCTGTGCTGCAGCATGCCGTCATACTGCTGATGCCACGTATTTCTGCATTGATTACACCTCTGGGATTAGCTAAAATGCAAATGCAAGCGTGTGTGTTTGTGAGCGCATGTATTAAAAGTGCCAGAGAGGAGTGCGTAAAAGAGTATCTCAGCCTTATCCACTTGTGATTGTTTGCACATGCTGCACTTTTTTATATACACTGTTGATGTTTTCAAACAAGCTTAAAAAAAAAATCCTAATCATGTCTGTCAATTAACACCATCCCACACCTTAAAAACAATGGGAAGCTTCCAAACCATGCAAGCATACTGTGCAACTGGCAGCTGTGAGAATCTGGCTTCCTTGAAAAGCCTGGGAAACATTACAAGGGAAGACAAACAACAGGCAGAGTGAGTCCCCCGTCTTATAATTACACAGTAGATTAAACAATCAGGCCTTTTGAATTGATCTTTGTGAAAGCATCAGCAAGTTGTGGCGTCCTTGCGCATGTACCGAGTGCAGTAACTGTACACTCAAGCATTTTACCTCATTAAATAAATCCAATATTGACGTTGTGAATAGCGCATGTTCACAGATGTGAAGGTCAGTGCAACACAGCAGGTTAATTTCATTGTTGGGCCCTTTTTTAATTTGGTTACCTCTTTTATGTGCAGGAGATGCTTCTTTTGTGTGTTGTGCCAGAGATTCCGCAACTGTGTATGGGAGTAACAAGTTACAGGCAACGGTGTTACGTCAATAAGATTAGAAATAAATGTAACCGAAATCAGTTTCAGTTACGATCACTGAGAAACAATATTCAATTCAAGCTACTAATCAAATTGTTGGTGATTGCAGATGGGTTTCATCTCATTTTCCGAGCCACCACCAGTCTCTCCCTTTCTCCGATTCGCCGAACCAGCAGCCTTATCTCTCTCGAAGCGAACACACCAATTGAACCGAAAGTCAATGTCGTCTTTTTTTTTTGCCGTCGGCCAATTTTATAAATCATACTCAACTGACACCAAGCTACAGAACAGGTGTACTCATTTTAAACAACACCACAATCTTTTCCTGAACCTAAAAGTTGTTTTCTTTCAATTCACAATGTTAAGCATCACATCCACAACGGGGTCGGTGTAGTTTGATGTCACAACGAAAAACAAAACCAGTTTCTGGATCCAAAACGGGACATAATCTATGCTGAAACGGCTGAATGTAAGAGACCCTCCTTCTATGCCATGGAATGCAATAGATGATCTCAGATCAGTTCTGAAAAAGATGTCCATATGCCACCTGCAGGCATGTATTACTGGATATACTAACTTACATGAAAGAATGACAAGACCTTCTGATTACTTACAAGCAGCTCTGCGTCTTAAAATACAAAGGAAATGTTAAGTGATACAATTCCCAGAGTAATATTTCAAAGTCACCAGAAGTCATTCAACCCGACTGCACAGAACATTCTGACTCACCCCATCTTCCAAGTTCCTCATAGGGCCAAAAAGAGAAATAGACACTGTAGACACTGACAAATCGGTTTTCATAAACTGATATTCATTTTATTGAGAAAGTTTCAGACTGCAACTTCACCTCACACATGCACACCAACATGATTTTCTTGTCTGGAAATAGCGAAGTGAGAGGCCCTTTGGCGTCCCAGGGGAACCGTACCGAGCTGCCATATGGAGGTGGGTGTACTGTACCGTGTATAGTGGGAGAGTGCGGTGGAACTACAGAAACAACCCCGGTATGGAGGATGTCGCCATTAAGAGTCACCCTCTCGAGGGACAGGGGCATTATGGGAGTTGCGGTACGCCGTCACTCGCTCTTAGACCCGGGTTCCGTTTTTACACTGCCGTCACAGATGCTTGGCTTGGATGACAGGTGGGGGGGCCATTGATGAAAGAAATGGAGAGGGATGCGAGGGAATCGTTTTATAGTCAATGTAAAGTGGGAACATCTGTTGGCAATAAAATATAGACAAAGAATCAAGCTACAAATCACTAGATAGTTTTGATTTGTGCCAGAATATAAACTGCAGCCTTTTGGTTGGACCAGACCCCATATTGTGGAATTCATAACTTCCAAATATCATTCCAAGTCACAGGTACAATTTCGCTGATCTTAAACATACACAAAATTGCGACATCGACCATCTGAGGGGGCGGTCACACAGAGTCTAATATGACAGAAACGTATCTTCCAGTTTTCTTTATCTTTTGTTTGTTTTTTGTTGTTTTGTTTGTTGTATTTGCCATTCCCCTGTGTGTGAGATGTCTACGCCTGCTGAAGAGGAACGGTCAATTATGGCTATGATGCTAATGTTAATGGTGAGTGTGGTATCATCTTATTTAATGTGGAAATAGAAGACTCATATGTCACAGCACTGTATGCTGTCAATTGTGGTTTGGTTCATATAGATACAAAACCACTCCCGGATAAGCAAGAGGCTGCTTGTGCTATTTGGTAAAGGTATGACGAATGAAAACCTACATATAAAAACACAGCAAGTTTGCACAACATGGTTTATCATGATGTCTTGTTCAGGCCTGTGTTGTCCAAAGTGCTCCAGGCACTTGTGGTTTGGAATTCTTTCTGTCCCCCGATCCGTCCGATCGGCAGCTTCTCTGTTGTGGGACAAATCAAGCGCCGAGCTAAGTCCTGATTAAGGTTATTTTAGCCCCAGCTTGAATATATGTTTGATTTAAATGACAAAAAAAAAAAAAGCTTATTTCGACTTTTCAAACGATGGGATATTGATAAAAACGGCTTTCGATCAAAAATGCAGCTTTCGCATCGGAAGAAAAAAATATGCCGAACCCGTGAAGAAAATAGAACCACGGTCCCAAATCAGAATCATCACCATGTTGTTCAGCCCCCCGAAACCTCTCCTTAACAGCAATTTCCTTCCCTTCCCGAAGTTGGGGACAATCTTTTAAAATCCTGCGAGTAAGAGGAAAAGGAAATATTGAACTGACATCTACAGAATTTCAATGTGGTGGAAGAAATATTATCATGCAGTAATTCAGTAGGTCCCTGCATGTTTCCGCGTGTATATCAGGAGGATGAGGAGGCAGCAGCTGTGTTATATAATGGCAAACTTTTTCGATGAAAAAACAATCCAGAACTTGTGTGTATGTTAGGATATACAGTACATGCACTGAATGTAGATTCAGGGTGAGTGGGTGAGAGTCTGAACAGTACGTTGTGTGCCTTTGTGCATATCCTAAAGTGTGTAAAGCATGTGTGCAGGCATATTTGTGTCTGCATATAGTGTGTGTGTGTGTGTGTGTGTGTGTGTGTGTGTGTGTGTAAGCATGCTGAGCGAGCCTGATAACCAAATGTGCGGTCACCTTGTTTTATGATTTAAGGTTTGCGCTCTTTAGCTGCCTAAAAAGGAGCCCGTTTGTCCTCAAAAGAGAGAAAGGAACACAGCAAGAAAAAGGCATGTTTTATCAGTCACAGCCAGAACTCAATATTTTGCTATTTTTCTCAGATTGGGCTTATTCACAAGGTCCTATAGGTGCAATGCCTTCAAAGATAATAAAGAGATGAAGATCACATTGAGAAATCCCTACCAGGGAGAGAGGAAAGCTTTTGAAATAAACAAAGCAGCCCAACTTTCTACAATCGCACACACTTTTTTTTTTGTTCCCCCTTTCGCCGAGTGCTTTGGATTTGGCTTATGCTTAGCCCCTTAAATGTTCACGGTAAGATCTTCTGACGCATTCTTCTTCCCGAGGTCACCAAAACCATAAAAGACTGAATGAACAAACAAAAACACATTCATCTTCAGCAAAAAGGTTTCCGACTCGATGATAATCAAATAAAAGCCAACATTTCAAATTCATACGCTACCTATTTTATGTAACTTCAAACCAGCAATAGACCATTTTTACCTCTTTCTCAGTGATGAAAATGGACCGGAAATGAAAAGTCATTCTCAACATGTGTCATGTTGTGGTTTCAGACTGACGAGAAAGACAATCGGATACCAAACAGGATGTACAAGTTGAATTTTTTAACTAGCAGTCAATCAGGATTCATATAAATAGATACAGATAAATTGGCTTCACATTTATTTTATCAAATTCCAAACTTCATTCATTTCCATTTTCAGTCCATTTTCATGCCATGCTGTCAAATGTATAGGAAGCTGGATGCAGACGTTAACAATGACTTAGGCATTCAACCGTCACGTTAATATTTTTGACATTTGTTGTCATCCACCGACAGGACTGCAGTTCCTAAGTTATTTAAATTTCTTCGTCCATTCCTTCATTCACTCCTTCAGGTCAAGTGAGAAAGGTGAGCGGTCAGTGAGGGCGGCGTGCCTTCCTGTAGCAGCAGAGGCGTTGAAATGAACCTCGCACACAACCACTAATCATGACTGTCACAAGGGGGGGGTCCGGCCCCCATCGACACATCGACAGCCTTTGGTGAAGAGCCACTGCCCTGCCATTAATAATGAGTCACATTTACATAAGTTGACAGGTACACAGTGCTGCCGCCCTGACACACACACACAGTATGGGTTTTACTCAGTAATGCGTACAGAGCTCCTTTACCGTTTAAGAAACGATCCATCATGCCTTTCCTTAATTTATCACACTGGATTTGAATATTGTGATTCATCTTTGGAGTGCTGAATGCCAGTGTGACAGTCTGTCATAGAGTATTAACGCAGTATAAAACCAAACATTATTTTATAATTATTACAATTATCACGACGCACAAAGCGACAGACTTTCGTTTTTTTTTTTTTGATGTGGTCATAGATAAAGAGATGAATTAACAGGCAGAAGTTGTCTCTTTTGGGACACTTATCTTATGGCAGCTAATCATCTCAGAGTCACAAGAACACATTCATTAGACGACATGAGAGCATCAAGCCTTCTAATTAAGCCCCAGCAAATAAACCAATCATTCTTCAAACCATCAACAAAAAACATCTACGGCCGCATTCCTTTCAATACAGCCAGTCAAGTGAAGGCACAGCAGGTAAATCAAATACTTTGTAGTTTGTCAATTATTATGTTTGTATTCAAACCTGATCTATCATCATAAAAAGGTTCAGATATCTTTAGAATAAAGGGAAAAAACGTTTTGAGTGTCAAAATTAGAAATTGCTACAGTCTTGGAGTTACTTTTCTATCCTGATCATATCAGGATAGAAAACCTACCTCAGCATCTGTAATGCTGGCATTCGCCCTGATGCTACGAGGCAATTTTTCATGATCCAAAACACACAAGGTTACACACTGTCAGATCTGTGCGTCGGATTGCGATTTACGATTCCACATTTTGTTTGATGCGTGTCCCTGAGATTCTGCGATGTTCTTTGTGCACTGCATCTGTACATCGGCACGTGAGAGTGGAATGGGTGTGGGGACGAGAAATAATTAAAAGCATTTTGCTGTTTTCAACTGTCAAATTTGAAATGTGTATTCAAGCACTGTGTTTTTTTAATGTTGTTTACAGTTATCTAACCAAGACAAATACACAAAAAAAGAAACGTGCAATAGCAAGCTCTTGACAGTTTTTTTTCAACAGAAAAAAAGGTGTCGTAGGACATGTCATCATCACACTACGGTTGATCTAAGACTGTCCAACAGTGTGACAGAATAGACACTTAAGTCTCTCTAGGCTGGCAGAGGAGCATTGCCACTTCTATTAATCATCCACGAAGATATTACAGTGCATTCGTTTGTTTATTTATCTTTTTATCTACGAGTGAAACTAGAGGATTTCCGTCAGGGCTGACAGGATGGAAGGAAGTATAATCACCGTGTTGAAAGATGTGTTTTTGCCCTTCTCAGAATATGTGGCAACATGTCACCTTCAGTTGAGACACAGCTATGGAGACTGGAAAGTGTCCAACAATAAAGTCACAACTATTATTCTAATTTAAACTTATAGCAGTATTTATCCAGTAGAAGCATCCTTGTCGAGGGCGGGTGGCAGGAGGATTGTGGATTTTTTGATATATCGGCAACAACAGCCACGAGTAAATATGTGCAAAAACTGTGTTTTGAGTCCAAATAGGAACCGGTGACGAATTGGGACTTGAGCAGATTTCCCAAGGTTGAACCACGCTATCAGTCGACAGCAGTAGAGCTCTAGAAGGACATCCTTTGAACATTTGAATGCAGTAGGACTGTTTGTAGAGGTTTTAACAACATACAGCCTCATTATTTTCAACGGTCACTGTAATTTCATCAGTACAGAACATAAAGATGCACATTCAGGATTGAAGACATGGGCTGTCAAACCTCAGTGCATTTACTTGACAGTTGTCCAAAAACCAACTCTTCATCTCGCTGTAGAGTCCGTATTACAGGAGCTTCCTTCCTATCCACAAGGCCCTGCAGTACCGACTCAATTCTAACCAAATAGAATAAAACATGTTGTTCAAATCGCACTGGGAAATCCAAATGTCATGCCCATTTCTCAACGTAATGACAGGTCTGGCCATGAATTGTGTGCGGCCCACCATCTCCCTTAAGAAGCTCATTTAATAATTCAAAATATATTATTATTGGCACAGCCATAATATACGCGTTTCTCCGTAAATACTGATGGAGGCTGCAGGTAATTCAATTCACCATACATGGGAAATTTATACTGCTGCACATCAGTAGCTAATTTCCTTGGGGAAATGAATCTCTGTAGAGTCTGGGATGAACACTGACCGCTGTCTGTGTACATATTGACAGGAGGGGAGAATGATGTGGCTATAACTAGCTCATATATGAAACAGCTACATTTTGTCTGCCCAGCGCCTTGCATTCAGAGCACGCTCGGTGTAAAAGAAAATCCATAGCCGGACTGAAATGAATCAGTTGGGGTCTGAGACTTGACTTGAGAAGGGGCTTGGAAACAGCTATGATGGAGTCAAGTGCACGAGCTTCAGAGTTTAGCAGTAGACTTTACTTGATGGAGTTACACACAGGCTTTGTAAACGTGATCAGTCATCTTCACCCATCCAAGTCACTTAAATACACAAGCACAGCCAATCAAAATGGGAGCAGTGACCACATGTTGCAGCTTGCTTTTCAACTCGACTTTTGGCGCCAGTCTCAAGCAAGATCCAACAACATGACACACACAGTGGCAAGCAAAGAGATTCTCTAACTGCTGCAAAGCTCTGTGGACTCATGACTGTGGTGGATTCCCACAAATCCCACAACAGCTGGCTTGGATTGGGGCATACCATCCATGGCTTTGAAGACTCCCTTGGCATGCATTCACTGCTGGGCTTTATCAGTGGTTTTATTGTGCCAGTAAGATCCTATCTTTTTTTTTTTTTTTTATCTTTTTAGCCATGCATCATCTATTTATGCAGAGAGATCTTTGCCATCCAAAGAATTATATCAGGGTTGATTGCGTAGCGTACCCATATGAGTGGACCTTGGCCAACGACTAATCATTTCCTGGAAGAAGACTACAAGTCAGCAAAGGCAGGCTTGTGCTCTGCGTGCCATCAAACGCGGAGAGCAGAGGGCAGATGGGGATAGTTTTTTTTTTACGATGAGGGCGATGATGACCAGCATCAAAACACAGTGAGCTACTCTGCCACCATTTCTCTTCATTTGCACACTTTGGTGACAGCTAAACTGATTTGACACACAGTTGTTGGGGTGCCATCCCTGAGAGATGAGCTTCATGAATGTTATTAGATGCATGAAAGATTACAAAGAATCCAAATCTACTAAAAGTTATAGTTCTGTATGATGAACTCCAAAGCAAAGTGAACTGCAACAACAAAAAGTGATGACCAACAAACTGTTGTTTCTAACTATCTGCGAATTATTCCCCCAGAGACGTGCGTTGCTTTCGCTCCTTTCCGTCTATCCCTTGATGTTTGCACCCCTCAAAAACAATAACACCTGCCACATGATGCGACGACGTGAACCAGCCTTCCATCCCCTCGCTCCCATCTGCCAGCTGCCAACATTTTAACTGTTCGCTAACACGGGGATTAATGAAACCCCGTGTTAGCGAACGCACCTCTGCGTTCAGGGCTCAAGCTGCTTGGAGATCCACATGTAGCCCTGAAGGATTGGCTCCATTATGGATGCCAGCACGGGGCTACACACACACTTCCTGAATAAAATAATGCTCACACCTGCTACCTGGGCTCAGCTGTTGCCGCGCAACATAGAGATGATGCATACTGCTATCTGTTCTCATGCTGTGTGCACAATGTCTGCAATTACAATACGATTCGTGGATTTCCAAACGTGTTAACTTGTGTGGGGCCATTGTTTTTGCTCCCATCCAACATTTACCTTGTGATTTAGCAAACTCTTGACTTAGGTCGTTCCAAAAAAGGTGTTTCTTAAAAAAAAATGAAACAAAAAGGACCCAATTAACTCATGAAAGCGTGGCTTTTCTTAACATACCACATTCAGACCGTACACTTTTTTTTGGCCAGCTTTAAATCGAAGACCAAGCACAAATTCCTAACAATCTGACTTCTGCTGCACCTCCAACTAGTGTTCCAATTCAAACAGGGGCTTGCTCAATAATCCGTTAAGTTTCACCGCTTAAGGAACCATGCTGGGAGTCTTGAGCATGCAGGCACTCGAGGGGAAGCCTGACCATTTGCATCCGGCTTCACAGGGTGTGAGGAGGAGGGGGTCGCGCCATCAATACATGGTGCCTCACATCTTTTCCTTTCTCTGTACACTTCGTGAAAGCCAGATGAAAGATCCAGACCTTTCCTCTCTGGCTTTTGAAAACCTTTGAGGATGCAACCCCGACATTTATCGCAGGCAATGTCTTTGAAACAACATGAAAAGGCTAAATTTCTGATAAAAAAAACAGGAAGGGGGGGTGTCAAAGGTACCCTCCAATGTAAAAACCGAAGAACAACGAGTGGTATGTCGTCCCCTCACAACAAGCTTCATTACAACCCACATCAAGTACAGAAGTGAACCACATTTTCATTTTTATAGATCAGAGCGTCACTGCTAAATTGCTAATTAATCAGGTTTGTGTTTTATTTCCCTGGCATTTCGGAAGAATGTCTCTTTTTACGCAAGTGCTACATTTCGTCTTCAGCTAAGATCCATGTCCAGTCGCAGCCCATTTCACAACAACCTCTGCTTCACATGGGAGAAAAAAACACGACGATTTATTTTCAAATGCGTTCAATGACACAAGGTATGAAGAAGCTGGTTTACAGGTAGTGCCTTTGTAATGAGGTATTCTGTGACTTTCTCTCGTGGTACTACCCATTAAGTGTACGGGAGGATTCGCCATCACACACACAACAGTGTCCTCTAACCCACCGTCTTCATTTCCATTCACTTTATCTGCCATTATACAGAGGGATGCTCTCACACACCAATCAATCTCTCAACAACAAAAAAAGAAATCTCTTCTCCAAGGAGAATCAAGGTGTAGGAGCATTCACTGTATGTAGATGGAGAGTATTTTAAGCGTATGTAAAACAGGTGTGTGAAAAATCAGCAAACGTGGGGAGAAGAACCTGGGGAATTTGTTTGATAAGTGATTTAGTCCAAGCGAGAGGCAGAGGAGTCAATGATGCAGATGATGGTCTGCTGCAAAGGGCTTTTCTCTATAATTACAGGTCACTTGCATCGACATGAGCTCATTTACCCGGAGGAGCGACTGCCTCCGTCTCTTTCACACCTTTCCTCAACAGCCCATTCATGCGTCTTTGCTGATTGGAACCCAGGGGTGAACTTGAGTTACTGTCATAGATGTCTGTGATCATCAATCCAAAGACCCTCGGAGACGTTGGCAGACAGTTCATGGAAGGCATGATGACATACCTGTCACATATACATCAAAATGGAGGGATGTAATCCATCCCATCCAAGTAAACCAGTCAGTTTTGTAGCCGCTGCTCTAGAGATGCTAATGTTAGCTCGTTGGTCCAGATTGATGTATTTCTATGATATGTTAAAAAAAAAATTGGACAGACATTCGTGGCCTCCAATGCTAAATTGCAAATGTTACACAGCTTTAGCTATTTGCTAGCATGCTACCACTCTACATCAGGGGAAACACTGTGGGTCTGTCATCAGAGGAGTTTAAGATAACTCCACCCACTAATACAATGGAATAGGGAATTGTGCCTTCAGGTGGACCTTGCTATATTTCTCCAGCACTGACCTCTCCTTTTGAAAAGATCCTTGGTCTCTCTTCTTCTTCTTTTGCACAGGCTGCAGGGTATTATTAGTGTGCACCTCTTTTACAAATCACACACAGAGACCACAGTAAATCAGCTGTCAGGTAAGTAGTATTAATCAAATTGTCTTCGTTTTGTTTGAGCTCCTGTAGTTTTGGTCTGTAATGCTCTTCGTATTAAAATCACTGAATTTAATCAATTTCAAGTACTTCATTGTATCCGTGTGCTTTGTGTCAAACCGTGTCCACGTGGCATTGACAGCATATTAGCGGAGCAGCAGCAGCAGCTGCTTCAATGCTCCGTGTGCGACTCCAAAGGCTGCCTTAAGGCACAGTATTGCAGGACTCTGTCCTGTCGAAACAGTTTAGCGTCTACCCATGTCTGGGATCTTTACGTTCATCTAATCTACGACTCACATTACATTCAACTATGGGAGACCCTGTTGCTTGATTACTGTGCAAAACTTTAAGTATGTCTGGATGAAAGCGTTGACTTAGCACAAGGGCAGTTGTCATTGATGTCTTTGTAATTTGATTTATCCTGACTAGTTACTCCACAGATTGGATAAGACAGTGACGACCTTAAAATAGCACGATATGTAGATGACGTCTCATTCAAAAAAGCCTCCACGGTCATAATGTTACCTCCACTCAAGGGCTATTAGCTTTTAAGCTCATGATGTGTCGATTCAGGTAAGTTTTCAATATTAAACACATGTCACTAAATTTCCTAACATCACTTTCCTTTGGCAATGACAAAGTGTTTGATTTGTTAATTTGCCTTTGAATTGCAAATGGGGTCTCCTTGGAGATTTCCACGTGCCACTGCCCAATTTGGTTCCTTTTCATGCGACTTTTGGGGAGGTCAGCGCCCAACAATGGCGCCATTCCTCGGTGGAATCCCCTGACCCGATAAAACACGGAGCATGAAAACCCCAACAGAGCACTATCAGGCGCGGCATGTGTGGTAAATGCCCGGAGAGATATTGACGATGTGAAGGGATACGCCGCCAAGCTTGGTCAAAACTCCCACGGATGAAAATGTTGTAAATTCTTTGTATCTGGCAATTTGTATACAGTACCATGGGGGGAATTAACAGGGCGCAGGCACTTTTACGCCTCATGCTCGCCTTTTGTGATATGTTTTTCTCCCTCAGCACTTAGGGCTGTAAATGTCCCAAGGTCTTAACACCTAACTCAGTTAATTCGTGGCTAAAAAGCCCAATTAAATCCCCGGCTCAAAGATTCAACTACAATTCCTCCAACTGCTCTGTTCTATTCGTATTGACCTGGCAACAAATAACGTCACGTAATAACACATGCCAGTCAGCTGCCGTACGCCTTGCCCTTATGACAAGCAGTAAAGAACCACGTAATTACATCGGCCGATCACCCGAGGCCCTTTTTTGAATCCTGCTACATCATCAACAGATGGCTTGGAACGGCATGAAAAGACTACAGTAAAATAATAAAGCACCTACTGTGATAGAGATGCGATTGTTCATTTGTCTTTTTTCACCACAGGACTGTTATGTCACAGCACTGACATCCCTTTAGCTGGATATACCTAGAAGGCCTTTCTTGAAGACTTGAATTTCCTTGTATAAAAAGAACAACCTCAATCCTTTTTGTCCTTGTATGCCATCCCCTACTTGCAACTTTGGTTCGACACAAATCATACGTGTTGGGGACACACCCGTCAAAGCTTCCTTGTTCTCGCCATGGCTCTTTGTGCCCGTCGCATTTCTCTTTCAGCGTCATCTCTTATCCTATATTGAGCCGCTAATGAGGAACATTAAATAAACAAATAGGCCAGTGTACTAGTGACCCAGCCAAACCCCACATTACGGCGACATATCATGCTTAAGTTTGGTACCCGTTGCTAATATACTCGGTATCGTCTTCCCAGCGTTATCAAAAATCTATTTCAATAGCATGGCGATGAACATTACCTGGCACTGAATGTAATAAGATTGCTGCGTCAATTACCAGTTGTGTTTGCCAGTGCCCTTGGTCATATTGACGTTCTTAAATTGAGCTGTATGAGGATGAAGGACTCTGCTACTGCCTGAGTGTATTCTAGAGGAGTAACCCGCCTCACCGCCGAGCGTAGCTCTGGCAGTGCATGCAGCAACGGATCTGCATGTCATAATGGGATATCATTACTTCACTAGCCTCGTTACAAGGTCCTCATCTGCGGAGGCTTGAGTGTAATGTTAATTATTACGGAGGCCTGAGACCGAAGGGTGCATTGTAGCTCAAAATGCCATTTTGATTGGATTCTGCTCCTTTTCATCTCATTAAGGACTCAATAATGGCTTGTTTGGGTGTCAACAAGACAACGCTTTCAAACATGCTTCTCATAATAAGTCTCTTCTCTAATATTTCCGACATCAAATGCAGTACATACTTAGTTACTACACAGTTGTTACTACACAATAGTTCCCTTCAAGTCCAATTTCAAACTGGCCAGCAGCTTTTTGCATTGGAGCTCAGCTGCATGAGACTTCTTGTTATGAAGCGAACTTTACAAATTTCACCATTAAGAAATCTGAGTGAAGGACTGGATCCTGAGAAACATTCATGATGCTCTAATTATGTTGTGGATGGGTTGTTGCCCCACTGGTTTCTTACGTAACCGAGTAAAACAGTTGGAACCAGTGACAGACTGAAATATTGTGTATCCTTATCTTAAAAAACAAACTTGCTACATCGTCAGAAACTTTGTAATACAGTCAGATTTAATTTAACTGAATACATTGTGTTTCCATGTTCCACCTCAACTAAAGGTGCATTTCTAAACAAAATGTAGAAAAGATTAGTGTATGAAGAAATTGTGTAGTTACACGTGTAGTATGCATCTTTTTAACCAAAACACAAATGCACTATATTGACAGAATATGTGCAGTCTTTATCCAAAAATATCTGTACAACTCATCCACTGAAGGGAATGAATCCCTTGACACCTTCCTTTGAGGTGAACATATTACATGTCCAAAAGGTGTTCTGGTAAGTAGAAAGAAGGCAAACGACAAATTACAGCGGTTGTTCACATGCCATTGTGCTTCCAAAGAGAGTTGCAGGCTTGCTGCATCTTCGTGAAGTGCGTTGGAAAATGTTGACTTTTTAAACTTATGCCATATTTCTTACATACATCCTGGTAAACACCAACAGGTTTAGCAGCGATGCGTGTTGAACTGCAGTCTGGCATGAATGGCTGGGTTGAATGTGTATTGCTGCGTCACACACACACAAGGTTTGTGTGCGCAAGTAGTCCGTTTGTGGCACTCCACACCTGACCCTATGCACTTTTGAAAGAGTGTTTATGTTATGTCTTTCATCTGTGACTGTCACCGTCACATATCATGGCTGTACATATATATATATATATATTCAGCTTTATCACTGAAACACACACGCACACATCAGGTCAAGGTCTTTGAATGGAAGAACCCACAGGCAGGCTCACATCCAGGCTTCTCTCTGTTTGAGCTCGGCTGTCTTACTCTCGTCTGCCTTTGAAGTGAAAACAGACAGTTGGATGTTGGAGGAGCCGTGTGCTCCTTTGGCTGAGGAGAAAGCTCGGAGAAACTTCAATGGGCCCAGGCTCGACATGGTCATGCGAGCACACACACACACACACACAGTAAATACAGGCTTGCCGAGTTGCAGCGATTGAGATGGACAGAAAAAAAAAATTCCAAAAGGAGGAGAATAAACCCAAAACTCAGAGTGTAAACAAAAACCACGCGAGCTGCTGGAGATCTTGACCTTATCAGTCGAGGAAAGCCCAAAGGTGTTGGAGGAGCGGAGGTTTCTATTTGGTCCAGACAGCTGAAGCGCAGTAAAACTAGCTTCATTGAAAAAGAGTCTGAAGGTTGATGTGAGTAACAAGAGTACCAAGAGCAAAAGGTTTCCAGGTGACTGCTGTGGGGGGGTGGTGGGGGTGGGGGGGGGGGGGGGGGGTGGAGGAGGGTGGTGTTTGAGGGGTCAAAGAGCAGAAGTAGGAGGAGATAAATATATACGCAGGGAAGAAGGAGAGAGTGCAAGTCCCAGAGGGAGCGCTCGTCTCTTCAGCAGGAATGAGAAGTCTTCTAACAAACAACAAAAAAATATCGCACACTGACCTCAAGTATGAACAGATGGTTCGGTGATTTGTTTGTTCTTTGCTTCCGTTGCGTCGGGTGTGAAGCTTGCTAAAACTAACCCAGCGAAAATATAAATTTTATTCCTAAAAAAGAAAAACACAATTCTGCAGTACCTGATATCCACAACAAAAACAGGCAAACCATCTGCTATTCGGTGTTTTATCTTCCGCTTTATATTAGCGCAATGACAGCATGGAACAGTGTGAGACGACGCCGTTTCAACTTCTGTTGTAGTGTAAAGCAGAACTGAATTTTCTGCAAGGGTAAGAAATATTTAAAAGTTGAAACAAAGTATAGTTCATGGTCCCTCCAATCCACGTCAACACTATAGGGTTGAAACTATTTTTTCGTATCGACTAATCTGCCCTTTTTTGAGTTAAGTTTGTTTTTTAAAACTTTACTCAAATGACTTCATGTGTTCCAGCAACAAGAAAGTGCTCCCACTATTTTGTCTTGGAACTTCCTGTCGAGACCTGAAGTGGTGATGTATCGTGTTCCACATTAATTTTTACAAATGTCTGACCAGTGTTATAATATAAACGCTCAGTGTGATGGGCTGCCGGAGCTGCAGGGAATTAGAGAATACAGCTACATCTGTGCATAATTTGGTATTTTTGAATCCCTGCATCTAGATCAGATGTAAGATCGAGGATGGTAATGTATTAATATCTTTGACATTTCTTCTGCCTGTAAATTGACGTACATTTTTAGATGAAATAATGTCATGGAGGAACAGTGGAAGAGTACCTTAATTGATGCACCATTTCTTCAAGATATACAAGAGTTTGTTTGTCTGAAACCAACATATCCAGAAAACTTGACCTTTTTTTTGAAGAAAAAAAAAGAAGAAACCTATTGATTTCCGTGACCTTAAGACCTTTACTCAAGCGCCAGTATCAGGCCAAAACCTCCCACTGTCATCTCCTGACATTACTAATTCTGATACAGTTCCTGCATCTCTGTGCTCTCAGTGTGAGCAAACTGTTGATTTTGGAGACCCCGTGACCTTTGTTCGATCATCTACAATGGGTTAAACTTTTACATTTCCAAGCACACCCCATCTCCATTGCCTGTAGTCATACAATGCAACAGTCACATCGGTAAGATAACATAATATCCAATACTAATACATGCTAAAATGCATTATTGAAATGGTTTTTAAGGCATTTTTAAGGTTTGTTTTTACCAGCAGAGAAGAGCTAAAGTAACCTGAAGGTCTGTGTACAGAAATGTGGTAAATATCTCTTAACACAAAAGTAGTAGACTATATTGTGTGTACCCTGGGTATTCTACTGGTGTGCAAAAGTTTACTCTTTTTATATAAGAGTAAAAAAAAAGAAAAAGGAAGTGATTATCTCCAATGACAACTAGGCAAGCTTCATCTACTGACGAAGATCATGTAATGTGATCTAGGTCCAGAACTTCTGTTATCTGTTAACTTCTGTTATACCTTGTGGTGAGATTGTTTTCTCAACTGTTTCCAACTTCAAACAATGAACTTTGAAACCTTAGCTTCTGAGCAAACAGGATGAAAAGGCTTCAAAGTGCCCCAGAAAAAGGGACATTCGAACATCCACAGTTCCATCACAACTAGGAAAACAGGACCTCATGATTAAGAGCATGATGATGTGACTGAAACTTCCACGCTAATAAACGGACTTTGGTGTTCTTATGAGCACTCAGTTTGATTTCTTCACTTCTGTGGTGGGCATTTTGTCTTGGAACAAAACTCACTTTGTTCAGCTTGTTGATAACATTTCTGAAAGTGCTGCGGAAAATAGCTTCTTCTAACCCACCAGTGAGTTACTGTGATTTTATCTCAATTTATATATGTGTACGAGCTCTTTTGCTCTCTACTGAAGTGGGCTGGCTCTGTCTCGTCCCCCCCCCCCCCCCCCCCCCTCCTCTGTGACCACTAACAGGAAATAGCCTTTTGAGGCCGTATGTGAGAGGGAACACCATTAGAGGTTGATAATTGCACAGCACTCTCGCTCTTCTTCAGCATGTAATCTTGGAAAAGCTCGGCTTAAAACCTTAATAGCACCAGATGATGGAGCAAGACAGAGGAAGTACAAATCTGAAGAAGAAACAAACTTTGTATAGAAATGAATATTGAGTCATACATGTGTAAAGCCTGGCAGTATCCTGAGAAAAGGTGGCGCGAAATCAGGAAGGCAAGATAAGGGGATGTACACATGTGCATATACTGGCCAGATTTAGACCAACTATTTGGTAATAGAAATATAGTATGCATATTAGTGGAGATTCCCTGGTGTTTTTAATGTATTACTTGTCATGAATATGCATATATAGTTTCCCCAACTTGGCTAACAATGTGGCATCTGTGGTCTTCCTTATTTCAACAAATAACACGACCGTGGCACCGCTATCTTGTGATATTTAAATCAATGGCCGTGAATCAGAAAATCTACAACGTGCTTCTGTTCTTATGGCGCTGATGCTCTCCCGCGCACACATTTGCGAACATGGCATGGTGTGAGGACATTAGTCGGGGGGGAAATAATGAGCTAATTTCCATCCGTCTGTATAATAATGGGGCTCATTTGGTCGGGGCCAGATTAAGAATGAGGGGAAATATATCTCATTCTAAACAAAAGAGAGATTTCTAATAATATCTTGAAAAGTATACATGAGACACTGCAAACTACATATAGACAACTCTATGACTATGTTATGGTCACCAGCTGCAATTATTTAAACTTTATCCCCAACAACTCTTGCTTTGTCCGCCAGTCTGGCACGGCACTACAATACCCATGAACCTTAGCTGCTGTTGCTGAGGAGAATACTCCTTCCATAGGCCCGAGTGAGAGCTGTAGAGGATCCAAAACACTTTGTTGTGAACATAACATGTTGCCAGGGTCGCGGAGTTAATCCGAAACTGCTTGTACCTTTTGACTTTTTATCAAACAAACACATTTTCTGACACAGCTGATCATCTTCTGTACAGATAATTCAACTGGGAGTGTGTCATGTCTATCGGAGCACTGAGGCGCTCAAACTTTGAGTCACCCACATTGTTTAAGGTGAAAAAAACAACCCATAACAAGGGATGCCCCAAATACCGCCTCCCAGTTTGAAACTCTATTGTATTGGGTACAATCAATTAATATGGAAAAGCAAAAGACACATCACTCCTAAAGGTTTTTTTACAAGTATAATATAGGTATATTTTATTAAAAGGTAGGTAAATACTGAGCTGGCTCCTTCATCTCAAGTTTACAACACCTGACATGATGATGGTAATTACACTCGCCATCTTCCAAGAGCATGTAAGTGTTTCAGGACTACGGCTAGTGTGCAGTGCATTAGTGAATTTCGTCATTATCCCCCGTAAAGACAGTGTAATTACACATGTGCAATAGTTGTGCAGAGCCAGGGAATTGCTCACGGCTGGCACATGACAGCGTATGTAAGCCTCGACTGCTGTTGAGGTGAAGTGGCAAATGTTCTCGACTGTGTTTCGATGTGCGAGTGAGAAAAGAAGAAGAAGTAGACATAGTGACAGAGAGAGAGAGAGAACCCCGTGCTATAGTAGCTCTGTCAGCATGCTTTACTTCACTTCACCCACACTGGGTGCCCTGCACCTCCCCTCTGCCTTTCTCGTTGCTTGGCACCATTACCCTACTGCAGATTTCAGCCCCGTACACACCGAGTGTATTGAAACTGATTTAAGAGGTGATGGGGGGGGGGGATTTAATGGTGTGGGAAGCAGGGAAAGGTTGCTTTCTGTTTAATTCCACCTGGGCAAAGTCCAGCACCGAGCAAAAGCAGTGTTGGGTTCCAAGCTGTCATAAAACAAAGTGAAAGACACCTGGATGAGGTTGCGATCGCCTATGCGGGCTTGATATCAATAGGCCCCGTGTCCCTCCAGTATTCAGCACATTATTCCTCCCTTTCTTTCTTTCACAGCCATCCTCTGGCTCAGTCGCTCGTTTCATTTCCTCCGTCTCCCGCTCTCATTTCCTCTTTGCGTTTTCCCTCTCGGGCTTTCTCCTCTTATTCCCCGTTTGCAGAGGCATTAACCAGACCATTAATGTGACGGCAATCTACATATGAAATGTAATTTGCACAAAATGAATTCATACCCTCCATCTGTACATTTGCTCTCGTCCTTAATTTGTTTTGGAGGAACAATTCCATTGGTCACCATCTGGGCGTTTGGAAAAAAAAAAGAACAGAGATGTATTCATTTAATGTTAATGGCATATGTGATTGGCTCCATGTAAGAACAGACTAAAGAAAGGACGAAATAAATAAAATCACATTGCGGGAACGCAGATGTCATATTAAACATTTAAAGAGGGGTGAATGGAAATGTCCCATTTACAACACAAACACCACTTCAAACGGGAAAGACAAAAATTCAGAGACAACAGATGCGTAACATAATATCAGTTTTAGGAAACTCATTTTTGGGGGTGATAGAGAAGGCTGCTAACTCATTATGCGCTGCACCCACTTTAAAATCGCCACAGTTGGTTCCTGCACCAATGGCTCCCCTCGGTTACAGGCTGGTGTTCACCAGTTTGCCGCGCCAACCCCTCACAATAACGAGAAAACATCCTCTGCTGTCCTACTATTGGGGCCTACTATTGAAGAAAAGGAGACTGGGGTGCGATAAGAAACGCACACGGGTGCAGCCATGTCCTTGAAAAACATTTAACGTCATGGGTCTGAAAGCAGCATTGTGTTCATGGCGATACTGATGGGAGACTTCTATGTTTCTCTGACTTCTAGATTGTAGTCCCTGGGTGCAAATTGGCAATTTTAGTCACAAGAATGCATGGACACCTAGAGAAACCCAGCAAGTGAACCACTCAAATTGCTTTTGGAAAATTTAATTGTTATTGAAAAAGAACCTACCCACTTTCTTTTTTTTCTTTTTAAATAATCTCCTTCCAAGCGTGTATGCTGTGGAGCCCAAGTTTGCCCTAACTTAACAGTAGATCACATCGAGCTAATTAGACCAATTGCTGTACAACAAAAGTAGGAGAAATGTGTGTTAGTGTGAATATCACAATTCTTCTCCACAGCGTGCAGAAAACCTGGACAAACCAACCTAATTACCAATTTCCTGTATTACAAATTAGCAAAGCATTGCTCCATCTGGACCCCGTGCGTATGCAGCCCTCCCTTCCATTTTCAAACCTGTACAATTAACTGAGTCATCAACTAACAACACACATATGTAGCGGTCATCAGGGTCATCATTTTTTTTTCCCTCAAAATAGTGCAATTGCTGTCTGGAGCAAACATTCAGGCTCCGTCATGTGGCCCCATAGTGTCCTTCAGATATAGATTTTCAATAAAAGACGATGGAAGAAATTCTGCACATGTATTTGGCGACCCTAATGAAGAGTCCTACGACTCACCCGTGGGTCCTGATCCAGTCTTTTGGGAACAACTGCTCCACAAAAGGATGAATACAGTAAGGTTACCCCTCTATAGCCTATACTCTCAGGATTGGCTCCCATAAACCCATTCAATTTGAGATCGGTAACAAATTAAACATATTGCATCAAGCCCTCTGAAAGTGTGAGGAGGAAAGGTAGAGCTCCAGCTCGCTGATGTACCCCTTAAACCACAACAACATAAAGCGTGATTAAAACACAACGACTTTTATTGTTCACAAAATTAAACTATCCAAAGCACCGCTGGGATCACACACACACAGGTTAGTCCGGTTTTATTTCGCTTCAGGGTTAGGGGCAGTGGACACAGCACGAAAGGGAGGGATTGAAATATTGTTAGCAGACTTTCCTTCTACCTTATTGATTCCCTTTCTTTCTCTACTCACTACATCAGTGTGCTCCTCCAGAATGTGCAAATTTGCATCTCCACCCGGGAGTTACGTTTGGAAAGGCCCCCGCGGGGGGATCGAGTGAAAGAGCAGCAGAAAAGGGTAGGTAGACTAGACATGAGGTGGGGTACGGGGGGGGGGGGGGCGCATGTGCACCTGCGGTGTGTGATGAAGGACGAGGATAATGACTGATGATATCTAGGAGAGCTAGGGGAGAACACCTGAGTGGTTCTATCAAACACACACACACATCTACACGGCCCTGTGGCTTAAACGTGGACATTGCCGTGATAAGACAGTGCAAAGTGTTTGATGGACCTGATCACAGTATTGGCTTTGTTTGTCAATCCAAATAACTCAACACTTTCATTCCCGGGGAGCTGAGCATTTTGGCTTTCCACAGTCGCCAACTGGTTCAGACTCTAGTTTGGAACTAAATCGACGCGGCTGTTGGTATTTGGCTTTGTCTCACGTCATTGTGAAATAACCAATGATGATCTAAATGCCACTTGTGTTCAAGGACACACTTGTCCTTTCAAAAAGGGAGAAAAAGTGAGGTGCAATTTCTTCCCGGACTTCTAACTGACACCAACGTGCAATTGAAGTTACAAGTACAATATTAATGAAGTTTCAGACCGAGTTATGAAAATGAACCACCGAAGTGACGGCTAGATAGAAGTGTTGTTCATTTTGGTGTTTAGAATAACTTGGTTGTGTAACTTGAACGAGTCAACGAGCCGATGGTTTAAGAATTTATAGATTTTAAGAGTTTTAAACAGAGTTTTAGACCAATCACAGTCTCACAATTACAGTCATTGCAGTGTAAAAGGAACAGACAAGTAGAATAAATGCACGCAGGAGTTTGGAGTGGAATCAAATAAACATTTTAATGCTACGTCTCAAGATTGCTCGGTAGCTTGAAAATGTTACAGCACAGCCACTTTTTGTGCACACAGATTGGCGATGGAGAAGGAGCCAGATGTCCGATCCTTCGCACAGAATGAAAGCATTAATGTGGCTTTAAATGCTGACCGGAGAGTTATTCAAGTGGGAGTATTTCAAATGAGTGTCACATTTGAAATGCTTACATGTCGTGGAAATACTGCAATGCAAATGCCTTTTAAATTGGCTTAAAGCCCGTTTCACCTTAATAGCTCGTCAGAAGACAAACGTAAAGACTGCCTGCGAGAGCCAAGGCATTTGCCCCCGTTGCATTAGCACATAAATAGCCTACATGGTGTATGTGACCCCCATCAGTGGACATTTCAGTTTGAATTGTTCGGAATCAACAGCATCCCTTAACTCATTTAGGGAAGCTCAGAATCAGTTAGAATTCACATCCTGAAATTTACAGCAGACATAAAACTACATTTGTTTTTTTATGAAAATAAGTTCGACATTGCATTTTTATGTGCCGTAGTTTCTGAAACTCTACTCGACTGTCAGAAATTTGACAGAGAAAAACAACAGACCATGAACAAGCACGCGATAAGCTGAAGTTCAGTCGATTACAGTACAAAAAAAAAAAGAGATTCAAATCAATTCTCAATTGATTTGATTGACAGCCATAGGATCGGTGTTTGTATATGGAAGGAATTGTCGCCATCATGACCTCATTAACAAACGCTGCAAGTACCACAATCCATAAGTGTCTGTGACTAAGTTAAAGTGCATTGGCACACTCCGATAATGAAGAAACTAAATGTCCCAGAAGTGGGCGGGCTGCAAGAGCAATAACATTAAAATTGCAGATTGGAGGCAATAAAGAAAAACAGCAATCTTGATTTCCCGGGGTTTCATGCATTTAAAGTACATCCTTATCCCACCCCTGACCCCTTATCTAGCCTCCACTGCACCGTCATTGCAATCAGTGCAATCCCGCGTCTCATTTAACTGCAAGCCATGCACCAAAGACTAATTAATTCCAGTTAGTGTAAAGTATGTTTCATGACATATTATGCGTCTGGGTCGGCGCAAATACAGGATGCGGCGACATTTGCATTTTGCTCATTATCCGCTTTTCTTCTGTACGACTGAATTACATCAGCATATGATGTGGTTTTCATTTACATTTTTTGATTGTATCCTCGGGAGGGAGAAGAGCCTTTGATATGGTTTTTGGTTATGATTTGCGGAGTACACACTGAACAATTACTGATAGAGTTGCTGTCTACTTTAGCCGTTTCTATACATCTAAGGCACAGCCACTGCGATGAGCTGATGTCTGTTTTATATACAACCATTTTATTTAATCCAAGAGCAATTTCATTTACAGTGAACACTATCATTAACATTTTTATCCTGAGTAATGTTTCCTTCCTGCCGTCTCACCAGGCAGCAGTGCTGAATTTCATTTTATTTCTCCTCAATTTGTTATATGAACTGGAAGAAGTTTTAAGGTCATGATCGGAGTATTCAAATGTATTATGTATCAATTTGGCCTTTTTTAAATGATAAGAGTAAAATGTTTCAAGAGTTAAAATGTTGATTGCTACAGAACAACTGATTCCCCTCGAGCGTTCCTCATCTATTCAGTGTCAACACTGCACTGCAAACTTTGTGTCCCATCCTTTGTGAGTTTTTGCTTTGCGTCATGTCCACAGATGTGTTGTTAAATGATCACAGTGAGCACGAATATATTGGGTTTTCTGTAGCTAGTCAGAATAAAATCATACTGGTTTTTAGCGAGTTGAACGCTTTCATTTTGAAGCGGCGGCAGTAAGGAATGTGAATTCTGTGAATCCCTCACGCTCCGGTGGAAAGTCTAAATCCAACAGGAGAATGGCAGACTCCGCCACTATGGCTGTCATTTAGGGGTGTAACGGTTCACAAAATCCACGGTTGGGTTCGGTACGATACGGTGGAGCCACGGTTCGGTACAGTAGAAAACTATAAATGCCAGAGAAATGTACTTTATTTTAAAATATATTTATTCATTACAACTAACATCATGAAGTTATTCTTTGACTTTGAACAATGATGGAACTATACCTGAGTGACCCATCTTCTGGGGTGTCTTCTCAGCAACACATAAGCATAAAAAACAAACTGCTCCTTAATGTTATGTTGTATTGTTACTTACATCTTGCAAAAGAGATTTTTAATCTCAATGGGACTACCTGGTTAAATAAAGGTTGAAATTGATTTACTTTTATTTTTATTCAAATGTATTGTTCGGTTCGTCATGCGTACCGAACCGTGAGCCTCGTACCGAACGGTTCAATACGAATACGCGTACCGTTACACCCCTACTGTCATTACTTTTTCTCTTTAACTTTTTAAAAATCAACTGCAGAGACCAAAACCAACAATTAATACCAGAAAAAAATATCTAAGTTTATAAGCACATACAAAAGCCATGTGACACGTTCCTTCCTCGTAATCAACATGTGCTGCGTTCGTTCAGTTCACCGAGCGTCAGACAACCCCACGGGATCGTTCTCTTGCCACCTCTCTGCAGCACTGCCGAACTGCATCTGCGGCTTTGTGTCTCGCTCCTTGTTATCTCTGAAGCCACATGAACGCGGCTCCCATCGTCCAGGGAAATACAAAACAAAAACAGTCACACTTCCACAGCACAATTGGAAATATGGTGTTGAAAACAAGGAATAAGCAATCGCCACAGCACTTTCGTTGCTCCAAGTTTACTTTGACGGCGGAGAAGATGAATTAGAGGGATATTTGCAGTGAGGTTGCATGGGGGGGGGGGGGGGGGATAAAGAAAACACTATAGGCGCCCGGTGACACAAGTAACTGTTAAAACCTGAAGTGGATCAACCTTCAAATGCTATTATCTGCTGGGTGTTCAGGTGAGATTGCTTTATCTCAATTTGTCAGGTCAGAATTCCAAGAATTCCGAAATCAAATTCTGCGTCTGTGCGGCGCGATACAGACTTTATTTTTCGCGGGTACATTTTTACCATGATGGATTGGCTTAACAAAAAGGAGCCCGGCTCTGGCTGCAGGCTGAGTAGCAATGGGGGAACAGGAATCATGTAAAGGGAATGGGGGGGGGGGGGGGGGGGGGATTTGCTAGCATGATTTGTGCTTTGTTTGCCTTTTCTCTGGAAAGCAATTAAAGCCTGACATGAGCGCACGAGAAAACCTCAGCCAATCACTCCTGTGTGTCTGTGTGTGTGTGTGTGTGTGTGTGTGTGTGTGTGTGTGTGTGTGTGTGTTGCCCGCGCTCACATTCCTAATTACACATTAACTGTGTCTCTTTTGGAATATAATAAAAGCGAAAGACTTTTGGTGCCACTCAGCCACAGTTGGAAGCGGCGGACGTGCTGGCAGGAACAACCCCACTGATGGACGTCTTAAATTAGCAAGCGCCGACACTGGAGGAGTCCCCCCGTCCCCCCCCCGCCCCATTTCATTCATTCTGGACTGCTGCTGATTGGGTCAACTCTATTTCAGCGCTGTCCCCAAATCTGCTAAGGGCCCGTTTAATGTTCCTGGCTTTAAAGTCACTCAAAATAAAACAAGCGTGACAGTGAGAGAAAGTGTGATGAGCTTGCACCACTGAAGACGAGTTTTTCTTGATTTGATTCAACATTTTGTACTTTATTCTGATTTAATCTGACCTCAAGGGTTTCATAGCCAGAACAATTACTGCTCTTTAACATTAATTTCTTACTTTAAATGGCTTTTTAGCTCAAAGAGAATATAGCCTTGGATCTTGTTTGGTGCGGTTTTGCTTCATTACTTTCTCTCTCACACACACACACACACACACACACACACACTTCCACTGCCAGCATTGCCAACTCATTAGACGGGATTTTCAACGTCGTCATAGTATTAGCACTTAAATTCCTGGGTTTTCCTGGTGCCCCTTATCCCCTCGTGAAAATTTGGCACGAGCAAAGGGGAAAGAAATGGTGGATTTTTTTTGGGGGGGGGGGGGGGGGACGTATTAAATTCTCTAAAGTATTGAGAACAACTGGTGTGGAGTGCGCTGATAACAGCTGGCCATTTTGGAGTGTCCCCTCGCTTGGCAGCTGCACCAGCAGAGAGAGCGAGGGAGAAAATGTTTTCATGGCTCTGGCCCACAGATTTGAACACTGTTATTTTGGCAACTTTTTAATTTTCTCCAAATGAATGGATTGATAGGAGCAGTCGTAACGAAACAGAGATATGGGGAACACTCTGTTGTGGCAGTGTTTTTTCCCTCATTTTGGTCGTCTCTCATGCAAAGATGTTTTAGCAAGATGGCCTCCAGACTAAATTGTTTGAAAGTTTCGAGGGCAATTTTGCAAATGAGAAATGTAATCACGCACTGTCGGGGAATTTTAACTTCATGTGATGGACAAAACTTGAAGCTGAAGACACAAATGGGATTTCATCACACACACACACACACACACACACAACCTACTTCCTTCTGGGAATATTGAAAAGCTTGAAAAACGTAAAGCGATTCAAAAGTTGCAAATTTCTTATTTTCTGCAAAGAACGTATCATATTTTTGAGTCAAACTATATTCAAGGATAAAAGTCGATTCCATTAATTTAAGAAGCGTTTATCAGTTTAAGAATGTTCAAATGCAGGATGAGTGAAATTAAATGTGTCCGAATTACAAACGGTACACACAGAGCAGAATGATGTCCTGCCATCACCACATGTCCCTTCAATTTCCACTTTAAACATGACAGATGTCTCCTTTCATGTCTAAGATGGATCAAATTAAAGCTACATTTTGAAAGTGTACAAAACCTTTGAAACTAAAAAGTTTCAAATGTTTTCTGGAAATTCTGGAAGTTACTTTTTTGAAAATGCTTTATGGCAGAAACTTTCATTTTTTTAGAGCGATGCACAAATTGAGCATTCAACACTGTAGGTTCAAGAAAAACGGTTAAATGCCATCTGCTCCATTTGTGGAAAAAATAATTATTTCTCTCTGCCGCGTTTGCATCAGGCAATTTGTATTGGTCATGTAATGAAGCTAAAATGTTCCTCTCCAGTTTATCGGTAATCTGTGGCCTGTGTTGTTCCATAAAGCACTCCGTGATGAACCAATTTGTTACAGCACTCTATAAATACATCTGTCTGGATTTATGAAAGCAGAAATGCCAAAAACACAACCGAAGCTAATGAGCCAATTCTCTGCCAGCTGAAGTGTCATTGGGAAAACTTCACCGTCATAAGTCAAGTGTCTCGTGAGGTGAAATAACAGCGCAAAGATGAAAATGTCATCGTGGTATCTCTTCACGGCTGACGGGTCCAGCCGTACACTTGGCATGAAGCTTTTCAACACTCAATATATTCCTGGAAAATCTCCTGTACATTGAGATAGCCTATCGTCTTTGCCAAAGTTGATAATATGCTGACAATATACGGTCACGGTGACGTTATCAAACAGACAGATTATATAATTCCATTTGCACCTGTAGAAATGCAGTAAAATCTTTGAATGCCTTTTTACTTTCGATTGATTTTTGAGTATTTCAAAAACCTTGAGAAGTTACTGCGTTGTCTTTGAAGGCGCGTCTCGATCCTCTTGGTGAGTGTGTGATTGTGTCTTTGTTGGATTATGCAAAAGAGAGGTTAATGCGACAAGATCATTTTAGTTTCTGCGTAGAAGTGATGGATCATCAAACTCGTTGGCAATGAATCACCTTATTAGAGTGAGGTGCCTCAAAGACAATGACTAGTAATGGCCACACTCTTACTATACGCCAAAGAATAATAAGTATACAGTACAATCACAGTGAAAGTACTATAAAAGTATCTTGTGTAAAAGTCTACTTTTGGACAAAAGGAGGGCACTTGATAAAAGTTCATGGAGTTTTTTTAAATGACAGCCGAGTCAGTCTATTGGACGATTTTGCAGAATACAATTTTCATCCAACGGCAACATGCAGTGCCAATTGGCTTCCTTTATGATTCAACCATCAATCAAAAAAGCATTGGCTGCGAATGTTCAGACACGTGGTCACTGAGTGTATTCTGTGGTAGGGCTGTCCGTTTACGAACACGAAGCTGCCAAGCTGAACAGACACTCGCGACACCGAGCCATCTGAGAGGTGCCGAGCGAAAGCATTTTGGATTCAACACCGTGGATAAAGAAAATCATGACAACAACAAGAAGAGTCTACAGCCATGCTAGCAGCTTCAGCATGAGGCTGTACCAATAGTCCTTGGGCCAGGCCGGAATGTGGTCCCACTTTGGGTTGTTAAAACTCTGCAAGAAGTGCAGCTCAGGCTTATGGGAATTTTTAGTATTTAGTCGTAAAAGATGAGTATTGATCGATGACCAAAATAATGACAATTCATCCAAAGGGAGCATGAACAGAATCTTATGGTGATCCATTTGATTGTTGCGAAGACATTTCACTCAAAACCACCAAGTCAGCCTGATTATGGAAAATGAGGAAAAGGTCAGATTATCACCAAAGTCAGAAAAACCTCTTGGGACCATGAATGGACATCTTTGTGTCAATCCATCAAGTATGTTGAGATATTTACAGGGAAAGTAAAAACGTTGACATCTTGACGGCGCTTTAGGATAAGTCAGTCTCCTCAAAACATTGCTAGTCATCCTCTGGGTACCATGAAAACCCACTGCAAATTGCATGGCAATCCAGCCAGTGGTCTTGGGAAATAACGTGCTCTCAAACGAATCAAGTTGGACAGATGAGTTGAGCGACCAGCATTGCCATCCTTATGCCCTGCTGCTGCTGGCGGAGCAAAAACTGCAACCACACGTGGCCATGAAACATTGAATGTGAAAAACAGCTTAATTATGTTTCCTTTTTTCACAAATGGCTGAATGGTAATGTGTTCCCCCGACCAGCCAAGGATGAAATTCATACATAAAACATGAATAAATAAATCATCTTAAGAGAACCTTTTTTTTTTCCAGGCTGTAAACCTCATAAAATGTAATGTCCACACAGCTCACAGTCAACATGATGAGGGGGGGGAGACATCATCATTTTCATTTTAACAGTGCGGTAACAACTGATTGACATAAATCGGGTTTTTGAAGCTCAATTTATGCCCTCTACCCCCCACACCCCCTCCCCTTTTACATCCAGTCCTACCCGGGACACACTTCCATCCCATAGCCTCAATGACCATCGCACTCTTTCCATTCATCCCTTCTTCTAAGGCCCAGGGTAAGAACACTTGAGCATCGTGTGCCCATGGCTACAAAGGCTCTTTTCAACTACAAAGTGGAGAAGAGTGTGTAAAGAGGTCCAGCGATAGACCACAGGGCCTTTCATCCTCTTTATTCCGACCACAAATGCATGCTGGGGGCACACGCACAGCGACGCTCACATCCAGACACGCAAACACCTTTTATTCCTCTCTCCACGACAGAGTAATCCGCTAAAACTCTTTAATCATTGAAACAACAGAGCCATGCACTCCCTCAGTTACCTCCCGAAGATTAGTCCAATCATACTTTAATATTCCGCCAGAGGACTAAAACTATTTCATAGTTAAATCACAAAAGCGTTGCAGTGTCAGATAGCCTCAACTTTACAATGACATTGCTGTGAGTTTGTTCAAAAGGAGGCTTTTTGATGAATTTCTCAAAGAGCTAATGGTTTGTTTTCCCCCAGTGAGACGTGGTGCCTTCATCATCGCAGCAATGTTTGGTTTGATGTGGCTCTGCTCCTGCGGTGAGCCATCACAAGTCGCAACTGAGAATTTCAGAGATTATCACAATAATGCATGTCCGGACCAGACGTAACGTGTTTGAAGCCCAGACACGCGGTGAGGGAGGTCTTTAGTGTTGAAATGCTTCAGGAGTAGAAACTGATAGAAGTCTGCTCCTAAAAAGGAAACCCTACCCCAGGATACACTTCATGATCTTAGATAGTAGCATCAGCGTCTACAAACGCAGACAGTTGTATCCATAAGCTGCCGTCCGGGGCACTGACTTCAATAGATGATTTCATCAAGTGACACTTTTTAGAATTGGCCCATTGCCTCGGAATTAACAGCTCAATCCATCAATTCTCACGTAAAAAGGCCTGTATATTTATTCTAATAGCTCAGAATCAGAAAACGTATAAATATCCAAGTGTCAGATAACCTCTCCCATTGTTCTCGGTCCTTGCAGCATCCCAGGGATTTGTCTCCAAATCATCTTTTCATTCTGGCCCCTTGCTGTTCGGCTTAAAAAGATACCCTGTTGAGTTTTCACTGTAATCAAACAGTTTTGTTTATCACCGAAATGCATTGTGGACACCCCCCTTCAGGGTTTTAAAACAAATCACAGACACATAATTGTGATGCCATACACAAATGCATGCAACTGTAATACAAAAGAAACATACAGAAAAAGATAGGAAAAGATATAAATATTGACATCATCCGGCACACTGGCAAGTCTCCCAGAACACCAGCCGGAGGGATGCAAAATGTCATGACATAAAAAAATGCACAGCAGCTATTAAGGAGGGAGTTCAGTAAAACTGCTCTCTAATGATGATCTAAAGTGCTCGGCTTCTTTGGGCCCTGCCTGAAATATGGCACGTCGTTCTGTCAGACGCTGAAAAATGTATGCACTTTATGTGCTGTTGTATTTCCTTTGCTCGGTCTCGTGTCGCGAGGGCAATGCACCCCGAGCCCGACACCCTCCACTGCCAGTAGCTTCCTGTCCCCTCTGTTACACATCATCCTCCTCATCCTCCAAAATGGCTGTGCATAATCTGCCCCCCCCCCCCCCCCCTTCCTTGCTGACAAGTTGGACTAAATGGCAGGTTATTCAGTCACAAGCTATTAACAGTGGTGGCCATTAAAGTCGTTTTGCAATCGAGGAGTGAATTAAAAATATTCTCTCGCTGCTCTCACAAAGTGCAGAGATATAAGAAGAGAGAGCGAGACAGAGAAACTGATAGGGAGGCAAACAAACAAGGAGAAAAGAGACACAACACAAAAGGTCCCTGGAAGTCAGCGAATGCAGAGACGTACAGTACATCTCACTTGACATGATGCACGGCTCGGTATTTCTATATAAAGTACGTCTGAACATTTGCAAAGAAACAAAAAAAGGACTCCAGAAATTCATGAGAAAGAGAGAGAAGAAAAAGTCTTTGGGTGAATTTAGGTTACTTTTCTTTTTTGTTTTTTAAAACAGTTTTCAAAAATACAACCCGGTCCCATGGGAACTTAGCAGGGCAGGGAAGAGGGGGAACAATAACGTCATATCCAACAGCAGACCACATGCAAACTATTTCAGCACATTTCTGAGCCCATTGTGTGAGAAGTTTGTCGAATCGCGTATTTAAATGGGAGAAGAGACGCACACATTTTCCCTCCAAGTTTGCATCGTGACTTACTTACACTCTGTTTTCATTTCACCAACAAGAAAAAAGTAACTCCCCTGCATCATGTGCCCGACATATGCACCAGCATGTTTTACCCATGACAAATGTATCCTGTAATATTACAGTGGTGGAAAGTACATTTAGGCCTACTCCTCCACTTGTGCTTCTGTTTTAACAGATTATCATTTTGGCCAAATGATTCACGGTAGTTTAGACAATCAGCAGCTTCGCATTTAGAATTCTCATAATTGCCAATAATCTCCTCACGACCCCTCAGGTTTATCTCGTGATCCCTGGTTGGGAGTTTAACATACTTGAAACTAATTCCACCTTAACGTGGCAATATTCACAAATCTAATGTAATATTTATTCATATGTCAGGCACCGGGGCATTTTACTGATATCAAAAGTTAGAAGTACTCATTCGGGAAGTTTCTTAATGTCTTTGTGATTTGACGTAGGTAGGATGTTGATTGGAGGAGTATTTTGACATTGTCCAAATGGTACTTTTACTACTTCCACAACTAAATGTAGGGCTCTCCTTGACCAAATAAATTCTTAGCCAACTAACTAACTAAACTAAAACTTGGTTTGTGCTCCAAAGGTTTTTGGTCATTCAGCATAAATGCATAAAAAAAAGTTCAGTTAAACATCATAGTAAGAGGCAGATGTGACATATAAATACCAAACAATATAAAACTAAAGCGGTTAGGGTGGCTACCGTTTGTGATAGCTGGGGAAGAAGAAAAAAAACTTGAGGCATGAGGAAAAATGATGGGGGAAGTACAGTTATACATGATTTATGGCACTGCTTGGAGAGCAGCCTGCTGTTGTGTAAAATTTGACATTAAGCATCTCTCATGTTATTCCTGTTTTTAGTCTGGAAACCCCAGGGCAACGAATATGCAATGTGTAATTCTGTTCCACGAAGAGTCAGCGGGGTGAATGAGAAAGTGTTCACAAAAGTGTTTGGAGCTTATTGGAATGAGCAACAATGTGATGGTGGAATACAAATCATCCGCTGGTTGTGACTCGCAGAGTTGAGGCTAAAAGGCAGCGAGTTTTATCCGCGAGTTTTATATAATCTACAGTCGTTCCCTTCCATTAGAATCGTCTTTCAGCACAGACATACTTACAGATAAACATTACCACCCGTGTCCTGATAGTTTTATTCTAAGATGCATCTCTTCTGACCTCCGTTATTACGTCTGCGTGGCCTTAAAATTTTAGTTGTTTTTCATGTTTTGACATGTATTGTACCCGTTTGTTTATGTGTTGGTATGAGACTATTAGTGGCGATGTGCTATGCTTTATGAATAAGGTTGGAAGGCTAAATTGTTGGCTAATGACTATGGATATTTTCTGCAGGGTATATTTTATTACCAATCGAGGCATTTCCCATCACTGTATTAATTACTTTTTCTATGTTGGCATCACGGCATTTGTATTTTCTCTTTCTGACGTTGCTGATTTTAGACAAATCCCACTGCTGGACTAGACTTTTTACTCCCTTCTTCACTTGCAAGATGTGTCTAGAAGGCAGTGAGTCAGTGATAAACCGGCTGTCGCTTTATCAAAAATCACACTCAACAGATTCATATTCGCAAAACTCACACTGTGATAAACGCACACTGTGCGCCATTGTCATCAACTCCGATCGTAATGTGCTCACCATCTTAGGAGCGTCTGCTTCGGTCCCCTCTCGTTAATGCAATTTAATGCGGTGTCTTTCGCATTATGTTCCCAAATGCAGTTACCATGGTGACATGCATGAAAAAAAATGAATTAAAAAAAACCCATCTCGCAGCAGCTTGTTATTGCTTCATTACAACCATGTTTGAAGTTCTCTCTCTCTCCCTCTTGTTTTTCTTGTTTTTTGCAAGAACCTTGGGTGGGAGATAAGCAGACCATGACTCCATCAAAGGATGTCCTTCCCTGCAAGCAATTACCCCTCACGGATAAGCTCTCGTTAGTCCCTTTTATAGGGAGCGCCGATTCCAGTCCATCCAAACCATCAGGGCAAGCGCACACTCAAGACTTGAGTGGGCATCGTGATGAGTCAAATGATGCTGCGTACGACACAAAAGTTCAGTCTTTTTTTGGGGGGGGGGGGGAGAAATTGGTCATTTAAAATTAGTGATTTCATCCATCACTTTTATCAACAGTCGGACGATCGGATGTCACCGCTTCCATGTCGTTTCAGGAGGGAACCAGAGGCGTTATTGGACTTTTAGTAGTTTTGCTTTTACAACAAACAATCAATAACATGATTACAAGGGATACAACTATTTTCATTATTGATGAATCGGCCTTGAACTCAGTTTTGAAATGACAATTTTTGAAATAGGTTCCAAGGACCCACGGACTGTCAATAAATCGTTAGACAAAGAGAAACTGCAAACCTTCACATTTGAGAGCCAGAACATTTCAGCATTTTCTCTTGAAGGCTTGTATTAAATGATTTGAATTCCAGAAATTGTTGGTAATTAATTGTCTGTACACTGTAAAAATCTGAAAATAAACTTGCAGACAACTGGACAGTGGTGCAAGTATTCTGTTTTTACTGTAAAAAGCTTTGATCAACAAGTCTTGCAATCAAAATTGGACTTATTGTACATATTGTATGTATAAGTAGCAAAATGCTAAAGTATAAAAAGTAAAAGTACTCATTATGCCAAATGGCATCAGAGGGTTATTTGATATCATTACTGATGCGTAAATGCGCAGGCATTATTTTCATATTGTTAAAATTAAGCTACATTCTAACTACTTCATTATGCGGGGTAGTTAAAAAATATGTTTTAGGTACACCCTTAAAATCTTTTGCAATTTAATACTACAGCTCTGGCATAAATCATACCAGTAATGGATTCATAATGTTGACATTGTCAACTCAATATGTTCATTATTATTTAAGATTACTGAAGATAGACCAAAGACTGAAGGTGCCATGTTCCGAAATGTGAAAGAAGGTGCAGTTATGGGAGCGGAAATTCTGGAATCGTCCAGAATTTATGGTCGGCTGCCAGAGAGCATTGCACCAACAGCTATAACATAAGATTGCCCAAAAACTAGAGGCAACAAGTTGTTCGCAGTGATGGATGAACAATCTCCAGGCTAGTTGCAAGTCTCTGTAAAACCCATACAAAGTGTCATAAAATGTATGGGAAAGCAAAGGCTGCTGGGAAGTTATCAATCAACAGTTGAGAAAACAGGCGGTGGCATTGTCAGTTAAAGTTGACGGCCTGAAATGTGCACAACCACAAGTCTGGCAACTTATTTCTATACTTCTTTAAAAAAAAGTATGTTTCACTAAAATCCTATTTACAAACCAGAGTGAGACGTGTTATCCCATAATGACTCAGCCATGAATAGACATGCAACAATACAGTGGGCAGTGAAGTGAACTATGCCTTCTGTCTGCATGGAAGGATGTTATTCATGGAGCCTTTTTAACTATTCGGAGACTGTGGAACTGTTTCCTCATTTGTTTAAGAAAAAAATAAAAAGTGACTCCACTTAATTGGTCATAGGTTATTCTAGAGACAGAAAAATGTTTTCCACGAATTTAAACAAATAAATTAAAAAACTGAAAAGCTATACAGTGGGTGTTTGAATATAAGGCTGTTTTTGACCATTCGAATGGAGGTGGGAGAGAGGACACTTAAACTGAACAAAGTGCATACACACTGTATGCTTACGTTACATAAAGCTAAAGCATGATCTGCTAAATGAGTCAACAACCTTAATTAACTCCTAACCACCAACTTTCTTGTATTTGGCATTTGTTATTCTGTAATGTGTGTGTAATCATAAGAACACAGGTAGGAACAATTATGTAGTTTAAGAACACGTCATGAATGTGACGTCAACTTTTCTTCGGACCTTTCTCATGGACAAATTCAAGAAAAACTGGTGAATGAATCCCATTGTTCTGGTACTCTGGCTTGCAACTTCAACAGTTACCTCAAGGATATTAAGAGGATTAATTTAGCAGCAAATTACAACTTGCGATGCAAGGATATCGTCGAGCAACGGGTACTTGAGCAGTGAATGAAGTAGTTTGTGCGTGAATCAAAGTTTCTGTCTTTACATAGTTGGGATAACTTCGTGCATGTGAGCGTGTGTCCTGACCGGCGGCGTCATCGCGGAACAGTGCCATGCCTGAATTTGATGTCATAGGTCACAAAAATTCCAGTCATTCGAGTTCAAAATTTTGCCCTTGGAGATTTATCAACTTTTACAGAGGGTGGAAAAGATACTTTGCCTTTGTGCTCGGTGGCTTTCATCACATCCTCAATCTCATGCTGTAGTACCACGACATTTTGGATCCCGCGGTGGATACACGCCGGATCCCCCGTTCACATGGTTTTGTTGTCCATCTCACAATTGTATGTGCATTAAGAATGGCAGTTAATCATCTCATACAGTGGCATTCTGACACCAGACTGCCGAAGACAGATTGGAGTGTCGCGGTCTCGCGTTCATCGCAATGTACGACAGACGAGACAGAACTACATGACGCGAGAGCCACGTGGAGCAAAGGACTCCGCGAGACATGCAAATACATCTTTGTTGTCTGTTCTCTCTGGAGATGCGACTTCAGAGGAGACGGTTATTGCATTTCACAGTGACACACGGCATACTTCACCGTACTGTAACCGTCTGTCAGCGCATCGTGTCTCTGCTGCACTGCCTTCTCTCAGTTTGTGCGACGCTTTCATTTCAGTGCACACACACACACACACACACACATCTATACATTTGACAGTTAGTCAATTTATTTGTGTTTTCTCAAACCTCTATACTCTAGCTGTGGTAGTTTATTGCTATATCCTCAGCGGAAGCCCAGTAAAGAGGACTAGAAAGTGCTTTTTTTTTTCGGTGTGAATGGGTGACTGAGCTGGTGAGTGTGTTTTTCTTCCGACTAGTCCCCGAGGTAGAAGGCAGGTATCAGCTACCTTTAACCTAACCCGTGCGGTCCTGGACTCCACAGATGGTGAGACATCTGTGCGCTTCGACATGGAAACGCTGGACGACTGACAGGAGGTTACGTTGTTTGATTTCAATTGGCAACAGGAAACCCTCCCTCTTTTCTTGTTCCCGTTCCATCTCCCTGAAATATTTACAGGAGTGTACACCCATTCATCTGCAGTGATAACAGGCTTCTTTGTTAGGTTTGCTTGGCGGTTTGCCGGGGGATGCATAATCAAAGCGGGAATCGTAGCGAGAAACAATTACTGCGGCTTGTGTGTGTGCGTGTGTGGAGGTGAATGGCAGCAATGAAAAGCTCATTGTCAGCTCTGCATTGTCCACGTCGCGATCCTGCCCCTCCGAATCTTCCTCTCCATCAGTCCTTCCACCCATTTCTCCACCACCGTCCCAGTTTATTTCCTTCCGTCACCATAATACCAGTCATTTGTGTAACCTGTAATTTTCAGGAAGTCAAGTTATTGAAAGAGCGAACATGATTCCTCCCAACGCATGTTTCTCATGCAGCCCCACAGTACATAAGACGAGACTATCGCCCTCGTGAGGCAACGATCCTCATTGCACAGCAGAAACCAGATGTTGATAATCCTCACAACACAGTAGGTATACAAAGGCCATCATTTCACAGCCAAAAATCTTCAGATAGCAGGCAAAATATTTCAGTCTGGTCCAGAACAGCGCAACACATATTGCCATTATGTAATCGCTCACACACACACACACACACACACACACACACACACACACACAATGCTGAACAGTCATTACTAGATTCCAAGTACTGGCATGATTGCGTGTAATTTACATATAATGCAGCTCCTCTGCAGCTTTGTTGTTTTGTATGGATTCATTTGAATTTTTCCCTTCATTTTCTGTTTGCCGCCCTCCTCCCTGGAGCGATTAATCAAGGTTCAAGCCATGCTCTTACTTCAGACTATACTCTGCGTCGCCGCTTTATTTACTTATACCTTCTGGTGGGTCTCGCATACATCGCCGCAATACGTCGAGAGGGAATTTTAATTTCCTGTCGTCTTCCATGCGCCGACGTGTACGGGAGTGAAGTGTGGGAAGCATGCGGGAGAACAGGATGAATTCTACAAAGTGACAGATGACGAATGGGTGTGAAATTGACACTCGAGTTCACTCCCGTCAAGTCCTTTACATATCTGGAGGACACATTGTACTCACGGGAGAATCAGAGTGCAAAAGCATGATCTGTTTTGCATTTTGTGGCTGGGATTGGGAGTCTTATTCGATGATGTGAGCTACTATTGAACAGAGCAATGATAGGGAGGTGGAAAGCAGGGAGCCCTACTTGGAATTTGAAGTGAGCTTTGATTTACGGCTTTGGACTTCTGGATTCTGTAACCTTACTGTGCATTACTTCTTAAACAACTTTGTCTCTCTGCCTAAAAATCATCTTCCTCCATTACCAAGAATTTATTCTCCATCTTTCCCGAAATATTTCCTTTTTGAGAAGTGACCCCTTGCTCCAATTAGGGGGTAAACTCCCTTGTTTCACACATTTTCTTTCCCAAGAACACCAGCAGTTGAATGGAATGGGCTGTGGAAGCACAGTATTACTGTTGGAACTTGGAGTTACAAAATGTGTATCCTAAAAATGACATTGTCAAGTAGCAGTTTTGAGGGAAACTTATTTTGTCACAAATGTTTTTTTGCTGAGGTATCACAAAGGTTTCTCATCTCACTGTATTTTACCACTGCAGAGCTCTGCATGACCTAAAAAGCAACAACGATCTGTATTCTGCATTGCCGATACCATTAACGCACATTACTGACGTCGCTTCTTTGTGCTTTCTCGCCTCAGAAGTGGTTCCGTCGTATGCATTGAATGTGTTGTAACTCTGTTATGTTGTTCATTCTGTACTCATGACATCTATTGCACTTCTGTCCATCCTGGTAGATGTTCCAGTTTAATGTTAAACGCATCTCGTCCAATACGTCAATATTAAACTTCATCATTTAACCAAGACCATGACCGCTCTTAAGAAAGTGCATTGAGTGCACGAACATAGTATGAAAATACAAAAAAAGCAGATGTTTGCCTTGAGCAGATATGGCAGAGAAAGCAAATGAAATATGTTGGTCAGTCAACATTTTGCGGATACTTTTTGTATGAACATTTTGCAACGAAGCCACATTATGTTGACAAAAAAGCACTTCAATTAGGTTTCCTTCAAAAAAGGACATTTGCTCGACAAGTTGCATTACAAGTAGAACAAAGCTACTTTGATCAGTTTCTCCCAACATGGACAGAAATACAGCACTTGTGAAAATGCACCGCTTGATAAGTGGAAACTGGATTTGTTGACCCATGATATTTGAACTGCTGGTTCAGAACTATTGACAGTACAAAAACATGATGTGATGTTCGAGGGACTGCTCAATTTACCATCTTTTGTGTCCATAAGTCACCGCGGAATTCGTCGCCGGTGGACCTGCTGCTGCTTTAACATCGCAGTCGCATAAATTAAGAAACAAACGTTGAAAAAATCCAGATTTGTGCGCACCCCCGTGTGAGTGTATGTGGAATGACGTGCGGAATAAAAACATAAAGCAGCCGTTATCCTTGCGTTACACAGCCACTTGGTGCACACAGAGCACGAATACACCCACTCCCACCTCACCTTTCACAGCCTCATCCATTATTCACAAACGGTGGACAACACACTCGCATCAACTACAGACTTTTAAAATAACTATGCAGATCATACCTGCTTGACTGGGAGAAACAGTTGTCAAAATTCAAAAGCTCACAATCTGTCATGCTCCGTAACAGCCCCTGCAGGGAAGGGGGGGGGGGGGGAATAGAGATGTTCCAGTCGCCTCGAGAGAATACTTTCTGCTTCCATCACTTCTGTTGACGGCGATGTGTGCAGCTCTTCCCTCCCCACCGGGCAAGGTCACCTGCCATCATTTGCATTTCATGGAAATGTTTCGGGGGGAGAAGATTGTGATTTGTATTAACGTGCGTGTACGTTTGTTTTGCTGCCATTCCCTGAATATTCAGCACCATCCAGGGGTAAAGTCAATGAAGTCATTCAGATCACACCGGAGTGGATGTGGAGCGGTTTACGCACACAGCAATGATCGTCTTGGGGTGAATATGTAGACTCGGGTATTACAACGCCACAAGTAGTCCTTGAGGTAAGGTTTGTCTGCATGAACACGTGGATTTCTCCTATTTCCTCCAACGGCCATGAACGAATAGCTTGAGAGAGATATGTTCACGGACAACACTACCCCTCTCTCCAAGTCCCTTGCATCATCAAAAAGTGATCCTGTGGCCGCGTTTTTATTTTGTGTCAGAGTGAATGGATCCCCTGGCACCATTCACTCCGCACGGCCCCGCTGGCATGCTAGCAATCGTCATACGCGACTAATCGGCAGAGTGGTGGGTTGACGCGCCAGGGATGGGGCCAGGGGGACGACATGATGCACTCTGGTGAAGTCGATTCATTTTTCACATGGGAGCATTCTCAACGCTGCCGCTCGAGATTCTCTAAAAAAATATATAAAATTGAAAAATTGAAAAATGCTTCTCTGTCTGTAGAAGTAGAGAGAGTTCCTCAAGGCGAACGCATGTCGTATCCATACAGAGGTTCTTAGTAGGACTACTTTTCCATGGTTTAGATAAGTTTACTGTTAAATAATCCTGAATATTACTGTACTGATACCGCCAAAGTAGGTGCTTTTTCTCCACTGAACATAATATTCATTATGTTCTGAAAAGGAAAACTAGAGAAAAAGGTTTTACAAAAGGACTAATCAGGACCATCTTTAAGGAAACCACGGTCATATTCTAATTCCCAGGTCCAATTCCACTTGTCACACAATGGCACTATTTATTTGAAAATATAAAGGGTCTTTAAAACCTCACACTGCATATGTGTGCATTGCATCTACACACCAGAATGTACAATACTTCCTGTAAATTACCAATAAAAAGGGATAAGAATAACCTGAATTCAGTCCAACTCTGCTTTAATTCAACCAGCTCTCTTTCTGTCTGAACTAATTCATCATAAAATGTCTTAAAAAAGTGAAAGAAGAGAGAACCAGGCATTTATTTCGGACAGGCTAATAACTGGAATGAAACAGAATTCCTGCCATAATTTGACCAAACTTTCATTTCAGCGAGCCTTTTCATCTTTCACTATTTGGGACTGGTCGTTAACATGCATTCTATGCAGTTTTGAAAGTAATGTGCATTGTTTTCTATAATACATGTGCGACAGACCGTTGGTCAACTTAAGCTTGTCATGTCCAACACTGAGTCTGAATAACTCTGTTAGTTTGGGTAAGTAACCAAACACTATAGGTCAAAACAACCCATTGTCTTTGCTTTGATTGTCTGGAAGGGTTTTCTACAGGCGGGGAATCGGCTGATGCAGATTGGTATGTAGGTGTTGCAGGACGAGACTCGTCGTCTCACTGATGGATGGGTCTCTCGGGCTGCTAAATTGAGCTAATTCTACACTGCGTAATTACATACTTGAGAACAACAAGGTTGCGGGTTTAAAGACTATACGGTTTATTTTCTCCAATATGGAACAGATGTCAAGAAGAGACAATCACAATGAACTGCTCAGCTGTCGGATGCGTAGAGTTATTCATGGCATAAGTTGGAGAACATTGTGTCGAACTAATTCGGCGTCTAAAGGCTTTTTAGACCGTCGACTGAGTTTTTCCACCAGGCACTGTTTTGTGAAAGCGAGAGACAAGCATTACTAACTCCAAACTATAATCCCTGCCACAGACATGAGCAAAAATACATCTTAAAAGCATCTATAAGCTCATTATCTTTTTGAGTGTCAATGGGAATTGAAAATCGCCCGGATGAGCTGCAGGTTCACACCCGCCAGTGTAATGTCTGATGCTGATGCGCCACAGATAGCTATTTTCCGTGCAGCGGTCTCCCATCTTCAGCTCAAACACACTTTTTTTTCCCAGAATTTATCTTTCTCCTCCCTTTCTTTCCATCTTCATATCTATCGCTAATCGCACTCTCGCCGCCGCGCACACTCCCTAAAACAAAATAAATAATAAAAAAAAAGACAAATCTGCTTTGAGCCACGGCTGCAAAAGTGAAGGCTGCGAGATAACTTGCATTTCTTTATCAGGCGAAAAACAATAATTGGGTGGGAAAACAAGAAAGGAACAATAATCAAACAGTTTATGCGCCTTAAGCTCCGAAAACAATGTGTACGGTCGGCTGCGTTTGCCCGAAGTTTACTTCAAGTTCAATCATCAAAACAGCAAAGATTGTTTGCCACTGCAAACAGCTTGGACACCTGGACAGTTCGAGCAATTAAAGTATTGTCCAGTGACCTACAGAGTTTGGTGTCACCAACACCGACAGCTCGTTCAATTTGCAACTCGACTGACGAGCGTAATGCATGTTCATTCATCACTGAAGGACATTAGAGGGGATCTACTCTGAACATCAGGTCTAGGGGGGGAGGGGGGGGGAAGATGTTTTGACATGTGACAGAAGGAAAATAACGTGTAAATGTTCAAATTCACATGGCTGAATTCCATTTAGCTGCTTCAGTTTCAGGGTTTTGTTTGTATTCTGGGTTTTTTGTCTCTTAGTTGTTTTTTGTCTCTTATTAGTTGTTTTTTGTCTCTTATTAGTTGCTTTGTGTCTCTTATTAGTTGCTTTGTGTCTCTTATTAGTTGCTTTGCGTCTCTTTCTAGACATTTGATGTCTCCCTGTGGTTGTTTTGCTCCTTTTCATAGTCGTAACTGACTTTGAGGTCACTTTGCAGCCATTTTGCATTTCTTCATAGTCGTTTTCATATTTCTCTCTGGTCATTTGGAGTTCTTTCCTGGTTGGTACGTGTAACGTTTTGGAGGTGGATGCAAAAGATGCATCCTGGACGTATCTATACTTAGCTTTATTAACATGCGATCACCATCCGATCCACCCAGGACACGTGAAAAAAATACAGCAAAATGTAAAAAGTAAAGTATATGTATTCCGCTGGCATACCCGTTCCATGCCGTACCTTAAGCAGCAATCGCAGTCGATAGTGAATGTTGCATGTTAATTACAACCTTTGCCTCGTGTTTGTAAAATACAAGCCAGTGTTCCATTTGTCTGCCGTTTATTAGATAACGCTGCGAGGTGCACACGGACGCAAGACCCCGGCTCTCTGCTCAGAATGCTTAATGAGTGGAACATCACATCAGACGTCAGACACAAAAACAACCGCGGTCCTACAATTAGGTATTCATGAATTTCTTTGCTCAGGGTGTGATGTTGTCATTTGTTATGAATACCCTTTTGTTTGGTTGTGACAAAACAAAAACAAAGTGTGGCACAAATACGTGCAGCTTTTTAACAGTTATATAGGGGGTGGCTTATTCGTGCGATTCGTTGTTGGAATGTGACTTTACACATTTCCAACGAGCAAAAGCCACAGAACGCTAATCACAACAGGGCCAGTGACAATGTAGCCATAGTAACACTGGCAATGAGGCAGCGACTCAAACGTTGCCGTCAGTATGAATTATTAGATTTCATTTCGAACAAATGTGCTTGAAATTGTATTCATACATTTAATTTCCAATGGGTTTTTTTCCTCAAATGATGCATCTTTAAATACATCACTTACACACACGGTAAGGAGACAAAACTGAGCAGACACACACACACAAGACAACAAATCCACATTGGAATAAAATATCAAACACCACAATGAACCATTTATATAGACGCACACAAGCTTTTACACTCGTCTCTGTGGTGCATTTTAGTCTCGCTGAAAAATGTAAACTGTTTTCTGCTTGGGCACAGCTCATTATAATGCAAATATATGACCGTGCTGGTTGAACGTTTGCCCATAGGTTGACAAGAACAAACTCGATATGGAGATTCTCCCTCATTCTGCTTCACCTAGACAGCCAAGGGCGAATGGAAATGGTTCAGTGGGACGGATCGGCCCCCCCCCCAACATAAACCCTGGCAGGGAACTTTGGTCTCCTCTTTAATTAATGAGTGCCAGAGTATGGGAATGTAACTACGCAGCTAGGCAGACATAGTGTGCAGTGGACGGGAAAAGCCTGACTGCGGGAATGTGCGTACACATTTGACTTTCAATTCAATTTCAATTTTTACTCATGCCGTTCATGATATCATTGGTTCTTGATCAAGTGTCACGGTGTGTCAGCCAGAGCCTTGATCCAGCCTTGTTTGATTTGAATTAAGTCCCACTCGAGGAATATGTTTGCGGTCTCAAAGCACACAACTGACCAATTGCAAAGCCCGCCTTAGTTGCCGTTACTATGCCCGTCAAGCCTTCCATTCTTCAACGGCAAACGATGTTTCTTCTAGCAATGCTCTGTGATTTTTTTTAAACTACCGTTTCCTTGTTTCATGAAAGTAGGAGCACTTAAACATGCACCGATAGCTCTGTGCCAACAGACTTGATGTCCCAGTCCCAGTGGTATTAAGTTCCACAGATATAAATGAGGCAAATATAATAACCTGTCATGGGCAAGTCACCATTACCAAACAGAGTATGAATACAGCTGAAAATCACCACAAAACGACATAATTCTCAATTTTCTTTCCCATCCGTGAGACAGTCTCGGGTCATTGCATAAAATAAAATGAGTAATATCCTATAGTTCATTATTCTGTGTTTTATGAGTGATGATGACTTCCCCTATGGTTCTTTTTTCCAAAGATAGAAGTTGACTGGGTGCATTAACGTTGTCCAACAAGCTGCTCATGAAGACTTTCCCTCTCTCTCGTTTGCTCAGCATCAATTAAAATGTGGGCCCCGAGTTTAATGTGTCAAAAAGAGGCAGAATTATGGATCATCAGTACCAAAAGGCTTTTTAATGCACCGCAGCCTGAGCCAAATGAAGAATGACAGCGTTTCACCAAAGGGAATCTTAGGCTACCGTCGAATAGTCAAAAATCCTTTGTCTTTTCCTGACCTCGATGGAAAGCGTCATAAGGATCTCCTTGTATTTTGTAAAGGACGGCCCAGTGTAAAAGGTAAAAGGAAAGGAAGCACTGAAGCACCTTTGCCCAGCTCTGATCATAGCTGTCACTTACTGTAGACACTTCTGGGTCATTTCACTCAGTTAGGAACCTTCCTAAGGAAGCCTTACTGTATTTAATGACTTTAGAAAAACACATTGCTGTGGCCCTTTGGGGGCAAATTAGTTTTTAATCGTGGCGTGAGATCCCCCAGGGGTAAAAACACCATTTAGACTACAGTAGTGTCATTACCCATGATAAAACAAAAGAATAGGCTCACTATAAGGAACTCTAGTAGAAATTAGAGGGGTGTGTGTGTGTGTGTGTGCTAGCCAGACAATTCTGCCTCTAGGAGAGTAGTGTGAAAAATATAGCTCTTTATTATCCCATGTAAATAAGCAGAATGTGTTCTGCAGAGGCAATAAGATTTGCTGAATATCTCTAAAAACAATAGTCCCCTGTGCCGTATCCCTGTGAAACCCATTTATTAATAAAATGATAACACAACAGCGAAGCCAGAAGCCAATTATTTATCTCGTTGCAGAAAATGACCGTGCGCGGTAAAACAGGTAAACTGATGAGGTCAATCGCTCTCTCGGAGTTCTACAAAAAAAATGTGCTAAACGGGCTCAGAGAAGGAAAAAAAAAAAAGCGGAGAGGAAAGGTGTTTTTACAAGTCAGCAAGTCCCCGAGCGCCGACACATCACCAAGGAGCTCACTAATGAGGCCAATGTTGTTATCAGACAAGCCCCCCCAAAAACTCACAAGACCGCACTATTCAACTTATTTCTCTTTAGGGTATCATGTAGGAAATCGATCCCCCCCCCCCCCCCGTTACCAATGTTCTCATTTGGCCTCACAAACAAGGGCCACTTTAATGAGGTTGTTTATAGTTGACCTTTTTTACAGGTTTCTGTCAGTTTATACAGTACATGCAATAGGTGTCGCCCAAATGTCTTAAAGCAAGCAGAGCAGTCTTCAAATTACGGTGACAGAGAGAGAGAGCTATTATTAGGACGTGCAAGACAGTGAGTGATGTTCAATTATAACCAATCAGAGCATTTCTGCAACATGTCCCCTGAATGATTAATCGCAGTCAAAATATCTGTTTTTCAAAAACATAAAGGCAGAAACACGCGCCCTAACAAAACTCTCCCCTCCAATCAATATTGTCTCAGGTAATGAGGTGTCATTTGCATCACTCCATCTGGCAGCAATGACGAGAACATATTCCAGTGCGCCCGTTGGCATGCGCCATCCTCTGAATGTCAACTACGTTCAGACTGCCGCTACCGGGCGATCAACTCATTAGATACAGAATAATGGACACATTTTTTACCAAGAATGGTAATGGCCTCTTGCGTTATTTATCCTTATGGACATTTATATTGACAGAACCTTGCGTGAGTAACCTTTTTCCTCAACTATTGACGCAGATTGTTAATTAGATATGATTTTTAGCAGTTTTAACAGTCAGAGGGTCCATGAGATTGGCCGTTTAAAAATTGCAAACTACTTATCATAGAGACAAGGGCGCAATTAAGTCCCGCCCACACCAGAGGGGGAAATAATATTGGTCCATTGACTTTGTATTCGCTTGAGATTCTGGTTCACGAGAATGCGCCGCAAAGACAGATGGACAACCCAAAAATAAACATATTTTCCGATATTTCTTAATGTTTAGGGTTGATGCCATGGTGGAAGGCATTATGAAAATCAAAAAAAACAGAACAAACCCAATTCATATCCACTAAATCATGCGCTATAAAATGGTTTCATGGTTATTGCATTGACAGCAGCCACATTCAGACCATTGGCCGTGTTGCCTATCGCATCAATATCTTGATTGACTGACGTGGAATCAGTGCCGCGTGTGGTTGAAGCATCAACTGATCTTCATCATGGTTTGCACTTTGTTAGCGTGCAGCATGTATAAAGAGAACAGGCCTTAATCAGGTGGTCTCTCTTAACAGTCGATAAAAGAGTGATAGGTTCGGCTGATGGATGGACGACAAAAGGTACTTTTATTTTCTTGATTAAAAGAATACAAAGAATTGATAGTTTGGTAAAAGAAATTGGAATAATCTGTTAAACAAGTGCACAGTATGTGATCTGAAGGGGTTGAAAAACCATTTTTAATTTCAGAACTTTAAATCACAGCAGAGGTTTCAAAATGATCAGAACTCACCAACTAATGTCGAGGCAAGAAACTAGCTTTATTTTGAAGTCCTAATAACTTATAATCTTATTTAAAACCTATATATATATATATATATATATATATATATATATATATATATATATATATATATATATATATATATGAAGGCATATTTACAGTGTGGAGCCTGACAAACACATTGCAGAGAGAATGCAAAGAGGTCATGTACATTTCCTCATGAAAACTGAAGTTCCAAGACACAATAGATGAAGTTCATCACCTTAACCATTGAAAATGGATCAGAATCTGCTTTTAAAGCAGCGGGAAAAATGGCACCACAACACACGCAGACAGCGGCACGAAATCTAAAATCCCACCCCAACCTTTACACATCCACCTCGAGGCGTCATCGTCGTCCTTCACACACAGACTGCGCCTTTCAAGACGATTTGCAAAACAAACCCAGACTTGTTGACGAGTTTCCTTCAGTCTGTGTGTGTGGGGGGGAAAAGGACAACTTCAATCCACAACGCTTGTAAGTTCTTATTGGTTTTTAGACTCGTCTGAGATGCGGCGGCAGCAACAGTGCATCTAATAATAATAATAATAACATGGCCTATAAATACACAGGTAAACTTCTCCTCTGCAACCGCAGGGATCCGACTTCGCCGTCCACCGAGGGAGCTCGCTGACTAATGAAGTTGGGAAGCTTAGAGCAATTAGACACATCAAAGCTCGAATCTGAAAATTAATTAGGCTCTCCTCTCCTTCGGAAGGAGCATCCGCTCATGCAGCAGCAGCAGCTCATTAGCATACCGCCATCAAAACACGCAGGTGCCCGTGTTGTTGCTGCTAAGACCACTCGCGTGTGCTGATCGCGCTTTTCTGCCAATTAAATAAAAGGGGAATCATCAAAAACAGGCAGAATCCTCTCAAAAGAGGGATGGATGCAGGTGACATTTATGAAAATCTCAGTTACAGTGACACAAGGTTCTGTCACTAAAGCCTCCTGCGGATTGGGACCGACGCCGCTGAAAATAATAATGTACCATGAAGGTCTTCGTCCGCCTTGAAGTATTGAAGCAGTGCCATTGAAAGTCTACACGGGTTGTATTTGCTTGCAGATGATGCGCAGTGCGGTGAGTATTAAGGTTTCTTCAACCATGTATCAGAAGCTCCCTTTAAACCTGAGCGGCGGTCGTTTTCAGTCCTTCATTAGCCGTCCCGATCCAGGTTCTGTGTGAAGTCACATCAAAGCGCGGGGCAATCACATCCTCATTCACACTAATGAAGAGCTCCTTCAAACACAAGTGCTCATTATTAACGACACCTGATTTTAAATGCGAGGTGCATTATGTAAATTACCCCCCCACCCTTCTTTTTTCAGCCCTATGGTAGACTGTTGTGTAAATTCTGGAAAAAAGCATTATTTATTCATATCTGCTGAGGTAGAATGGAGAACAACGGTGTATTGAATATTGTGTAAATGTCCTTGTTCTAGCTCACTTGACGATGACAAAATATGTAAATAATGCACAACTTCTCATTGATCCGTTATATGATCCGTTATGTGTAATCAGGGCTTCTTAACCCGTTTCCTCGTGATAATATATTAATCATTTCCCTCAGCCACTCTGCTGTGAAAATTAATGTAGCCCAGTATGTTTTCCCTTTAGGCCGCACTTTGATGAATGAGCCGGGTTCATTCTGCGCTGCTGTGCCTCAACAAGGAAAACACATCCCAATAAAGTTACAAAAAGTTCACAAACTACCCACATCCATCAATTCGGCACAAGCGAGGTACAGTATAGGGATAAAAAAAAACAAAAAAAACAGGACACAGAGCATTCGGAGGGTTGAGAGAATCTCTTTGAGGTGATAATGATTGAAACTCAGCAGGCAGCAGGAATTAAGACACAACTCAGGTTTTACAAGTCAACACAGTGGAGGCCCTCAGGAAAACAAAGTTCAGACCCAGGGTGGGAGATAAATCCCAGCTGTAGACAAAGCCTATATTTCTGTGTCCCTGCAGTTTTGCTCTAATCTGTCTCTCTCAGCCCAGTAAGCTATTAAAGGCCAGACAAAGGCAGTCCAGAGCTAAGCACCCTGTGGGGAGATCTTATTTACAGTGTAACTGCCACTTTGACTGCCTGCCACCTCAGTCTTGTTCCTGTGCTTCCTCGTTTTTACCCTCCGTCGACCATTTTTTTTTTTTCTCTCCTTCTCGTCTCATTCTTCACCACCTCCATCTGCTGCTGTGGTGTTTTTTTTTATCTCGAGCAGCTGAAATTCCATCTTTCAGCTTTGGCTTGCCAGCTTGAAAGGTTTTGGTGTTGAACTTCTTGTTTCAGACTTGGCTTTTAATGGAACTGTTGTTCAGTTTGAGGCACATCCCATTAGCTCGGGCTAAGAGTGGAGAGAGAAACATAAGTAATAGGCGACCGCTCTCGCCATTTCTTTCAGACTCGCCACCATTCAGAACGTACCACATCCCCCCCCCCACTACATCTTCACAGCAAATAGCAACAGGTTAAGATTTGAAATTGATTGTCTGCAGCCAGCATTCGTTTTTGTCCTCTTGCCTTCATCTGTTACGTCTTAATAAAGTTAACTTTTCACTGTCTGGGTGTAGAAACTACTCACTTAAGAAAAACTCCTATGCTTTAGTACATATGTGGGGGAAAAATAGTTCCAACCTAGGCCGGGAGCAAAAACAAAAAACAACATGACACCGAGCTTTCCTCCAAACTGTCAGCAAAAAAAAAATATACCCGGGGATGAATTCATCATTTGCATAGTGTGGTACCTTAAAAAACGGCCTGACACAAGTAATAAAAACGTATTAGCTTGCCAGTACATGCGGGGCTATGTTGTGCTGAGTGTGTTGCCTCGCAGTGCTGAATAAGCTAAGGCTACAAAACTTCCCCCTGGGTTCATGACATGATTCGACGAGGAATTGATCTTATAATTTTGAGACCGACACCTCGTGTGTGCGGCGTTATTGCAGACACGTCTCCCACCCAGGCACCTCTTGCGTCACCAGTCTGCACCTGTTCCGGTTGCTGTAATGCCTTAGGCTACCAACTCTCTGTTGGTAAACATTCCTATTCAAGATGGTGTCATTGTAGCAGCACTGACAGGTAAGAATGTTGGAGTATTTTTGGGAGCGAGTGCTTCATATATTTAGCATCAACCTGAGCAGTTCCCACTGGCAATGCATCAGCACCAAAGGCAATAATAATAATCAACGCTGAAGCCAAAGTATTCCAACATGCTCATGATTAGTGGATGTAAATAGGTCAATTAGCATTCAGACCATTGACTTGCAGCCATGGCTCCAACTGAAAAAGGTTCATCAGTATTATTTTTCAATCCTATAATGACGAATAAACAAGTTTCTCAAAAGGATCCTCGGGTATTCATGAGGAACACATACTTTTGAACACAGCATTCAGCACAATGCTAGATTTAAATATGCATTTATCAAAATATAAGTAATGGCAGTGTCAATGAACTGCTACCTAACTTTACATGATAGTCACGCACTGCAAACTTTAAAATGATATACACTGAACAAACTGTTCAGGCATAAGCTACTCTTGACACTCAAGAGCCACAGACAGTATAATACTATCGCACAATACCCATTACCCAGGGACAACTATAAGCTGTTTATTGAGAGGCTTTGGGAAGGAGACATGTCAGCAGATCAAACAAAAGCTCGGATGAAGTATCTCGGAAAACAGCTGTGACAAACAGCGTCTCTCCAGGCCTAGCCAAAGATGCAGGACATGGCAACGGGTTGAACACAACAAAAAGACCTGGCTCGAAGAGAAAGCTAGCGTGATTTATGTTTGGGCTGCTTTAAACAAATACACACACACACACACACACACACACACTCTCCTCGTCTGCATCAGAGACATTGTTCAAACATCACCCACTCAAAGACTGGCAGCTAAGTCTCACCCGTATTATGTCTTTCTGTCCAGATGACTAGAGATCATGAACAGGTCTGAACAGGTGAGGTAAGACGAGAGCAAGAGTTTTCTTTTGTACATCTTTGAAAGTATTTTAAGATGCCCGAGAAGTGGGTTTTATATATTTTTGATGAAAAGCAAAAGTAGTTTTTGGAACGTGTAGCCGACAGCGAGGATGTCTCCCTACACGGTACACACAGAATGTGTTGAAAGTCACTTAAATTGGGCAGTATTTGACTTAGCAGAAAATGTAGGACAGACCACATGGTGGGCGATGTGTGAAGAGGTGAATTGCTGGGGAGGCACTGGGATGTTCTGAGAGCAAGGGGGGGGGTATGAGGATATGTCAAACGCATTACCGAAAATATTATAAAAACTGCATTCTATTGAGTAAATAAAGTAGGACAGTGCCGCAGTCGGAAACTTCTATAACCTGAAACAAACACTCCAGGTTGGCAAACTTGCAAGCCTAACAGTTTCAAATAGATGGAAACTTCACCAAAATCACATTTCAAAGTATTTTTGTAATTGGCTTTTTCCAAGAACAACCTCCAATAAGATCCATAGACACATCACAATCATTAAGGACTGGTGATGGCAGCCAACATCACATGGATATAGTCATTATTCTCCTTGTAAAGAGCAAAGGCTACATACTGGAGCAAGCATGACACAGCAGAAAAAAAAAGGCCAGGTTATGGCACGGCGGCCAAAATGAGGTAAAACACAGCATGTCGGACAAAGAAAATTAAAATGGCACTTACTGTTTGTAGGTCTACCTGAAAAAGAAGCCAATGCACTTAGGCGACCAACATCGCACAAATAGAACCAAGGTTTTCTCGGCTCAAGACCTATACTGCATACTGTTGATACTGGAACAAGCATTAGTCCCATCACGGTGCAAAATAAGGCTGAGTCATGGCACGGCGGTCATATTAGGCCCAATTATGGCCGGCAGCCCAAAAAAAAAAAGACCAAATTATTGCATGGCGGCCAAAACACATCACATTAATAAATAAAATGTAAATGACACTTACCTTTGTTGGTCTACCTTAAAAAGAAGCCAATTTGGTACAGCTGTACCAAAGGTGGGTTCAGAGTGAACCCAAAGCTAATTTTAGAGCTGGAAATATTGGGTACAAAGCCAATGGAAAGACACAAGCGGACATGAGACAGTCTAGCTCATGGCACATGCATGTGAGCTGAAGTGTTCGGAAAAAGAGGGGAAGGAAGGAAGTTGTAGGTTTTTAGTCTGAATCAGGGCTGTCACACACACACACACACACACACACACACACACACACACACAGTCAGTTTGTCAGGTTAACAAGATAAGATTTAGGGCTGAGCCTGTGCAGTAAATGCATTCGGAGTTCTGGCAAATGAACTCTGACTGCAAAAAATAAACAGTATTCAAATACCCAAACAATAAAAGCATGGCAAAATGTTCCTTTGTGTTCAGTCTGAAGGTACTGAAGAGGCCACAACAACCAAAGACCCACAGCACAGTGGTCGGGAAATAACACAATAAAGCTTGAAAAACAAAAACAAGAATGACCTAAAGTCTATATCTGAAACAAAGCCAAGTTGATTGACAGGCAGCCACTGAAATACAGTGCCCAATGCACATCAACACAGTTTAGGAAGTCACAACAACTTACAAGCATTTGGTACACTCAAAATAACTTCTTTTTTTTTGGGGTGTGTGTGTGTGTAGGTGTGTGTAGGTCTACCTGAAAAAAGCCAATGCCCAAATCTTGAACCAAACAGACATTTTTAGAAGGAAATCGTAATTAGTTAGACAGCAGTTTGGCTTAGCAGCCACTACAGCTGCACAAGTTTGAGACATCACAACGAGCAAAGCACTGCAGCCGGGACAATTGAGGCCCGAGACGCGGCATGGCGGCCAACATGACTCCAAAAAAAAGGCAAGGGATTGGGCTCATTTTGGAGACTTAGGCTGCAGACTGGTAAGGAAAAAGCCCAGTCATGGACAGGCTGCCAAAAAAGGCCCAACCATGGCACGGCGGCCAAGTCAAGGCCTTTTAATGGCTGGCAGCCAAGAAAGCACAAGCAACACAACATAACGCAAACTACGCAAACAGGAAAGACTTGCACTCACTACTTGTTGTTCTACTTGAAGTCCACGCATCGCTCGTTCCTCATGAAGCGGTCTGTAGTCTCGTCGAAGTCCTCATGCTCGGCTTTCTCCGTCGTTAGAAACTTGACGGCCAGAGCTGAGAAGTCCTCCAAAGTTCAAACTGTGTGTTTTATTTTCAAGATGATTCTCTCCACTGGTCCGAATGTCAATGTTGGGAATGCAAACCATGTTGCTGGCTGTAAGCAGCAAGCATTGGATGCCAGACAAAGCTTGCTTCCAGTAAGTTCTTGGTTTGAGATGATCAAACATTCTCAGACATTTTCTTTTTCAAGCTTCAGTGATAAAACACAGACAGCAAGATTAGCCACAGGCAAGTTAGCCAGAGAAGTTTTCTTCAATACCAACTCGTTTTTGAAGAGTGAACTGCAATAAATAAAATGTTCCTCACATGGGAAAGACTTCTTCTTCTTCTTCTTCTTCTGGTTTTTCAGCGGTTGGCCACCTTCTGCTCCGGAGTGTGGAACAGCCAATAGACTAACAATCTTTCCCCCCAAACCCACATGGGAAATACTCCATGTGGCACTTCCTTGGGGGAAAAAAGAAACATGGTGCATCCTTATTGGTGACATGCTGCACAAGTGGGTGGGGTTATGCACACTCCAGCCAATAAAGCCCTCACAAAAAAAACACCCCGCCCGTCTACTGCTTCTATCAAATAGAAACATGACATCACATCACATTGAGGAAGTAATTAAGTAATTCAAAACACATTTGGTTAACCGCTGGAAGCTTGCTTTCAAACAGAGTGGAATGAACATTGATTTGCGGCTACAAATTAGATCTAGTGTTTTTATTTTTTATTTTACAAGGGTGTGTGGCTTTGATTTTTGATACATCTTAAAACCTTTAGAATTAAATGTATACCGTGTATTACTGCAAAACATCTTGTAATTCTGTCTTTTCATACTGCCTTCCACTCACTCCCATGGCCAGAGACAAAGGGAAAAGCTCCTCACAACAGGCACGGTGACGTCTCACCGCTGTGATGTGGACAGACGTTATCGACCGCCTCTGTCTCGTGATGAAAACCTCTGTGCAGGGTGTAGTGGCAGGGGTCAGTGACAGGAGAGAGGGCGGATGTATAAGTGGATGGGATAGATTGAGGGATAGGAGGGGTGACCCCAAAGGCCACTGGGCTGTCAAGACGTGGTTTGCGTGGCCAACATTATAATATCGCATGTTTACACCCTGCTGCTGCTGTTAAGGCGGGGCTTGCCGTAAAACGACTTCAGCTGAGGATTAGCTGTAACCGCGCTGCTCTCATGTGGCTCTTACAAGAGTAATTACAGTTTTTCAGCGCAACATTAGATAAAAATTGAACAATCAATCTCATCCCAATCCAGTGCTTGACTTTGGACCGATACAAAAAAAACATAAATCAAAGAGTATTACGGAGGGGAGGGGTTTTTGGCGAACTTCACATCCAGACTTTTTGTTGGTTAATAGGTTGCATTAAGCCCATCAAGTGGTGTGGTGCGTGATAAGCAGTCTCGCGGGCCCACTAGGGGCCTGAAGAAGCTCTTGTAATGAATGGTTGGAGCACTGCTGATGCGCGGCAATCATTAACAGCCTGATAATTACTCTGGATACCTCGGTGGATTGTGTGCATGCGTGTGTACGTGATGCCGATAGAGCCATTACGATGTGTGAGGCCTCAGAGAGAACCAGATAAGCGCTGTGTGTATTTTACTTTGCTGGTTCACATATTGTGTGTGTGGTCTAAAAACGTCCTACTCTGGCTTTGTATTCATATTCATGCTTACAGTTGCAAATACGAGCATATTCTCTGAGTGCGGAGGTATTTGAAACCGTCTCTGGTGTTGCTGCTGTTAAACAAAACAATACCGGCCTGATTAAGGAAGCATGATGGATGCTGGGTGTTTAGAGCCTCTGCGAGGCAGCTGAAACCTTCCCACAAACTGCTCGATTTTCTTTCATCTGAAAAGCGACATCAAAACAATGCGCCGTCCCCCACTTTTAGCTCAAATTGAAACCGCTCGAGTCTAATTTTGACAAAGTTCCCCCACATTTGGTATGATCAAGACAAACGTTTGGATCTCCTCATTCGTCAGTGTTTGAACACTAACTTGTTTGCTCAGTGGGTTCATTGTTACTCACTTGCTTTTTTGTATCGCTGACCGAAGAGATGCATCTGTGGAAAGGAACCCATCACCCAGCATTAGACGCAGCACAGCGTAATAGACCAAGAAGAGGAAAAACACACAATGACACTCATGGAGCTCTAAATGATACAATAGGCAGCTTGCTCTGGGAATACAAATCTTTAAGTCCCTTAAAGACTGCAATAAAAACCCTGTTTATCCATAAATACATTTTAAAAAGCAAGACACTCGAATTCAAAGGACAATTGATCTGCAGTTTTCATGTATGAAAACTACACTGACGATCGCCACACTGTCGAGCCCAAAGATGACACATTGACTGAGATTTGGGTTTGTATATCTTTATCCCGGAACGAAAAAAACAAAAACAGCAGCTTGTCCTGTTGCATAGTACTCCCCTTCTCCGTCACCTCAAGTTCAGATCAACAATGGCGCCGTGCTTTGTTTTAGCATTCCAGGCGGCAATGTTTGGCCACCGTCCAGAGGTGGTGTTTCAGTGATTGAGAGCCCAAACAGTGCTGGCCCGCCCTGCCTAGTTTAGTCTACCGAGGGGTAATTGAATAGTGCAAAGGCTGCAATAGCATTGGACTGGAGGAATGCTGAGCTGCAGGGGAATATGGAGACGGTTTCAGCCAGCAGCAATTAAACAGCGAAATGATGCGTGAAACAGCAGGGAGGAGGGGGGGTGTTAGTGAAGTGAGAGTAACTGTACAGGGGAGCAAGAAATGTCAAAAATAAATGTAAGAGAAACGGTTGAGGTTGGGAGACAGAGATGATGGTGAAATTAGATGAGAGTTGTCTGAAACAAAAGGAGAGAAGTCTGAGAGTGTGAAAGTGGCCATGCTGAGAAGCCAATTCGAAAAGGCAAAATGCAGAGTCGGTCTATTCTGTAGATATCATGTGTGACAACGCTTCAGACTTAACGTTGTGCCAAGATGGAGGATTTCAAACCCGCTGTCCTCCAAGACCTGATGGTGAAATAAGAAAGTCAGCATGGCTGCCGTTCCGAAATGTCCGACAGACAAAACAAACCGCTCGAAGAACGTTGCAGTGCAAAGATTTGGAAACTTTTACTGTCGTACATATCGATATTTCCTCAAAAGCTGAATATAATAAATACAAATCTGTCACTTCAATCCAGAAAGCTATCATGAATGGGATCGCTCATGTGGCGTACACAGTGTTTTATTGTTTGCACACATTTTCTTTACGCGGAAGGGAAAAACATGCGTCGACATTTGCTAATGATTTGAGGATCCTGACTTATCTTACTCATTATCTTGAGAACGTTTCATCGAAGTCCATCTCTGGGCGTGATCCAATGCATGACGTGAAATTTATGAATTGCAGTCCCTCCGTGCAGGACGACGACGAGGAAAACGACGAGAGGAGAAGCTGCTAATCCTTTCTTTTGTCCTTTCACTGTTTCAGTTGTTACTTGAATAGGATTGTGGGTCCAACTTGGAAAAACAATGAGTAAAATCAACCATATAATGTCCATAAGAGCTGCCCTTGTGATTGAATGTTCTTCTTCACAACTCAAAACACAAACACACACTTACAGTATTACAGGTCTCCATAGCAATTACGCTCCAAGTCATCTTTTATATCTCATTTGAACATTTTTTTGAAATCGTCATCGATTTTAATCGGCTTGTATTTTACTCTCAAACACGAGTTTGTGGTTATTTTCAAAATGTCATGGTTGCACGTGTCGGAGGAAGAAAGGAGCGCACTCAATTCAGTCTGCTTGAAAATATTTGGAGTGGTGTATTGCTCCGACACTTGAAGGTTGAGTGGTTTGTGTTGTCTATTTTCAACTGACACCGGGGCTTGGAAGAAAAATGCCGAAGAGATGAGGAGCCTGACAAGCAGGAGGAAGTGATTTCTTGCTTTTTTTTTTCCTGCATCTTTACACACAAAGCTTGTTAAGGGTTCATCCGAGCTCCTATCAGCAGCCACAGCTGGATATCTACGAAGGGCTTTCCACACACACACATGCACAAGGGCTAGGGATTCAGGGACTTCGGAGTTGATAGAGGAGAGGGTTTTAAAAAAGCATAGTGTGGAGACTCTTGGACGACACTCAAATGTCAGTGACCAGAGCGATGTTAAGGTCCTGGATGACTTTCTGCATGGACTGTGGCTGAGCTGCCACCGTGCATGTGGGCCTAATGAGAGGAGCTCTGTGGAGAATCATCCCAAAATTGGTCTTCAACTTTCAAAATGTTACACGAGCGAGAGGTAACTTTCGCTGTGAATCAACTTCACACTTTCTTTCCACAAAAGGGGGTTCATGTGCAAAAGGATGGAAGCTCCCTGTCCATTCGGATACCGACATGCATGATATACACACACACACACACACGTTAATCCAGTTTATGGGCATGTTGCTGTACGGCATGTTTGGATTTTATGTCACAGCTCCTCCTTGGACAATTGTTTCAGAGACAAATAAAATGTGCAATAAAACACAATGAAGGCTGGAATGGAGAGGCGTGGAAGCAGAGCAGATCCATGACCTCTCCAGCAGCCGCCCCACCCCCACCCCACCCTCCCCTCCATCTAATCCTGCCAGAGGAGTTTAATTTACTGCCCAGAGTTCCCTCACACAATTTCTTTAAAAGTACATTTTATGAGACTGCAATTCCATTTCACAGGGGGCCCTGTACAGTGAATCCTATTTGCGACGCGTCATATGCGGTCACATTAACATGACAAAAGCACCGGTCTGCAGTCCTGTGCTTTGCTCTTGCCCGTATTATCGCCTGCTGAAGCATTTTATAAGATACCGGAGTGCCAACTCGTGTCCATCAGGAAAGTTGTCGGCTACTATAGAGTCATAAGCGTCGCTGAAACGGGAGATAAAAGCTGCACGGGAATCAATAGTATCGCAGCTCTCGCTCTCTCTCTCTCTCTTTAAAACTATTTACAGCCTAAATGTTGCCATAGCAAAGTTCAGCGGGATCAAGGCATCAAAGCAGTGGAGAGATCGAAGAGAGCGCATTCATACAAGTTACAAGTGCTCAGGACAAAGTGCTCTTCAATCAGCAGCAATCCTTTATGTTTTAACATGAATGACGTGTTTACTGCGTCCATAGTGGAGCATCAAAGTTTGACGTGCTGGGCTACCCAGTGTGTTCGAAAGTGAAGCCAAGGAGTCCGAACCAAGACTTAGCCATCCAAGTTGAGGAAGCTGAAAGATGTCATCCAACTCGTACAGATCTTTTAAATAACACATCAGAAAACAGTGAAAACCTGCGAACACAGAATGACATCATCAATGATCTTGTTTTGTCTAAATAATAGTCCCCAACCCAAAAAAATTACAATTTAATACAATGCAAGATGAAGAAAAGCAGCCCCTTCTTATATTTATCGATTCATCTTTGCACTCTGGATGAAACATTGTTACCATAATACGTGTTTTAAACAGAATCCAAGTCCAACAAGGTTAAAAAAAACAGTCAATTACACAGTTATGAGCTTCTTCTGTGTAACTAACAAGGATCAATGACAAAATCAGGAAACAAACTTTGAACAAATACATGCAATTTAAAAGTTTAGAAAAAGTCATAACGATATTGTCATAACTATTTAGGGAAAAGACATTCACAGCAGCTTTTTTTTTTTTGCAGGTTCCAGATGGGGAGACAGAGTTGGGAGCCAGAGCCATATGGTCCTGTTTCATCAGCCCATTTCATGTCATTAATGAGCTGTGATTGATTGTATCATCAGTGCTGCTGTGTGTGGCACAGGTACCGGATGAAAGCTAAGCAAAAAGTGTTAAAGTTAAGTGACCTCTGACCTCTTTATATCAGTGCTGCACCTATTTGTACGGCCTGATTCTAGAACCCTTCGTTTGGGCCGTAATTGTTTTAAGATGAATCTTGAATTTAAAGGATAAATATTTTCAAACACAATGACATTCACGCTGGCTAAAACTTTTCTGCTGAATATGTAGATTTGCAATATCATTAGAGGAACAGTCGACTGGTTGATATGAAACTGTACCCAGCAGCTGGTTGGGCTTCAATAGCGAAATGACTGAAAACAGCTGGAAATATCTCGCCTTGCTCTGTCGAAATGTAGCTTAATTACTACTACCAACACCTCTAAGCTCAACATAACACATATCTTGTCTGTTTCATTTATAGACAGAGCTCCTCCACTTCCTTCTTCTTGTCCTCCATCTGTTTAACGTTTTAATTCAATTCAATTCAATTCAATTTATTTTTGTATAGCCCAAAATCACAAATTACAAATTTGCCTCAGAGGGCTTTACAATATGTACACGTTTGACATCTTCTTGTCCCGGGACCCTCACATCAGAACAGGAAAAACTCCCCAAAAACCCCTTTAACGGGGAGGAAAGAGGAAGAAACCTGTGGGAGAGCAATAGAGGAGGGATCCCTCTCCCAGGATGGACAGGCGTGCAATGATGTCATGTGTAGAACAGGATAGTGAATTACAACACATTCAATGTAATTACAGCACATTCAATGTATGACACAACCACGACAGGAGGCAAGACCTGGTCCAGGTAAACCCGGATACACAGGAACCTGTGAGGCGAGAAAGCACAGAGACTCTGGTGAAGAAGCAGGTCAATAATGTGCATTAATGGTATCGGTAGTATGAAATAGTAATGTGAGTAATAATAAAAGTGATATTAGCAGTTGGAGTCAGCAGGGCCATGGTAGGAGGAAGGACCAGGGTCCAGATGAAACCATGCTCCATGGAAACCTGTGAGGAGAGGAAGCACAAGGACTCCGGGGAAGAGACAAAATGAGTACCGTGCATTAATTGTATCGGTAATAGGATTAATAATCAGTACTGTGCATTAATGGTGTCGGTAATAGGATTAATAATGTTAATCATGAAGATCGTAGTAGATGTCAGCAGGGCCATGGCTGGTTGAAGAACCAGTGTCCAGATAAAACTGCGGTCATCCTGTGAGGCGAGAAAGCACAAATACTCCGGGGAAGAAGTAAAGTTAGTAATGAGCATTAATGGGACATCAATGCATACAGACGGAGGTGAAGAAGAGGAGGAGAGAGGTGCTCAGTGTAGGAAGTCCCCCTGTAGTTTTTGCCTATACCAGTTTGTCCATGGGCCGGTCCAAGGCAAGCCAGAGCCAGCCCTAACTATAAAGCGCTAACTATAAGCACTGTCAAAGAGGAAAGTCTTAAGCCTACTCTTAAATGTGGTGAGTGTGTCTGCCCCCCGGACAGAAACGGGAAGCTGGTTCCACAGAAGAGGAGCTTGATAACTGAAGGCTCTGGCTCCCGTCCTACTTTTTAAGACTCTAGGAACCACAAGTAACCCTGAATCACTGGATCGCAACTCTCTAGTAGGGCAGTATGGTACTATAAGCTCTTTAAGATATGATGGAGCCTGACCAGTTCGGGCTTTGTAGGTCAGTAAAAGGATTTTAAATTCTATTCTAGATTTTACAGGGAGCCAGTGCAGAGAAGCTAATACAGGAGTAATATGATCTCTCCTCTTAGTTCTTGTTAGTACACGAGCTGCAGCATTCTGGATCAGCTGGAGAGATTTAAGAGACTTATTAGAGCAGCCTGAAAATAAGGAATTGCAGTAATCTAGTCTAGAGGTAACAAATGCATGAACTAATTTCTCTGCATCGCTTTGAGATAGGATGTGCCTGATTTTTGAAATATTACGTAGGTGAAAAAAGGCAGTCCTAGAAATAAGTTTTATCTGAGAGTTGAAAGACAAATCCTGATCAAAGGTAACTCCAAGATTCTTGACGGTGCTGCTGGATGCCAGCGCAATGCCATCTAGAGAAACTATATCATTAGAGAACTGATTTCGGAGGTGTTCTGGGCCTAGTAGAATAACTTCAGTTTTGTCTGAGTTTAACATCAGGAAGTTGCAGGTCATCCAGGTTTTTATGTCTTTAAGACACGCTTGCAGTTTAGCAAGCTGGTTGGTTTCGTCCGGTTTGATCGATATATATAATTGAGTATCATCTGCATAACAATGAAAGGTTATAGAGTGTTTTCTGATAATATTGCCTAAAGGAAGCATATATAAGGTGAACAAGATTGGTCCAAGCACAGAACCTTGTGGAACTCCATAACTGACGTTGGTCCTCATTGAGGCTTCATCATTTACATAAACAAACTGAGATCGATCCGATAAATAGGATCCAAACCAGTTCAGTGCGGTTCCTTTGATGCCAATATAATGTTCCAGTCTCTGCAACAGGATGTAGTGGTCTATAGTGTCGAACGCAGCACTAAGGTCTAACAGGACAAGAACAGAGACGAGTCCTTTGTCTGATGCGATTAGAAGGTCGTTAGTTATTTTTACCAGAGCTGTCTCTGTGCTATGATGCTTTCTAAATCCTGACTTAACTCCCAGCTCTGATCCTTCCAGGCCAGGTTCTTCGTGAACGTGTCCTCCAATTTCGTGTTTTTCTCCTCCGCATGCTTTGATTTCACCTCCCAGTTTTTTTTTTTGTTTTTGTCTTGGCCAGTTCCTTTTTTGATCTTCTTACCCATAACTTTGTGGTTTTTCCTGCCAAATCTTTACTGTGGTCTCACAGCACTGTTCTTACGCGTTGCGGTCCTTTGTGAACTTTTCCTCCAGAGTATTGTATTCTGCCTGCCAAGCTTTCTCGCTCTGTGGGAGTCTGTGGGAGTCATCTGAGAGAAACTGTCCTTCTTTCTTGCTGAGATCCAGGATTTCAGTGTCTCTCTAGTTGATCCGTTTCACCAACCGGCTCGCCTTCCTCCGCAATTAAATCTGCAGCTCGTAGGTACTCTGGCTCTCGACTGCCATCTTGAACGTGGTTGTTTTGATCTGAGACTATTTGTTTCTCTGCCTCATACCTTGCAACTGTCTTGTCATCCTCCTGTTTGGTCAGGGCCCTGGGTGGCATCCGGCTTCGCCTCCTGGAGTCTGAGACTTTTCTTGAGATACTGCTTCCAATCACATAGAACACTGTGATGCCAGGAGAGGTAGTGTCATAGAGGGGAGATACATTCCCTCCCTGTGGATGCAACCAGGACTACAAAGCGTTGTGGCATCCAGTAAACGTCTACAAAAGCCCACAGGACAACGGTTGCTGCCCAACTGAAACATGTAAGCTGAGTGTAGTGAGAGAAAGGAAAGGGAAACAGTGTATGTAGGAGATAAACAATGACTGGGGTGTACACATGTGGCAGTGGAAAAGGGCTTTAGATATGTAACCAAATCCAAGATTTCCTCTTTGAGAGCACTGCGAAGATTTCTTCTGCCATTATCGTGCAAATTAAAGAAGGCAACATTTGTTAATTGTCCTCTTTACCTGCCACGCTCAGCTGTTTTGCTCTTTTCTGTCCATGCTCTTGTGTTCCTTGGAGGTAGAACACGACTCTCAAAATATTGCTTGAAAACCACTTTCATCCTTATTTTATGTCGCTAAATCCTTGTTTTATGCCACATTTCCGACACTCGATTAGAGCTCGGCGTTCCAGCTCTGGCGCATGCTCACATGTTTGATCAGCGCTGCCAAGTTTGCCCTTCTGATGGAGAAAACAAGATGGCCTCTGGAGTGGACTTCAAATGTAGCATGATGCCACATAGGCTGCCCTACATGGTGGAAAACGTTCTGCGTGCTAGCGCCCCACGGCTGGTGACCTTTTGATATTAGACAGCCCGAATCGATCAATCAATCGGTACACCCTTCAAATCTGATCACATCTGCTTATCATTACAAAGTCGAGTCATTCACAGCACCCTTGTGCGTCTTTGCTTTGCACTGATTCGTCGGCTTAGTTCAGAAGAATGCAGAGACAAACACGGCACCCGAAACCAGCAATCAAAAGTTCAAGAACTGCCGTCCATGCAAGTTTACAATGGTAACCTTCCAACGTGTGACAGTATTTACATAAAGGGTTCAGGCTTGGTTGGAATATTAATTATTGATGTGAACTGTAATGAATGATTTATAACCAAAGCCAATCAGAAGCTGCTGTCTCCCAGTGCCACCTGAGGGATATTATATATTTATAACTCAAGGACATGCTGTCATTGTTTAGGCCTCCCGACTTACTCCTGGGTTACAGCGGAGCAAAGCTTTTGTTTCCCCCTCCATTGTACTTTGCCTTCAAAGACAGGTGCTATTGGCTGTTCAGCAGAAAATATACTCAGGAGACAACGTGTGGCCTTCATTTTAAGTGTGCTCTTGTAGGGTGCACACATAGGAACTACAATGTCAACGCTCTTTTCCTCCGGCTGCGCTTCATACACACTTTTCCTGAACCCCTCTAGTCAGAATATACACGGTTTGAAATTCACTGATGACCTTTACGACTGAGAAGTGTGGAATATTTTTTGAATGTTAATTTTTCTTAACCGTCTCTTTTCACGTTTTTAAATGTGAAATTTTTCTATTCCATCGGACAAGGAGTCAAGGACGCACGTTCGGGCAGAGGACGACGTTCCGGATCGGCAGTCGCCAGTCACACAAAAACATTGAACAGATAAAAACAACACAGAATAAAAGGTCTGTCATAGTCCAATTGCATAAATCGCAACGGGAACGACGTTGCGCTCGAGAATGCATTTAGCCCGGTGCCATTAGCGCTGCATTTAGATGCGTGGCAAAGATGCAAAGTGGTTTTGATGAGTGTATTCTATTAACGGAGAGTAAAACAAGGTAATGTATTGATGTGGGCTGGCTGGAAATACATTTGCTTGCTTCAAAGTGACTCAGTCACCCATGGGAGTGGAGCAAAAAATGTGTTCGTCGCTTGGAATTAACCCCACTCTGATTGGTGCTATTGTAATTGGAGGCCGGGCAGGTCACTGTTATACATGACGTACAATTGATAATTAGGAGCCTTCCAATATGCAGAGTAAATTAATTCCCATAAATGAGTTCCCACAATGTGCAGGTTCACAGGTTGTTAATAGCACGGGGAAAACACTTCGGCAATGTCTAACTGAAATCATTTAGTCATCCCTGTTTACAGTCAAAAATGATGTCAGTGTTTTTTGTATTGATTGTCTGTAATTTTATTCTTAAAAAGGAAGAAAAATAGATCTTTGGAGAAATGCTGCTTTTCCTCTCAGCTGTTGAAGGCCATAACTCCTTGAGCGTCTCTATTTTTGTCTCGACTCTTGTTTACTATCGAAGCATTTGGCAGACTAAATTAAAACGTAATCTCCCAATTCTCCTTCCTCTCTTGCATGAGTTTGCATTAATTGGGTCAAAATTGAAATGAAAATTCAAAAATGCACTTTACATAATTCACTACGAGCAATGACATTCTCTGCCATTTGACGTGTCATGTTCAAAGACCAACTGTGTTTCGTGGTGAACAATATTTAAATGTTCATTCAAATTTGAAAATTCAAATACAATACAAATATTGGAACTTAACTTTGCTTATTAAATATTTTAATTAGTCCACCAAATCTTCATTGCACATAACTGAATTCAATAAAGACAGATTGTGCTTGTATTTTTAGCCCGCTAGCTTAGCTCGTCGCTAAAGTAACAACAGATTCACACAATTTATCCAAAAGACGTATTTGAACCATCGACTTAAGTCTCATAATTGTCTGCAAACCGCTGCTCTTTTATTGAACAGCTAGCGCTCAGACAGAAGGAGTTAACTATCAGTGAATGATACAACACAGCTAAAAAAAAACACAACAGCTTCCTCCATTGTGTGTTCTCTGGCTCTCCGTACTATCCAAGGCCATTGAACTGATTTGCGGCAAAATTTTGCCAGTTTAATTCCTGGTGTGTCCTGGCAAAGATAGCAAATGCATCATAAGACCCATCAATATGAAACACCATTTTGGTTTCGTGTTGTTTTTCACCCAAAAACCAAAAACAGGACATGTGATGAACAGAGCAGATACGTGTGCTGTAGCATACAATGTAATCCAATAGGTCCCATACAACAGTTAGCCTGTGGGGATTAACTCCCTCGTCTATTCAAGAAACTTGAATTTACTGGTTTTAATACCCGAATGACCTCCACCTCTGCCAGTCTAACAAAGGGAAACTGCTTTGTGTCATATATTGGAAAATCTATGTTGAAAAGATGCCCACTTCACTTTGGCTATTGCACAAAAGCCCACTCATGCTCTGTTGCCCGTGTATTATCCTCCTACTCCTTGACACCCACACACCCACAACAGCCCATGCTTTTCTTTTCCTTTACAAAGAAAAGTTCAAGAAGTGAATCAGCATCCCCAGAGAGAAGTGACATTGTACCATCTACTTTGTGATGCTTTTTAGTATATTTGTGCTACTTGCACCTGATACGTTACTGTACATCGAAGGCTCGAGCAACATCCACAATGCTGCAGCCAGTTGTTCTTCAATAGTACGCACCAGATGGGCTAAGCTGCTAGTGAGAAGAAAGCATACGTACGGAAGATGACACGCAAAGGCATCGACCCATCAATCTCTTTGAAAAGGCTTCTCTCTCAGTCATAAATCAATAATCTTCCATCACACAGTAAACTGCACCACTGCATGATTTTCCGCCTACAGCGGAGTTCAAAGGCTTTGCATATTCGTGAGAATTATGCAGGCTAGTCCCCCTCTCATGGCTAAGCCTCAGTCTCATGATGGTGCTCGAACCTATTCTAAAGGATCCTGTCTGAAGTGGTGGGGGGGGGGGCATTTGAAGTGGCTTTGGCAGCTGCTGCGGGAGCTAGGTACCCATTGCAGGGAGATAGGTGGACCCATTGTTGAAGAGCTGGCCAACAGTTATTGTTCCGGTTGTTTGGACATTCCGCGGACATGATTTGGCCCTTCGCTCCACTTCTCATTTCAGTCGCCGAACAGTATTTGTGTCTATGGCAGAATGACAAGCAATTAAGTGGATATGACAAAAAAAAAAGGTGTGTGAAGTGTACATGAAAAAAAGTTTTGTTTTTGGTGGGGCGAGCAGTACTTGATGTGACAGTGTGGTCGCATCAAACTACATGTATGAACTATACATGCAACGTAAGAGATGTCCAGGATCAAAATGAAAGAGAATCGTTTGAAGTAAATCCTGCATTACAACATAAGATGTTACAGGCAATATGTGAAATTGCTGCACAGGTTGTTTTTTTTTACCCATCCATCTCCCTTCCGGGCCAACCATAAGCAGCCTATCCCAACATGTTATACTATGTCAGAACAGACTACATGGCATACAATTGACACGCAAAAAGCAAGAAAATAATTCTTATTGCACGCAAAATTATACGTCAATTGGTGTGAGCGGGCTGCCTGCACACTGAATGCTAAAAGTGAGTGTGAGATTTTTATGTGTCTAGTTGTAGGGACTGTAAAAACTCTGTTTACTCAGTCAGAACTGCAAATTCGATACACCAATGTATGGGTGTTATAAAAATAATTCTACAAAAGTACAAAAGTTTTAAAAAAAAATACAAAATTTGTTGATTTCTAAGCAAAATAAAAATAATTTGTCATTCACAGCTGCTTTGAGAAACCAGCATGTCTGGTGGCAAAATTGCGGTTTCATTTTTCATCTTAAAATGCAGTTTAAATTGCGAGATGATGCGATAAAGCCGAGTTACGGACATCATTTTTGGGGGGTAAAAATTTGATTAGGTGAGTCAAGAAACAAATGATCTGTTTTAGAAAAAAGCGAATCTGCATATTCCTCACAGCAGGATTATTATGAGGAATTGATGCAATCATAGAAATGTGTTTGGCAGCAGTCACTGTCGCGTGCAAATTCACCAAAATAAACACATTTGCATTGTAATGTGTCCAATACCTTTGATAATATTCATCTGAAGTACCATTAGGGTTAGTATTGGCCCTCCTTTAGAAAACATTGTTTGGATTATCATGGTTTACAGAGCCTCTGTCTGCCCCCCTTTCCCTCGCATATGTTATCTGCAGTCGCAGCTGTATGGCACCAAGTACAGAATACCCCCCCATCTGCTGATCCGGTCATGCACTCCTTTATTTTTCCATCCCTCTCATTCTCCAAAGCCCACCTGACGGACCCAGCGGAGGGGCTAACCTGCTATGAAGCGTTGGCAAGAAACAAACCCTTTTCCATTCCTGGAAGAGGCTGTGCTGCACTGATGTGCCATGCAGTCTGCATGGCCTGGCTGATGGTTTGCACTAATTCCACTTCTTATTGCCAACATGAACAGGCCCCAACTGGAAATGCTTTAGATTACGTGCCAGTCTCCCCCCCCCCTCCCCTCCTATCCCTTGAATGGCCCGTGAGGGTATTGGGCCAAAATTGCTGCCGGTGCTGCTTTGGAATACGCCGATTCATCATTTCACTTTTGAAACCAACGATGTTTTATTGGCTGGATATTGATAATATTTGCTTCTTCACAACTCTGATGTATCCTCAAGCTGCGAAGGAGATGGACGGACAGTAATGAGAGACTCGTTAATCAAAATACTATAACAGGCTCGCACACATATGCTGCATCTTGTGCCATTTCTAAGATTGTTCTGAGCGTTATTGCGTTCATACATTCTTATGCCACGATTGTCTGAGTATGCAAAAAAAGGACTGCTGAGTCTTTTTTTTTTTAAATAACAATTTGCAAATGATGCTGCACAGAAAAATTATACGATCTTACATTCGCCATAGAATGTATGTGATTAATTTGTTTGCTCACGTATGTTAAAATTAGAGCATTTGCTCTCAGCACGGTGTCCCACTTTGGAGATTTCTTGTTAAAAATGAACTGTAAAGCAGAAATGTACAGCTGGAGCAAGATAAAATAGCTGCTTTATTTCCCAGAAATAAATGCACAGCATAGACAAAAAAAAAACTTACACATTGGAACTAAAGGGAACACAGGGGACCTATGGCAAAAAGGAAGTCATCGTGTTTTCCCCTGATTAATCAGGGCTGAATTGAGACTCTGCAACTAGCAAGACATCGTTCTTTAACAGGAAATAATGTACTCTGGGAGGAAGGGGGCAGAAGTGGAAGATAGGAACTACTGAGAGACAGAGAGCGAGTGAGGAAGAAGAGCAAGAGGGAAGTTAAAGGAGGAAGGTCCTGGGCGTCTGCAGAGGAGCCAGAGCCTCGGGGGGACCCAGTGTGTACAAGGCAGCAATTATACTTGATGAAGTGCCTTCCCTCCGCAGCCCCCTTCAGCAGTCATTTCCCACCAGTGCGCACCACGCCAGAGCCACATACATCTTCCTGTTGCAAAAGATCTCATTAAGGACCAGTAGATGGGACGTCACTTATCTTTATCAAACATATGCATAAGTGCCCCCTTATGAGTCTCTTCTCTCTCTCTCTCTCTCTCTCGGACTTAAGACGCATTGTCTTATAGGCAAATCTTTCATTCAGCAGAATAAAGGTCGATGGGAGGTTAGTCCACTGAAATGGAACAACTTTTTTCACCACGAAGCAAATGGAAGGGTTTTTCTATTTCTTCGTTGAAGACGGGTGTGTGTGTGTGGGGGGGGGGGGGCAATGGCACTGTAATGGACATAATTAGCACTATAAAGTCGAAGCAAGAGCCATGAGAATATGGAAATGAAGGCTGCTTTTAATGCCGTAAAATACTCCTTGAAGCATAGTCCTACTACATGTTCCAACAAACCTGTTAAGCAGGTTAGTGTCCCTTCTTTTGGAGACTGGGTTTTAGTAAGATTAGTCATTTCCTGAAGTGAATGGACTCTAAAACACCAAACAATTGGAGCTCAAGTCACTTCGCACATACGAAAAGGACCTTTAACACGACATGAAAGTGTATCCGAGCGATCAAATCGAATAAACCTTTTTTTTTCTCGCCCCTCAATAACTACGCATGCAGAGAATTATTAAGGTGAGGAAATCTGCTTGAATTCAATTTCCATCTTAAAAAACGATCGACATCCTCATAAAAAAAAAGGTTATTCAACGCGTTCGGAATGGTAATTAACAGAAGCTGTCTACCGCAGCTCGCTCAGAAAGCCACGTGAAAAGGAAGTGTGATGAGATGAGGCCTCATCTCCACGTGCACCTCCGTGGCCCGCCTCTCTGTATCTAAGGCGGCATCCAGTTTATTGGTTTTAAAAAAAAAATAAGACTTATTTTTCGCATTTGCAAGTCATGGGATATCTCCTGTGGGCCTTTAGTCTTTGCTGCCACTTTAGCAGATTGTAGAATCAGTTGAACAGTCTCATCGAATACGTATCCGTACAATCGGCCATCGAAATAAACAAAAATCCCTGATGCGCGAAAGTAATTATACTGTGTCACCTCTGCTCTTATTCAAGCATTGTGCGGTGGGTTTAATACGTTTTTGACGCTGCAAGGCTTGACTCAGGAGGAACCAGCTACAGCTTGTCGCTTACGGACTATGAACACTTTTCACTCAACAAATGCACATGCTGGTGAAACACACTTGCTAGTTTTTAGGGGGAGAGTCACCGGCAGATGAGAATATTGATACTCCTGTCCTTTGTATACAAGGCTGCAGCCAGGAGCTAAACAACTAGCTTAGCTTCGCCAAATAGCACCAACCAGCATGTTTAAAACAAAGCAATTAGCAACTGAGCAAATCGTTTATGGCGTTATGTGCCTGAATATTTATTGGATGCCACGAGCAACATCCTGGATTTAATGGATAGGTTTTAAAAGACAATCAAAGTTATCAAACCAAATCATAATAATTGTCGAGGCATTTCCCTCAAAACCACAATTTGTCAACCTCGATGCCAGAGAAAAAAAAATCATGAGACCATCAAACACGGAGGGTTTCAGTCTCTGGTGACCATGAATCTCTGAAATCAATTTCATGGAAATTCGTCCAACAGCTGCGGAGATATTCTCGTCTGCAACAACAGTCTGCAGTGGACTTACAGACACCAGAGCCGCAATAGCGTGCTTAATAAATAAAGCCTCTCTCTCGACGCACCATTTCCAATGGGCAAATGTGTCATTTCCAGCTCAGATGTATGTTCAGCTGTTCTGAAATAGCCTACCGTTGCATAACACCGGTCTTATGAAACTCCAGCGAGCTGTTTTTCAACTAAAATACCAAAAAACTTCTTTTCCCAGAGCAAACTAATGATACAGCCTCCATCTCCTCCTGTGACTATCCCCAGACCTCTACTTCCATCTGCCTGTCTCCCTTTCGCTCCATTTTCCATTCCGTCCACCTCTCCTCTCCTCTCTTGTCACTCACATGCTCCTACACTACAAAGGTGCCCAGATGCTTCAAATCTCCAGCATTGATCTCCTCCAGCGGAAAAAAAAAAGGGGGCGACCCACGTGGGATCGGCCTCACTAATCACTGCCTGAAACCACTCTGGGCTCACAGGCCGAGAGATAAAGACAGCCGCGAGCTTTACTCAGCTTTAGCAGGGCCTCGGCGGCTGTCTCTGTCGGGACTGACAAGCGAGGCTGTTTCTGAGGTGAAAAATCGCCGCCGGCCAGCCTACTGCGAGCTCCCCTTTCCATCTCACTATCCAAAAAAGTTCCACCACAATCTGTGGGACAAGCATAAAGAAATGTCACCTCTAAGCTGGCATGACGCACGCTGCACAGCAGGTTAACACCAGGCACCAGGGCCGCATGCATAATATTAGTTTCATTGTTTTTTAATGTTTATTATCATTTCACTCTTTTTTTTCCCCCTCCTCTCAAACTCTCAAGAGGTGGTTGTGTGATAAACGATGAGCAGCAAGGCCTAGAGAGAGAGCCTCGCATGGTTGCACCGAATCCACAATTAGCCATTTCATTAGCATCCATTAACATTTCATTTTATTGTGTATAAGGGAACAACAGTAGAGGAGGTAAGGGCAGATGCTGCGTTTTCCCATTGACCCGTGAATACACGTGAATGCACTCTTGGCGGCGCGCTTAATAGCAGCTCCTGTTGAAGCATAAGATCACTGAACAGAGCCAACTGAAGGTTTTAGACAGAGTTAAGAACACTGGGACGGGGGAAAACGCGCGCCAGGGTGAGTCGCTGTACATGTGGTTATAGCTTCACTTACAGCTGTCAACATGCAACGCATTAAGAACTTTTGCTGAAAAAGGTTAACGGCACAATATACTGTTTCGTCGGTGGATGGCGATTTTGGAAAACGAGCCATTTAAACAGTTATGACGGACGAGTTGTTGGAGCACGACAAATCAAAGCTCTCCATATATTATGTCTGGTGTACGTAATGGATGCTGCATTGGTTGTTTTCCACCATGACATACGGACGTAGACATATGAGAAGTTTTAACAGTGACATCGCTCACTGGTCTGCGGACTGTGGTTTCGTCTCAAGTACCAGGCCGTCTCCATCTTGGTTTTTGGCCAGTGAAGCTCAGGCACCACTCATTGCAGGCTTACATTTCATTGACTTCCAGTGCTGGAAAAGTTGGGCTGTTTAAAGTGCATAAACTGTGTTGGGGGATTCAGGGTCTCTGCCTCTGACAGTTTGAAGACAGCCAGCTCCAGAGACGGGCTTGAGGATCTATTAATTTCAGTGGAAGCGTGGTCATTACAAAGGTAAACGCTGACATTTCAGGCAGGGCGTTATTTTTGAATGACTGCCTATTAGAGGGTGTAATGCGGCGCGCAAATGTATACTTCAAGCCTCAGTGCTTCAGCAATGGACGGTGAGAGCGGTTGGCTCAATCCACTGGTCTTTCTTTCGCGAGGTCACTCGGGGCATTAGCAGGTTCGGACACAAGGCAATGCAACGGCACACACACATATATCCACACCGGCACTATCGATGACATCGTTGTCAGCAGAACTCTTTACCTTCTGAAGAGCTTGCACTGTTAACAACCTGTCTCCATTTACAGTGTATTGTTCCTGTTTAAAGGAGATAGGAGTTATAAATCCATTGTTCTGGCTTTTTGTCAGCCTGTTACTTAGTGAAAAGCTCCGTCGTCACAATTTCTTGATCAGCGGTGCTCAGCCGCCACATGACAGCTTCTGCAGATTGGATTGAGTAAAACCACCAATTGTCACCATCCGAGCTCAAGAAATGTAAACTACAACGGTTCACACGGAAGTATCTTTTGGCTTCTCCGACCCACAATAAGTCCGTCGGTTTGCTTGAAATGATCCGTGCAGCGAGGGATTACCAACAAATAATTGACCTATCTCTGGCGATGCACCGGCCCCTGTCATTCTGAAGACGGGAGCTCAGCGTACGTCAGCACCCTATGTTTTACTAATCCTCGAGTCCCGCCGACTCCGAGCAACGGGTTTATGGGTTTCAGAGCCCCTTCAATGTTGAACTGTGTGTCTTTGAGCCGCTGCAACTCAGCGGGCAGAGAGTTACTGCTTTGTTCCCCACCGGGAGGAGAGGGCTTTGTTTGTTCCTCACGAGTGTCAACCCTTGGGGGGCGTGTCTTATAATGCTGTCCTGTTTCCCCATCTTGTCTTGCTTTTATAGCCGAATTGTTATACCGGGTTGTCGGTGGGTCACGGAGGGCTGGGCACACCCCTCATAATGGTCCTCGTTCAAGAAAAAATGAAAATGGAGGACTTTTTTTTTGTTTTGATTTTGCATGGGTCTGATTGGAACTTGCCAGTGCGGCCATGTGGGCTGCTGGTAGGGATTAGACCGGTGGCTCAGTTGGCTGACTCCTGATGGAACACTGTGGACCCAACGCAGACGCTTCCCTTGTTACCCTGGAGGCAGAGGGACGGTGTGTGTGTGTGTGTGTGTGTGTGTGTGTGTGTGTGTGTGTGTGTGTGTGTGTGGACAGCATGGGGAAGGGGAGGTGGTGGGAGGCTATAGAGCCCTGCTCCAAAGCGATTTGTCTCGGCAAAAAGGTTGCCTTGTCCTTCACAGATGGCTGGGCAAGCACCCCCATTAGTGGTAGAGAAAGAAGAGCAAAAAGGAACACAGAGGCAGAGGAGACACACAGGTGTCTGCTTAACACATAAACTCTCGCTGTCATCTATTATGGACTGGATTTGTTTCATACGGAATGCAATTTACGCGTCTTCACGGACAAAAACACATCGTGGAATCTATCCAGCGCGGGGGTCTGGGGAGAAAAGTTACTGAGCCAAGTAGAATCCCATGACTCCTTTGAAAGAATTCGCATTGTTTAGCCCATAGGGGGGGAAGTGACAGAGTAAGAGAGACAGGAAAAGGAAGCGGGGCAAAAAGTGAGGATACCGGAGAGGAAGGTTGAGGGAATGCCTTTTTCGAAGTTCAACGTTATGTTGCGGATGCCTTCAAACCCTTTTTCTAAAAATAAAAGGAAACAAAACGCAGTTTGGCAATCCTTCAAGTGTTTTTTTTGTTGTTGTTACCCCTCTTTCATTCTTCACTCAGGCATCGCAGGGCGGGTGCTGAAGGGTTGAAGCATTGAAGCATGTCAGTTTGGCACAGTATAAATGATGTTATTTATTGGGGGGGGGGGGAACAGTAGCTCATTGGAGTGAAGAGTTCAGAGTGTGAGCGGGGTTGGATGCAAGAAATTTCATCAGCATCTCACCTCTCTCTCTCACCCACCTGCATTTATTTCAGCGTCGACCTCAACTCCCTCAGATAGAGCTCCCCCTACGGCGCAGGCGCTCTAGTTCTATCAGAGTAACAGCGGCGAGGGCAGCCGAGCTCAGCCGAGGTCAGCGTGCAACTGAGAGACAAGTCAGGGCTGAGGATTCCGGTTGGATCCATGTAAACATCAATTCAAAAGAGGTGAAAGGATGCCGTGGCTGTGAGAGAGACGGCTCTTAAAAAGAGATTTTGAAATAAACAGAACTGATTTCGACAGAGAACTGGATTGTAAAGCAGAAATTCGCATTGGGTGTGACTTATAACTATGCTACACATTGCCTCAATATGTTTATTTAATCTTTGCATTATATGTTCCACAATCGACCAATAAAATCATCAAATGTGAAGGAATATGCTTTGATGCAATTTGACAGAAATACGGCTGAAGCAGAGCATGTCAAACATGACTGAACAGCAGTTTGTCATGAGTGCCACAACAGAGTGCCACAACTGGCCAATATGCATGTTAATGTAATGCCATACACTAACTATGTGACCTACATTGGTAAAGTTGCAATAGAAAGCTGTAGATAGTTTGATAGATGTTGACCATATACCATATAAAAGTGGCAAAGTTGCTGGAGAGCTGTCTGAATCTGCCGTCTAAAAAGGGCTCATGAGCTAGTTTGGCTCCCTGCATGACCTGGGGAACTGTCCAACAACGAGCACCGAGGACCAGTCAGAAAACAGGACACACCCCTAATGTCATTCTTGACCTTTTATCTGAAGAACTACAGCAGGTGAAGTGAATGACAGAGAGGCATGGGCAGTGATGGTTCGTAAGTAGGTGATAATGGAGAGCTCCCTAGTGAGGGCTTTTAGAGGCCATCAGTGCCGAACACATGGAGCGCAAAAGATCTACAAAAGCAAATTATGGATGACACCTCTTAACTGCACAGGTCAGAGCAGCTAATGGCCTTCCCAGACAGCACTGCAACCACAAACAACCCATAGAGTTAAGTTCACATTCTGTCCTTGGGGCCCTTCAGCATACAAGTGTGCTTTCTAGAATCGAGCGGCCCCATTCAACAATTTACCGGTCAACTCAAACTAATTTAATTGTGTTCTCCGAGCAAAGTGCTGTGACAGACGGAGTAGAGGGGGATACAATTGTGTGGAACAAAGAAAGGGAGTCTTTGGGGTAAAGGCCAAAACACAAGCTTTTAAAAGTCAATTGTAAAGCCATTAGGCATTGACGTGGGAGAAAAGGAGGGTGAGGTAAAAGCTGCGTCGGGTGAGATTAAAATGTGGCGTGCACCTTTTATCCACAATTACCGCGCTTATCGTGAAAGAGGCACGGCTGCACTCGCCGGTGGCAGGGACTCCGTCTTCAGACGCGGAGGAGTAAACAAGTGCCGTTTGAGACGCCGCCGCTGAAATTCCATTTCAGACTCAATTTTCCTCGAGGACAATTCATCAGCCTGGTTACTCAGATAGGGAATGAAAACGCAAATGGTCACAATGGATCATATGATGTCATACAGTATCATTACAGCAAAGCAGAGTGCTTATAATAAGAGCGGGGTTATGTGGATCGTGGTTGTGTAGACAGACCCACCTGGAAGTGGAAGCTGGACTTCTAAAGAGAAGCCTGCTGCACCCAGAATGAGATACTAAGAACATGGTTGATGACATGACGCAGCATCAGTGAGCAGCATCCTTGCAGGTTAAACAGCACAAATCAAGAGCAGCCAGTGTCTTAAGCGTTACCAGTTCTCCCTAAAGTTTAGGACATCAATCATCATTCCATGTCCATAAATGCTCTTGTCCATACATTCCCAGACCTTGTCAGAGTTCATGGTCACTACAGGAGGAGGGAAACAGGCATGCATGTCCCTGGAATATAAGATGAGCGAGTCCAGAGAAACATGATGACACAGAGCACAGGAGTGGTGACTGCACTGATACCAGTAGCACCATTAGGATCATTGTTGGTTGAAAGCACACACAGTAATGTAGTGTTCAGGACTTCCAATGAGGACACAAATATCCACCTCACACCAAACCAGCCGTACTTTTAATGATTAACTCAACACATTGAGTTCTTTAACTTGAGTCGTACTGCTCCACCACCTGCTGTTATTTAGTCCACAGATCATTAAAACACATTTCCTATTCCACTAGAACAGGTGTGTGTGTGTGTGTGTGTGTGTGAGTGAGAGAGAGTGTGAAAGAGAGAGCGAGAGGGAGGAGATACTTGATGGTTGCACCACTACTTCCTTTGAAAGTTAATTCAAATTAAACACCAAACTTTAAGGGCTGCTCAGCTTGTGGAAAAGGTTTCGACAGTGGGAGAAATATTCCCACTGCAGTAATGCTGTGCTTTGAGAGAAAATCATGTATATGAGATGTATAAGAATATTCACATTATATATATATATATATTACAGAAGGTGGAGGAGTGCTTGGACGAATGTACTTCACATTCATTTAAATCAATAAACAGGTATTAAGTCTTACGTCTCAATGGCTTCTACCGGTAATATGTTTCGTATTTGTATATTTCACACATTCTGAAATCGAGATGCATTCTGTCATATTTATATTCTAAGACAAACAAAGAAGGAATATATTATTAGTAATGACAGCTAATTAATTCCTCTCATCAATTGAATTACTTACATGTATATTAGTCAGATCTGCAAAGCTTTCAATTATCTTTGGATGCGTGTGCTTCATTAATTTAATGTCACAAAGAAATGTAATCAGACTGTATAATAGACTTAATGAAGTGTCTCTGTTTTCATTGAGGCTGAAAATGAGTTGACATGTTTATGTGTAACCGCGTGTTCACTTCCTTTGTGACCTTAAAATGACTCAATTATATGCAAGTGCAAAGACACGCAGCACATTTTCTCGTTCGAATTTCCTGAAAACAAGTAAATAGCTCTCTGATTTCATATTCTCCTTTCAGACAAACCCCCAATTAACAACCGCATCAAGTAATAATTGCCAGTTCCTCGGGGCAACACAGGGGAGCACAATTAACTTGCAACTATTGCAAGCGTTGACTTCCGAAAAGCTACTCTTTCTCTCTTTTTAAAAATGGAAATCTAGTCTGTTTCACACTTGAGTGGTTCTTTCTCTCTCTTCTAATTTCCTGCTGAGATAAGCAGAATGTGTGTGAAAAGCACCCCCCACCTCACCGGGCGGTCCAAGAGGCCACGTGTACAGGATCTCCTTCATACGAGAGTCAAAAGAAGTGTCGAGCCTCACCGTCCTTTCGACACCATTTTTATGTCCTCCTCACTCTTTTTGTTACAGCTTCAAATAAAAAATAACGCGCGCTTGCCAACCAGGTGGTTCATTTTAATGCGTGCTAATAGAAGCTCAAGTGCACGGCGATGAATCAAAGTCAAGCCTCGTCAGCAGGCCGGCAAATTGCCGGCGGAGTGGGCAGCGGTGAGGATAGAGGGTCTTCTGATGCATGTTGACCCATTCAAACAGGTCAGATTGGCATGAGAATGCAGAGAGAGAGAGAGAGAGAGAGTCCAGGTTACCAGCCATCACTCTGAAGAAAGAGCAGCAGAAGCAGGTGTGTAGAATCCCCACGCCTGACAGGAGTACCTCCAGCATCAACAAAGCCTTCCATCTTTAACCCAAAAGCCTTGCACACTGTGGCCGAAGTGGATGGAATGAGCGAGTGTGGAGACAGAGGTCGGAGGATTGACCAGTCCCCATCTATGAGGTAGAACGTAACGCAAAGTTGCTGACACTGACAGCAGCACAGCTCAGTCACCCCCAGTGTGCTTTGTTATATTTGGTTTTCTAACATTCGATTTCCAGGTGTCTCTTTTTGCTGCGGGAACCTTGGTAAAAACTCAGTAAATACAGTGTACTGGTGTTATTTTTTGATTGTTTGTGTGTGAAGGATGGCCAGGAGCAAGAAACGGCGAATGAAGGATGAACCTCACACCCAAATTTGCTAAGAATGATAAGCACCATAGCTCCTTCATGTTGGAACTTACAAGACTACCTCTGGGGATGCAAAGAAAACTGTTAAAACAGATAATACGCCTTTGCCTCTGCAAATCTTCAGTTTACAGAGCAACTCTAAAAACTTTGGATTTTTGACTCATCGCCCATGAAAAACAGCCAGAAAAAATGGACGCCTTGTTCCACTCGGGGTGGTATCTAATTTGGCTGCGACAGCTGATGATGTGAGCCCCCAGGACAAGCCACAGGGATCGAGAAGATGGCAAGAAGACTCCATATTATAGTCCTGCGGCATAGCAGACCAATTGTTCAAATTGTTCTAAAAGCACCAAAATTGGCACACATGTAGATTAATATATTCTAAACATTTTTGGATATGGAGGCATTCAAGATTAGCCATGTGGAAGATATGGCGGCCATTGTTCAAAATGGCCGCCATTTACCTTTTTTTTTTTTACATAATTCCTTTTTTTACATCAGAATTAACATCAATAAGTGTTTAACAGATATTTAGATGAATCTTCTCAAAAATGGCTCCCAAACTTGCCGCCATTTTGTGGAAAAAGTAGACATTTGATGAAGATTTCAATACTTTATTTCAAAATTCAATTTATTTTTCAAATTGCTGGCAAAATTGCAATGGAATGGTAGTCAAAATAATACACAGAGTACGGGGAGTTTACAGTATGGTCAAATTGTAGTTATATAGTCGACCAGAAGCCGTCTCTAGGCACAGTACTTACAGTTATACATTTATGGATAGATCTAATATAAATGAACAAATCTAAGTGGACACAATAAACAGTTGCCAATACAATAACTTTCAGTATTGTGTAATCCTGCAGTACATACATGTAATACAATAACGTAGATTTTGCCACACTATGATTCTGAACTTTTCAAATCTGGTCACCAGGATTATGAATGTCTACAGATCATAATGTTGGCTAACAAGTTTTCTGTCCTAATCTACTGGCATTCGCCTTCACAGAAACACAGACCAGTGCATTGCAGTGAAGCGTTCTTGCACTTGCAGCGTTTTCTGCAGCCTTTCTTGCATCCGCAAGACACCAGCTCATAGCAGGTCTTGGATGCCTCAGGGAGTGTGGTCCAGAGTGGTGTGTAGGTTGGAAGGGGAGTTTCTTGAGACGAACTGTGTCTGACAGATGGAGGCTCCTGTGTCTTGGTTGCTCCCTGCTTCCGACTTTGTTTGACACTGTTGAACTTGAGAAGCTGCGCAATGGAAAGCGCTGCTTGTGTCGAAGAGGAATGGCTTTGGTTCTTGATGTTGGGGCCATCCAGCACCATATTTACCATTGCAACTAGTACGTTTGGCACAGAGTCCTCCTGACAACCGCCCGGGAATGATCCACGGAATCGGCCAGTGTCTTCAAACATATATCGACGAACTATCTGTGCAGCACGCGCAAGGTGAACTGCCTCAGTGTCACAGTCTTGCTCACAGGCTTTGCCTAGCGCTTCAGCAATGTCTTCATCAAACGCTAGTAGAACATCCCGGCCTTTGCTCTGGGATCTCAGGCCTGGTAACTGGGCTAACAGGCGCTCTTTCAGCCTTGTGCTATTAACTTTCTTGCACAAAGCAACCCCGAGCTGTTCCATTCTTGTCGTGTATAGCTTTGCAAGATCTGCGAGTCTGAAGACTGGGGCGGTGCCCTCTTCTAGGTGGGTTTCCTCGATATACAGGACCAGTTCAGCCAGTACGATTCTTGACATCACACCTTCATGGTCAGTTTTCTGCTCGGCTTCTACAGTGGTCTTTGCACGATAGTAAAGAGCCAACAAACACTTGGAATGGTACTTGGCCTCCAGAGCCACCATATCACCCATGCTGAGCCTGGCCATGAGTTCATTGTCCCCAACTTGCGCTGCACACTTCCGTACGCGTGTGTCCACCTGGAAGGTTGCTACTTCATGTAGGGTCTCTGTGCCAGACTTTCCACAGAAAAAGCAGGAGGTGTCGCTGGTAGTAGCTTCTGAAGAGTGTGTTCTGGCGCGCTTGCCTGGGACATTGTCAGTACTACCAAATGCTGAGCTGCTTGCGATGAGTCTCTTCTCTGCTCTTCGTAGCATTGTGTTATTGTATTTGAGCATACATGTTTTATGCCACTTGGCCTGGTGGGCAACCATTGTCGCCTCAACACCTTGTCCTTCATCTAGTCTCTGTAACTGAACAGTTCTTGGCAGTTTTCCTAGTTCATCAAACTTGACCAAGTTTGCAGCCATTGTCGTGTATCCACTCCCAGGGTCTTGGCGTTTAGACAGTACTGGGCAGACAAGTGACTCTGATGTCTCCTCTTGACATACAAGACACAGCTTCCAGTTTGTCTCAGTAGGTGTTGTGGGAGTACGTCGCTCAAAAGTATCGACCAGTTGGAACTTCTTTGCCATGGCTGCAGTCTGGAACAACGCGTCTCTGATGTCAGGTGGTGGTGCTGCTGCTGCTGTAAGGTGGTGCTGCTGCTGCTGCTGTATCAACGCCTCACCTGCAAAGACACAAAACAACACCATGTTAACACAAGCTACTACTACAAGTACCATGACTATCAACACTCAACACTATACTATTACTGCAGCCGCCGTCACTGCCACCACCGCTGCCGCTGCAAAGTAAAACTCATTTTTCTTGTAAAATGGTAGCCATTCTATTTGGTAAGCACACAAGTATGTGTAATTGTACAATACTTATCACCTCTAGCACACTTATCACCTCTAGCATCCACAAAAAGACAAATTATGGTACATATTCAATGACGCTAATGGTAAATAGCGGCCATTTTGAAAAATGGCCGCCAAATGTGCTACGGGGAGAATCTTGAATGCCTCCATATCCAAAATTGTTCAGAATGTATTAATCTACATGTGTGCCAATTTTGGTGCTTTTAGAACAATTTGAACAATTGGTTTCGTATTTTTTACTATGCCGCTGGACTATTAATGGTTTTGGAGGGTTCCAGAAAAACTAAGTGTAGATGCCAGAAGAAAATATAGGGGCAGCAGGCAAAATCCTGGTTGGATAACTAACTATTTTTGCTGACAACTCAGGCCTGAACGCGATGAGAGCATGGGCCTCCACCTAATAGGAAACAATCTAAACCGCCACATCCATAGAATTTGAATGTGAATATAACTGATCTGTGACACATTGGGAGCCTTTGTATGGCGAGTTTGTCGTGACATGTCGTACGTGAGTTAAACGTAGTGTTTAAGGGGTGGAAGGGGAGGAACATCTAGTTCCACTTGATGGTGGAATATGCCTTCATTTAAAAGAACAATTTTCACGAATAACAAGCTTTTTTTTATGACTGTAAAAGCTGGATATCTGAGATTATTGTCGTGTGGGATGCAGCTCTGTCCTTGGCATTTTGCTGAACCTACATTTTTATTATTCTTTATTTTATTTATTTATTTTATTTTTCTCTGTGTACGTAATTTATTGACCCTAGGGTCACATTGTGTTCTTTATGCTTTTAAATGTCTGCTCTGTTCAGCACTTTGTGATGTTATGTCTGTGAAAAGCGCTATACAGATAAAATTCATTCATTCATTCATTTTAGATTCTTCCAAGTGAACTGTGACTTGGCAGATGTATGCTTTGTTAAATATGCGGAGAGAACTAAATTACACCTAACTTGTAACTGCTGTAGCTGTAGGCAGGCACATAAGATCAAACAGCCTGATGGCATTGCCACATTTCAAAGCAGCAAAGTGTCTCTGTGTGCATACTGTAATCACGACACAGACAGTTGTGCTCGTCACTGCAGTGCATGACAAATATAGACTACGTTAACGTTTATAGACTTCGAAATGACAACATTACAATCATTCTTATTCCGATTGCCGCACCCGCAAACCAGCTCTGTCCAGCAGCTTGTCCTCACTTTCCTGCAGCTTTATGGATTATTCTGCTTCACTTCTCTTCAAAAAAAGAAAGGCAACAGTGGCGCGGCGGTGCGGTACGTCTTGAAAATCTGAACATGACCAAGAAGATGTCGAGTAATCCAGGGTTAACGTGCGCGGTCGGATGGAAATCCTGCTCAGATTGCAAAGCAGCATGGGTGTCCATCCGCCTCCTACACTGCCTGTCTGCAACACGAGACAAGCTGCCAAACAGCGTAAGAGCACCGGTACACCAGGCCCATTATCACAACACAGCGGCGTCTGATTATGGAGGACAGCTGGGTACAGGTAAGCATGTACTCTGCTGCACCAGCTGTGGCTCTCGACCCCGTCATACCTTTTATTTGTTCAGAAATATCCCGATAAAGAGTCCCAGGTTTCCTCAAGTGCGCAGCTACACCTGGCAGCAGGTGTGAAGGATTAGGGAGCTTTTCAAGCTCTTAATATCAACTGTAGAGCGAGGGAGGAAAAAACAGTGATACTTAATTACAATAAAGGGAATGAGCCTCCTCCATTTTAAGCCAGACCTTTCTTTAGCCTTGGGGCGCTTCAGGCCTGTGAGTCCATCACTGGAAAGAGACATTAATGAGGGAATTGGGACAACAAAACTGCTCACAAAAGGCAGCTGGATGCCCTCAGCGCTGCAGCGTTACCTGAGCTCTTTGTGATCGTTCGCTCTTTGAAATCACCAGTCGTGTGACTGTGTTAACCGTTAAACGTGGCGGATCGCTCACTGGGCGCCCCGAAGCCCTCTGGGTAAATCTATTTGTATCTGCGGCGTTTACAGTGGTGGAAGACGTAAATACCTCGGTACATGTCGCAATACCTCGGCGCACATTAACTGCGTCACATGTTAGAGGAGGAGATCGATACCGCTCTCATGTTTATCAGCAACAAAAATACAGCAAGCATTTGGTTAGCTTAGCACAACGGCTAGAAAACGGAGGGAAAAATAGCTAGCCTGGATCTTTACAAAGCTAACAAAAAGCTCAACAATTAGTATTTGCTTTGTTTAATCTACACAAAACCAAAGAGTTAAAAGGATTGTCATACAACAGACCAGATATAACAGGATAATCAGTGTGCTTTGGAGGTTCTGGTTGGTGAATTTTGTTTTGTTTCTTTTTGACAGAGCCAGGCTTTTCTTGTTTCCAGTCTGTGTGCTAAGCTAAGCTAACCTAGTGCAGACTGTAGCCTTGTATTCAGCAAACAAACATGAGAGTGTTATGCATCTAATCTAACTCTCCACCAGACGTATTTCCCAACATAGTCGGGTGAGCATGAGATGGAAAGTACCTGAAAGTTGCCCTTGACGAACAGTACTTGAGTTACTTCCCTTCACTGGGTATTTACCCGACACTCTACTTACACTTATAGAACACATGCAGGTTCACGTTTTTTATTCAAGTACGCCGAGAGAAAACCAAACCCTGTTGCTGTCCCAGACCTGTATTTGTGAGGACGTCTCAGGGCAGCGGTCCAAAAATAACTGGAATATTTTTGGCTCGGGTGCTTAATAAATCGTGATGTGCTACTTTTTTTATTAAGAGGCATCAAAGCCAGAGAGGAGGCAAACCCAAAGGGGATCGTTGCCCCGGCCCGGCCCCCTCTGTTGGGAATTCCTTACGTGGCTGAAGCTCGCCGCCGGCGTACAACTCCATCCGCTGGAGCAAAGTCACAGGGAACACCGGCGAGCGCTTGATGCTCCGAATGAATGGAGAGAACAAGAGCAACACAGAGTCGGCTGTGCCAATACATTCATCATACTCCGCTACTCCCCCCCCCCCACGGACCGGGTTCACGGTGTACAACCTCCCACAGTAGGTGTGGAGTGCACTGATGTGAATTTGATGCAGAACTGTAGCAAAGCATATTAACTTAAATGCCTTTTGCTGGCGTCACTATTTTAGGCTTGTTTGCTTGCTATTATTGGAAAAAAATAAATGCAAATCAGGGATTGATTGATTGTCAAATATGCAACATATTTCATAATGTTGTTTTTAAGACAGCTGCCCACTCTTTTTTTCCTCCCATTGCATATATTCTGGCAGAAATTCCACTGGCTAACGCATATCTATTTTAGTCATATGCACTTGTATTGTCCCCATTACAGAGGTCTTATTTCAAACTGCTCCAGTTCAGCCTACAGCCTTAAAGAGAATCTCTCAGCCAAGTGTCCGTGGAAGAGGAGCCTCAAGAACATGCCTCTGTTAGATAAGCTAATTACCTCATACACACCAGCCTCCTCCTCCCCCCCCGCCCAATACAGGAGGAATGAAAACAACATGATCAAGCTGTACTATATGCTAATGCTAATTAACTCACCGCTATTGTCTTCATGGTGTAACATGCATCTGTTTGGCTCATCACAGGACCATCGGCTGTGCGCGTTTCACCTTTTGCAACATGCATCACTAAGAAAGCAGAGATGGAGTTTTGTGAGGTGCTGGGTTCTTTATCTTTTTCTACAGGAAGGTGTGCGCGTGTGTGTGTGTGTGGGGGGGGGGGTTGTCAGCATTGTGTGCCCCACTAGTTTAAAAATAACTATGCATAACAAGGTATTTTTGCACTTATGCGCACAGCTTGGCAGAAGTACAATAGTAAAGTGGAACAGTTAATGGTGAACGCATGAATAATTGTCTATCCTTCACACTGCTGAATTCTTGGCAGTCTGAGTGGTTCCTTAGCTGCAGCCCAAGGATGTGGAGGTTTAGAGTCATTAGTTTTATTTCATACATGATGACAGAATATGACATAAAGACCATTCCCAGGTTTTAACCCCTTCAATTTTGAATAAAGACGGTCTTCCTGGTGAATCCCTTTTCTGAGAAAATGGCAGAACTTTCCTGCCAGGATCGTTATTTTTAGTTTGAGAGGCCAAAAATGACACAAATGGATTTTTTTTGAGCTGAACCAACACAAAGACAAGGTGGACAAGCCTAGCAACGATCGATGTTTTCCTTAATGACAACGCATTACCACGAAAACACCAAAACAACAATGCTTTGATCCAACAAAGCCATATACGTGGTTGTTAGTGTCATTAACGCTTAGGGCACCAAACTGTATTGATCCACGACGACAAATAGTCCACAACAAATGCACTACTTACCCTCGTTTGAGTAGCGTTAGCTTAAAGCTACAGCGCTCAGCTGCCTGAGGAAGTTACTTATGTTTGTGTCCTGTGTTGATAGCATGATGCACAAGTGGGCTTGAGTGCCTCAGACAGGGTAATATAATCGGAAAGTATTTAGCGATGTGTTTTGGCTCGTGAGATTTGGCGATTTGTTGACAATATGATAAATATAGTACGATGACAGGCTTATCCTTGTCGAGGAGCCTAAAACCAAGCATAAGGAAACAAGAGAATATAAAAATGGAGGTGGTTGTTGCTGTGATCATTACGAGTCAGTATGGAGACACCTTTTGGGAGTCTGTGGCAGAAGTGTCTGAGTGTTGCTCACAAGTACTTTGTGCAGTGACTGGACCCTGGTTGTTATGGAAACAACCTTTTTGTTGTTGTTTTTCATCATGATAAAATGTGTTTGAACGGCGCCTTTTCAATCAAAAAGGAGGGCAAGAAGCTGAATAACACAAATTAGTCCTTGGCATGGAAAAAGTTTGGCAACCCCCTTGTGTTTTGGGGCATATGCAGCTCTCGAGCAGCCTGTTTCATCACGAGAAGAAGAATCCAGCAGCACTAATGGCACACAGGCAGAATACAGCTGTGGGCCGACTGGAAACATAATCCTTATTCTGTATGTCTTGAAAACGGACATATTTCCCAGAGTTACACTAAAACCACATTTTTTTGAATTGATGCAAACATTGCAGCGAGAGAGTCGCCACTTTCATGCGTTGATCTGTTTACGGAGCTTGAGCTGCACATAATCCTGCACGTCAGCTTTGCTCGAAGCTGTCTCGTGTTGTGCACACACACACACACACATGCTGCACACACTGCGGAGAAAGTCAGCGTGAGGGCTTCGGCGTAGCCCCCTGTAGCCTATGAGGCGTGTTTTTACTGGATTATCCCAACTCTACCTCGCCTCTAAAAAGCTTTAAATTGGGGGAAATGCTCCTCCTTCCCTTGATATCTTGCTGGCTTAATGGCTAATAAACCCTCTGGTTGGCGCTCAAAGTCAAAAGAGCCGCAAACACAAGCAAACACAAACACGTCTAATAAACACCGCTAAATGCAACCTTAGACGTCACACGTGCAAGCGCTCGAAGAACACAAAAGGGCGCGTGTTTATTTTTCACTTAATTCCAAAAAAAGATGCTTTTTTTTCCCCGGTGAGGTCCTTTCTGAAGGCTGTGAAGCTGCAGCTGTGAAGCAGCCTCTCTTGAGTGTATCATCACCCCCCTCTGCTGGCGCAACGGAGGAAACAAAAGCCTCCGCGCTCCACTCAGGGAAGTATCTTTACAACATCTTCACCACCTCATTGTTATGGCCCAACACATTCTGCCTCAGTGTTAAACAAGGAGAAACAGTATAACACTTGCTGTAGATTTTATTAGTCGAGCAGAGTACTGTGACTCATTTCCAAGTCAGCGGCTGGAGGAGTTGCTTCAGTATGCAATGTGCTCTTCTCACAGGATGACTCTCTCTCTCTCTCTCTCCTCGCCGCCTCTCACGCTTTCATCCACAGCTGAATTCATTAGCCCCGCTGCCATGTTGCCGAGGCGGTTGGGAATGTAAATGAAGGTGACGGAACAGATATTAACAGTCGCCTACTGATCACGTCAACTGATTGTTATCGGGCGCGGGTCCAACATATTCCAATATTTCCAGATGCCCCTTTTTGCCTGCTCCCGAGTTATAGCTATTCTCTCCATTCACCGTCTCCCCTCCATTGCACCCTTCCCCGTGGCTCCTCTATACCCTGTCACACATGGCCTCCGCCAGCCCATTACGCTTTGTTTTGTGTCAGGCCCGTGGACGCCGGGGCGAGCGGCGTATTGGATGACTTCAATCCATCTCGGGAACCCTCCTCCTCCTCCTCCTCCTCCTCCTCCTCCTCCTCCTCCTCCTCCTCCTCCTCCTCCTCCTCCTCCTCCTCCTCCTCCTCCTCCTCCTCCTCCTCCTCCTCCTCCTCCTCCTCCTCCTCCTCCTCCTCCTCCTCCGCCTCCTCCTCCTCCGCCTCCTCCTCCTCCTCCTCCTCCTCCTCCTCCTCCTCCTCCTCCTCCTCCTCCTCCTTTCTGTCAAACAGACACATTCTCTGTTTATCTCGATATCTCCCCTCAGCCCCTCACTTCTCCGCCTGCGACTGAGCGCCATTGCTGATGGATGTTAAAGCAAAGTTGCTCGCCGACTTTCCCCCCCCCCCCCCCCACCGATACATGAAATACAGCTCGACTAAACCCTACACCTGCGTTGGTTTCGGATCACAATGCAACCCAGACCATCTCCAGATGCTGTCCGGACGTTCCCATCGCGTTCTAAACACGCACACTACACCTTGCATTTCCTTATCCAGGTAACGTATCCAGATCCAGATGTTGATGCCGGGTGTAGATGGGGCACAGGTCAATGCAACCGGTACAGTTCTGATCTCCACCTCTTCCTGCTGTCTCAACCAAACCTGTCAAAATGGCCGCACGGCTGCATCACGTTCCTTGACCTGGGCCACTCTGCTGAATTTTTCAAACTAACAACTGATCGCAGATTTGGAAAGATGAAGATCTCATGTTATCAACGGGGGGGTAAATGGGGACTAAAAGATTCCAGACCTATAATGGTCGGAACCATTTCCTTGATCGTTGTCACGGAACTGATGGCGAAAAAGGTCATGACGTGTACAAAGGAGCCCCGGACAGGACGTTGCTCACCTGCAGTCGCTGGGGAACAGTGTTAAATAATGAACAAGCCCATGACTAATGAGTGACTCATGAATCTTCGCTTTGGAGGAACCTCATGAGCGTTCATCAGCACCATTCACACACACACACACACACACCTTTCCTTTATTCTCTTTCCCTGCTTTTCTCAATTCACACCGGTTGCTTTCAGCTGCATGTCTCTGCCATTTCCCGGGGCCTTTAACTTTACTCCTCTCCTCTCAGCACCGTACCTCCTCTCCTCCCTGCCTCTCCCCCGTCTCAGGAATCAGACACATGGGTTGCCACTGCTGAGGAAGCAACCGTGGTAATCCTCGGGCTCAACTTCAAAAAGACCCTCGAAAGACGACACTCTCGCCGGTTCTGGCAACTCAGCCTGGTACCTACGCTGGGGGAAGGAAAATTTAAAAAAAAGAGCTCGCACCTCCTTTCTCTCACCTGCCTGTTTCTCCTCTTCCCAGATACTTCACTTCACTCAACTTGCTTTTTCTTTATCAGCACTAAATGTTCCTCGGCACAAGCCTTTAAAAGTAGAGGCGCACCAAATGTTATTTTCTTGGCTGATTCCGATTTCCAATTCATCAAAAGTCTGACCCGCTGACAACCATTTTATTTTCAAGAAGTAGAGCTATAATTGACAGCAAGGCTCCGGAACATTTTAGTTTTTTCTCCCACTGTCCCAGAACCGCCCAATTGAAATGATTTGAAAATACATGGAAATATATATTTTTAATGATTGCTTGGATTAAAAAACAATCATGGCATCAGTGTTTTTAATTACCTGTTAAATGTCAGATGAATCTGTGACGTGTAACACGTCCTCGCCGCTGTGTGCCGACGCAAAACTATGAGACTGGTGAGTCAGTTTGGGAGGTTTAAGACGAGATCATGTAAATCCCTCACATTACAAGATAATCGGGGTCAACCAAGGTCCCAACAACACCGTGCTGTGGCAATACCGTGCTTCATTATCGTCCAATAAGACAACATTTGACTTTCAATTGAGAGACCTGATGGGGTCACACGATCCAGTATTTCATAAAGAAAGCAACAACAACAAAAATGTCATCATCCCACAACAATACTTACCATGTCGTCATTATCGGGGTTTTTCTCTCTTTTTACGCCGACATTCAAGTCACACGTGAATATAATAAAACGGAAAATGGAACTGAATAATATACTTCAAATCAAAAATGATCCCCCTTGAGTTTTCCACATGCCGTACTAATTCACAATTCATATGTGGGAGATATTAACTCCCTTATCTCTGACATGTGATGTATGATTTGCTGCACATTCTTCTCTGCCACACATCCCTTTGTGTCTTTCTTTTTGATTGTTATTCTCACATTCCAAGTGCTGATTCGGTGGATTTTACCCAGGGGGGGGGGGGGGGGGCCGTGCGGCTACCCACCCCTCACCCCCGTCTCGCAATCACCCACCGCCCAACGCATCAATGAAATAATCGGCCCCCGTAGAATGGTACGCTCCAACAAGATGAATTATGAATTATTTATTCCCAATACAGTCTTGACTTAATCTTTCTGAATAGAAATGACATAGTTTCATTCAGCGGGAGTCCTGTGCGAGTACCACCGAGGTGTTTTCTGCTCTCATCGAGAGGCGGCAGGGACTTCGGAGGCGGAAGGACTCAGACAGCCGCTACTTAAACATTTAAAACAGGAACTTCAAAGGAATGACCTCGCACAATCAGTGTAGCCCTTTCCTTTTCAATTAGCACACAGTCTGCCAGGCTGCTCACCTAAAGGCGGCTGGGCGAAGGCCGTGAAATATTGATGCCCCCCCTCCCCCTCTTTTTTCTCGGGAGTGAGCGGAACGCTTCGTGCTTCAGTCCCCTGGGTGAGTTTATGTGTTCAATATTTGTTTTTTGACAGCAGACAGCCGAGTGGGTGATTTGTTTGTGTGATCCGTGCGGGCGTGCAGTGACGCGCTACTAGTGGATAGCGCTGAATTCAATCAAGTGTCTCAACAAATACTCCTCTATTCCAACTCAGCAGCACGTCTTTCGCAGCAGTAACACAACAAATAGTTCTTTGTTCGATCAGATGAATCCCTCGTCTCTCCATCTTTCTTCCCCCCCCCCCCTGACAGCGTTGCTTCCTTATTATTCCTTATTATCGACAGCGTTTCACCTTTTGGCTGCGGCTCGTGAACTCGGAGAAGGGCAACTTTTTTGCAGGAATCAAAGCTTTGGCTGTAACTGCTGGTAAACAAGACCTCATTATTGTTTTCCAACTGCAATCACCAGGGATGCAGAACAGACTTTTTGCATTTGGTAATTGCACCAGCTCATGTGTGCAACAAATGAAAAGCACTTAAACACCTGGAAATGATGAACCTCAACACTTTTACAAACCTTTAAACTCTTTTTATCTTGAGAAGCACAAAGTGACATACTTTGGCGTTGTGTTTTGGGTTTTTTTGGGGTCATTTCGGAGTGATTCATTTTGCAAGTGAGTCGAGGTGTAAGAGTTTGAGAGGCTGGATGTACATTAATTACTTGGAAAGGATCTCAAGAAAAAACAGTTCCGACGTCTCCCTCACTCTGTTTTATAAAATAAAAAGTAGATACCTCAACACATCCTGACTTTGACACGCATCCCCAAAGACACCCTCACGTGGCATGCCAGGGTGTGAAGCCGAAGACAGAGAGCGAGAGGAGGACGATCGGATGTGATGTTAAAGCTTAAAGCAAGTGGAGGGGTTATATACTTAGCCATACGATGACACAGCCCCTAATGGGGCAGAGAAGCGATGCACTGATATCCTTAATTGATGGATTAGAAGCATGTAACTCCCCACAGAGAGAGGATGATCAAGAGAAAGGAGGGGAGAGTTAAGCAGAGGGGGAGAGAGAGAGAGAGCTTGAACATGACCTGCACGGTTAATTGAAGAGGGAAATTCCCAGGATATTCTATTTAAATGAGGTTGGGGGGGGGGGCCATATGAGGAAGAGAAGAAGGGGAAATGAGATGAAGAGAAGAGTAAGGTCACAGTTAGGTGGGCAAATTAGCAATAAACAAGAGACTGTGTTAACAAACAGTGAGGATATTAAAGTTAATAGCACTGATAATGAGTGGAAAGCAAATCCGCAGCGAGGAGATGGGCCTGAGAGCGGATAAATACCCGCACAGCGTTTTTCTACATGAAGAGTGAAAGCTAGATCCACAGCAGGCACGTGGGATGGATGGGTGGAGGAGAGCGCGCTCACCTCAGGAGGAAAGCAGCAGATCCCTGTCGAAAAACTCCCCTTTCATCTGGCCCACACAGTGCCAGATCAATCCAAACACCCGCCCATCATTAGGCATCAAAGGCGTGTGGGAGGGGGGGGGGGGTCCCGTCTGCACACGACTAATCCCCCTTTAAATGTGCCTTCTCAAGGAACAAAGGCACCATTACGTCCACAATGCGTTACTAGATGATCTGCACTTTTCTTGTGGCGCTTGCGTGATCATCAAAGCAAGCAGAGTTGGCAGAAAAAGTTTAAAAAAGGAAGCCGGGATTTCCGACGGCGACCTCCGCGGTATAACTCAGGACGTGCAACGGCACCGCTCAGCGCGTTCTCTAAATTGCTCTCCAGAGAGACAAGTTCCGCGTTTTAGCGTCCCCCATTTTTCAGCCACGAACATTGATAAATGTTCCGACGCCGACTTCGGGGACACGTGACCCAAAAGGTCAGCTGCGTTACATGCGAGTTGCAATCATTTCCATCGCCACAGATGACAAATGGAGTCCGTTTCTTGTGTGATTGTCAAGAGATTCTGCCCTTCCCTTCAGTCCTCTCGCTCTCTTTTTCTGTACTCCGTGTCTCGCACTGTTCCTCCCTGAAATCCACGAATAAATAATTCAAGCCACAGATTTTTCATTTTTATGACTGAATATGATATTTATCCCTTACTCGGTCTTGTCACCCACCCAACCACCACCACCACCCCGCTGAAGGAGCACATACAACACCGGATGCCTCAAACAAGACTTTCTAAAAGCCCTTCTCTCTCTCTCTCTCTCTCTCTCTCTCTCTCTCAGGCTCCAGGATCATCTCTTGAGCCCCAAAATGTTGTCTCAGCACCACTTGAGTTGCTTTGTTTTCTCTTAAGTATCCCCCCACCGTTCCCCTCCCTCGTCTCCTTCTCATCCCACCCTCTCATGTCTGCGTTGCCCTCCTCCTCAGCATCGTGCCATGGATCTGAGACGGTGACAAACTCCGACAAGAAAGCCAGCGATCTTGATACCTCTCTGCATCTCAATAATGGAGCAACTTGATATGAAAGCCTTGTTATCAGGGCCCTCTTGGCTCACTGTGCGTTGCATCCCATCCGTCAATGGGGGAAAGAGGTGGGGAGACACAAGGGGGGGGGCTATGGTTGGGTTATCACAGCAATGGGATTAATGGATGTTTGGGGTTTAAATTGGCTCTCGATGACAGCGGAGCCTCGCCGTGTTTTTATCAGTTATCGGCAGGTTTCCCCCCCATTACTCTCTTTCTCTCCTTCCTTCTGTCTTTCTACCTCTCCCTGTAGCTACAATTTATTCCTCAACCTCTTACCATTTCCATCTGACCCCCCCCCCCCCCCCCACACTCACATCAATCTTCACCCCCTTTAATCCAATCCACTAAATCAACCGCACCAATGGACTAAAAGAGCATATTCAATATTTGATCACTGAATATGGTGTTCGGCACAGTCTGGGGAAAAGCAGTAGGGTAGTGGTTCCCAAACTATTTTGTCTGACGTTTACCACCACGTCCCTCAGACAAGTTCGGGTACTTTTCATCGATACAGCCAATTATATGTTGATCTTTTTTTAACCACCAAAAATATGCAACAATATATATATTTCTTTTAGAATTAAACGCATATTGTAGATTTTCCTTTTAAAACGACTTGCTTCAAAATTTCGCCGAGTACCTCCCGGAAACTGCAGAAGTACCCCCTGAGGTTCAAATATCCGTTTGTGGCTTCCACTGCAGCTGAATAGACACATCCCATCAGGTGCAGCATCATTTCATTCCATTTGAATTTGTTTTTTTTCCGAAAGCCGGTCCAACACTGCTCAGAACGCTCGTTGCATCTTTTAAAAGAAGGACTTTGTCAAAGATCTTTATTCACCACTCACTCTGGGTTGGAAAAGGCTCATTTCTCTGAAAGAAAACGTACGCTCATATAGCAGCAGATGGGCCGGGAAGGAAGAAACACCACTATCAGAAAAAAAAACTCCCCGGGACGGCCTAATTGCGTCTCACTTTCTCCTACTCTTAGTGTTTTACATCGAGAGAAACGGAGGAAGAGGCTTTAACGTGGTAAAACCAAACTCCATTCGGCGGGTAAAGAAAGACACAAATACAGCCGTTTTGCCGCCACAGACTTGGCTCGCAGTCACAGACACTGCAAACTATGAGACATCCTCAGTCGTCATGGTGGGCCTGTGTTGATCAGCTCAGTCCTCCTTTTGTGTGCTCTCTTCTTTATGCCCCACATCCCCTCCATCACAAAAGTCCCCTGTAGGTCTCCATTATCCCTTGCAAATCCTATCAGTTCCAAAAAACACACACACACGGGGTATTTGCGATCGTGTTTTGGAAATGGCTGACACAATTTCCTTGTCTTTTGTGGCAAAATAATGTAAGCAGGGTACACTATTCAGACATCTCGTGTGGATTCACAAACATCTGCTGCTGATTTCGAAAAGATACCCAAAGGCTTGATGGAATATAGAGAGAAAAAGAACCTGGTGTGAGCAATTTGCTACCGTCAGTTACAATCTCCACTTCCAGGAAAATGGCTTTATTCTAGGAATTCAAAACGATACTTTTTTAAATTATATAGGTGTGTATGTAAGACTGTAAGTCAGTAGAATGAGATTTTAGCTTCCCTCAGGACACAGTAAGAACAAAATCGGAGTTCTACATACATACATACATATATATATACACACACATCTTTGCATACGTACGGCATGGTTTGACATGTCGTAGAGCTGAGTGCATGGAAGTGGAAGCCAGTGTTTACTCTCTGTGTTGTGAGTCTTGTTGTGGGAACCGGGTTAGCTGCATCTTTACACATGGCTTCCCCCTCAGTGAGGGCGAAATGAAGGGGAGCCCTCGGGGCAAACACAAAGGTAGGAGGATCTGAAAGAGTCTTAGATGAGCATAAACACATAAACACACACACACAAAGACACACAACAAGCACTTGAGCAAATTCCCATGCACACCTAGACACCCAATAGGGAACCATCTTCAGTCCCAGCACATGGGTGGCTGCTGTGGCCTTTTCAGCACCATGGACAGCAGCCTCCCCTCTACATACTGTATGTGTCGCACATCAGCCGAGGATGCCGTCTCGGTGTCTTCAGCACCATGGACAGCACCTCTCAATATGCTTTAACGCACATCATGTATTTTCAACTCAATTCGTGTCGATCAGTGTGTATTTTTAAAGGCAATCTCAGGGTAAACAACAGTATCTGTCTGATATAAAGATAGGTTTGGTCTCTGCTCACCTTCACTTCACCTGCAGCGTTTTCCATATTCCCGCTTTAGAAAAGTGTATCAGAGCTTCTTCTTCTATCCTCTATTTGTTTTCCCCCCTTTATCTTATTTATTTGGAGAAAGGGTTATATTGTCTCATGCACCACAAGGTGCACCTAGGAACCTCTGTGCATGGCTAAACGGGAACTTTTATAGCCGTCCCTATACCGGAATGGCAATTAGCTGCGGTAGACTGGGGAAAAACAGAGCAGAGTTGGTATGCAGAGAGCTCGGCAAAGTTAATGGACTTTTAAATCGACACTGTGCGCCAAATTCCCTTATTAATGCCATCCCTAGTCCCTGCCTACACGACCGTTTGATTTCAAAGGTCAACTCTCAAATGTCAACATAGGAGCGGTAAATAGAGCACATTTTTATGATGCACGCACTGTGAGCCGAAAGTATGCGAATTAAAGGAGCGGCGATGTGACGAAGGGCACCGCTGACATGTTTTCCCTCTTTATTTATCCTTCCTTTTCCAGGGCATGCATGTCAGATTGTCCTGTGAGATTTAGTTTCATGGCCACAGAAGGTGTTCAATAAGACATTGAACAAACTGCTCACAGAGGTTTCATGAATGATGTCGGACAAGAACATCAAAGTTTGTCTTAAAAGAGATAGTGTGGGGGGGCCCGATGATGGACCGATACAGTGCCTGATAGAGTTTGGCGCTTGAAGGCAGAGAGTTTGTCAAACTGCACATCTTTGCGCCCAGCCCGAGGCTACGAGCTGCGAGTTCTGACCCCGTGACTTTGGCGGCCAACGGAGCGGATAACGCCGACGGGCCGCAGTCGCCGGACGAAGACTTGTATCTCACAAGGAAACACATCATCGTTTTTTTTTTTTGGCTCGCCCACAAAATAAAAAAAAGATCCACACAGACACGGATCCATTAATCTGCCGAAAAGTGAAGATGTGCTGTGAGAACTATTGATCGCACTAATGTAAGCGTGAGGTTCAGAGGGACACAAGAACACAGTGAACAGAGTAAAAAAGAATAAGAAAAGAGGGGGGGGGGGGCAGGATTTAAACATGGCCTCCAGCAAGCAGACTGTATCAGTCTATTTTAATTTGCTTTCCTAATTATCCGATTACTGCCTGCACCCGTGGATTCATGCCCTTCTCTAAATATAGGCCCAGATTGTACCGAAGCTCTGCTAAGAAATTCTCTTTGATTGTTTGGTGGGGAAAACCTTCCTCAAAGTGAAGGGGCCCGATGAAAGACCCACCTCCTCAATAAAGAATCGCTTTTATAAAGCATTTGTTAATTTGCCCGGAAGGCAAAAGAGTTTTTTTTTTTTTATCTCCTGTCCTACTTGCAGGCCCTCATCAGGCTTTCCAGATGTTTCCCTCTGCCCTTTAATCCACTCGCTTTGTTGTTAAGAAAACAGCGGAAAAGTTTTGTCTCATTAATTATTGTTTGCTCTCGTCCTTTGTGTCGATGTGCCTCAAATGCCATGTTCGGTGGCCGCAATAGGAGTCGCATTCGAATGGGCTGCGGGGACGTTAACACCGGCGGGAAAGTTCAGGAAAAAAAAGAGGGAAAGGGAAGTGTCAGGGTGAAGTGAGAGAAGGATATGAGGAGAGACAGAGGAAGGAAAAAAAGAAGGATATTAAGAATGCAACCTGCTGGGTATCAGGTTGAGGGCAACAGGTTGAGTGTGTAAGTGGCAGCTGTGAACGCTTGTCAGAGGAAATTTGGGTCAACATGTCGCCATCTTCCCCGGACATCACTGCAGCCGTGAAACGGAAATCCACACATACGCATGTGTCAGATTCCTCTAAATGTTTGCCTGCGCTCATTGATTTCCCGTTCCTCCGGCTTGATTGATAAGCCGGGGCGCATTCATCTATTCGTTTTGGTCCTCCAACAGCAACTACTCAAGATGAAAGGGACAGAATGCTTTTGCAGTGAGAGTCTGCATGTGTGTGTGTGTGTGTGTGTGTGTGTGTGTGTGCTCGGAGGCAGCTGCCTGTCTGCCATTGTCTAGACAGAGTCATGTGCCTGCATACTGAGAGAGGAGGTGACACGGCGAAAGCTGCCTGTGTTGATAATTCTTCCGCGACACTCATTCGCTGCGACAGAGACCCGAAAGTTAGTTGCAGCAGAACTTTAAAAAAAAAGAGAGAATTAAAGCGGTTCAGGGAAGATCATCTTTTCAGCATTAAACACTTGACAAACATAAAAGCAATGAGTTAAGGGGATTATGATTATCAGGCTTGCAAAGTATTCAATACTATCAACCGTATGCATACCCCACTGGGTCTTCTTTGGGCGTTTTCCCAAAAAAAAAAACGCGAGGCAGAACTGATGTCATAAACGGCTCATTATTCACTGTACATAACGGCAGATACAGTAGAAACACTTTCAATGTTTCTGCATGAAAAGTCTGACACACTTTCCGCCGCAACTTCTCAATCCTCCGCATCTCCTCTCCATCTGTAATGGAATCCCCGCGCACACCATCCCCAATCAGCCCCCATAATGCATTGCTGTCTTGCATGCCCCCTGGTTATGGCTGTGCCACCCTATAATGGTCCCCCCCCCCCTCCCCTTATCTGACACACAGTTATGCAAATATTAGGTTCCACCCGAATATCTGGTGACAGGAGTTTCTCTCGCTCTCTCCTCTCCCCCTGATTATGCAGCGATAGGCTCGCTCGGGCCTGGAATAGACTTCTGGCGCATAATCGTGATTAGTCATATCTGGTGTAAAACCCATCGCTGCCTGGTCTTTATTGTCGACACGCGTGTCTCCGTTTGTGCGCGAGACATACTGATGGACGGTCGGAGACAGACGGAAAATCCTTTTCATGCCACCGGCTCAGATATTGTATGTAATGTGCTATGTTTGCTGATGATGAGTCGCTGATGCTCAAAGAGCTCAACAAGCAGCGAAACGTTTCCTTTTTTCTCAGGCGGAGAGCTGAGATTGCGTTCAGTTCAACAGTAATTATCAGCTTTTCTTTTTACTTTTCCCTGCTTTTGCTTCTCTGCCCTGGTGAATGCCATCATGTGAAATGAAACCCACACAGTCAGCTGTATGTATAGATCGTGATAGCAAAGAAACCTTAACCATTAGTCTTGACGCGTTGCTCGGCAGACTTTAACGTGACCTGACAAATTGGGAAGTGCAGTGACATGTCATGTCATGGAGACTGACAGACACCCACATTAAATTTAAAGACGAATGCCCCCCAAAAAAAGAAAAAGCACTCTGGATGCTGCAACCTTCGACATCGATAAAGCTTACTGACGTCTATGGTCTATTAGCAATCGCCTGAAGAAGTCAGTCACCAGACAGAATGGAAGTCCAATATTAACTCAGATTTTAGCTCCGTTTTGGTCTCCACCACCTCCTGAGGGATAGAATTAAAAAAAACTAGTTGCTAAACACCCTACTTTGCCATATTTCCTGTTTGGTGCTGGGCAGGTTTACCTACAGCTGCCTAGCTATGAATAGCATTTACAGCTAACTGGCTTGGCCAGTTGCTGCTAGCACAACAGCTATTCAGAGCTATGAGCAACAACAGTTATTGCCTCATTGCTTTTCGGTTGGTAGCCGTGAGAGACCTTAGTCTGTAATGCAAGTATGTCTGCATGAAAAGATGTCCAAAGATATGTTATATATTCGCTAATGCTAATCGCGGTTAGCATTTCCCCATTGGCCGTAATGTTACAATTAGCTTAGAAGCTAGCGACATGTTATGATGTTCAGAGAAGAAGACAACTTTAGTACTGTTAAAAGCATCTTGCTGTTCAACGGGGACACCTGCGGCTTATAGACCGGTGCGGCTTATCTATGTTCAAATTCTTTTTTCTTTTAAAAATCAGCTGGTGCGTCCTAGATCCCGGTGCGCTCTATAATCCGGAACGTACGGTAACTCTTTTGTAGATGGTCAGGTCATGTGCTCAAGTGAGTTTAGTCAGTCAGGTGGAGCACTGTTGGCTTGAGTCGGTCAGGCAATGGTGCCAAGCGAAGCTGCTGACGGCAAGACTGAAGAAGGGAGGTGAGAATTACGAGAGTCGTAAAATAACGACCAGCTCTCTCTCTCTCTCTCTCTCAGAAACACACCCGAGCTCCATCTCCCTGAGGGGCAGTGATCTGTGACTCCTCAATGTTCTGTGCACATCTGAGATGACAGCGCGCACACAACATGGCCGGCGCTGCAGTCTGGGTTCCACATGATCACCCACAGCAGTACTGTACAGCAAACAAGATACAGCCACACTGTGTTACAGACAAGGGACACAGGCGTGTCACACTCCGACGTGGCCACCACAGTATGTACCAAATAGTGAGTGGTTCATCTTGGCCTGCTTCGGAGTCCGATGCAGTTTGAGTTCCAAATATATATATTTTTTAAAGAATGCAGGAAATAAAAGCAGTATTTGAATCATGGATAAAAACTGTAGTTTGGTTTTATTTATCGTAGAAATTCAGTGTAACTGAAGCATTCTGGCTTCCAGATACATGTTTCATAGCTCACAACTTGGATTCTGATGGCATGATAAGCATAATTAATAAGCGTGTCAGAGTTCTTTCATGAATGAGTCCCCACGATGCTCATTACAATAGAAGAGGAACTCTCTGATGCCGAATACCAGAGAAGGTGTGAAATCGCACTCTGTTTCGGGGCTGATGATACGGAAGCTGCGGGAGAAGTTATTCTCCCGCCGATATGATCAAGTGTTTTATGAAACGTGTTTCGTCTGCGATTTCCAACGTGCGTACCGGATGTAAAAGTGTACATTTATAGCTCTACAATTTAAAACCTGAGAATTCCCCCACCCCCGCCCTGCTTATTATCAGCAGAAGGAAGGAAGCAGACCAGATTCAATTTGAGGAGAGGTAGTGGATCATGAAAGCATTTCACCATTCGGGAACAAATTTGATATCCGTCTGGAAGTCAGGACCCAGAACGGCGGTGTTGTCAGAAAAGTAAAATGTTGCTTCATTTGCCATTCCAACTCCAATTTCACATCATCGCTCAAACTTTTTTTTTTTTTTTGTTGATCTTATCACTTTTTCTGACTTTTACTTATATTTCTGCTCCAACAGCCCTTTTTTCGCCCACTTACCAGTAAATCCTCATGGATGTGCTTAAATTCCATCTCGTGAAACTGAGACCAATTACACTTACAGGAGTGTCTACAGTATGCGCTAGATTTACTGTGAAGTAGACTAAGGGAAAAGGGCAAACTCTCATCTTATTTCATTTTCTCCTTTTATGAGATCAGGTTTTATCATCCCAACAGCCTCTGCAAGACGATCCTGTTGATATTGCATCGCTTTGTCTCACTGCAGCCTGCTGCAAACAGTGCATGGGTGAAACTGAATAACACTGACAGGGGGTGCGTTTCATCTCCGTCATCAATAATGAAATCGTGTTATTAGTTGTCCGGCTTGCATACACAATGCAATAAAGACACGATTGAATTTCCCCAGAAGTATGTTTCCAAATAGATTTTTACCCATATCCATGAAGTGAGAAAGAAACAAAATCTCTCTCTCAGTGCATGTTTGCTCATATATTCGTTCAATCGGTTTTCCCCCACTTTCATTTTTATTTTCCAGGCTTTTACCTCCTGACTTTTTTTTCCCACCACTTACGGTGGCTATATAATTGCTGGCTGTGCAGCTTTTTGCCAAAAAGGTTCTTTTGCTAAAACGCCAACGATAAATAAATAAAAAAGTAACCTTTGACCAACGGATTGTTCAAAACAATATGAGCTGCTTGCTCGGCAGAATTTTTACTCGACAATTGTAATGGTGCAATTGTCAAGACTTTGAATGAAGAGAAACAAGTGCTCCCGTGTGCTCTTCAAGACGTGCCTTTGTTATTTTATTCCATTCATATTTGCTCCGAGATTTGTTTTTTTTCTTTCACATACAACAAAGTTACCTCCTTTCTGCAGACCTGGAAGTTCACTCTATGTTCTCTTTTGCACTTTCTCTGAAAATACCATAATAATAATCATAAAAGTGGACTTGAGTTGATATTTGGAACTTTTTTAGTGCCTGAAAACGCAGATATTGCATCAGCAGGATGAACATGAACCAATTTAATATATATTTAGACTTAAAACACTCACTTTTTGGTTTGTTTTAGTGAACCTGTGTGGCTATTTACCTACATTTTTACCCAATATCAGTCCCTTTAAATCTGTTCGTTACCTGGCTGTCTACATTCCTTCAGTCAGACCTTCTGACAGCCATGGATGCCAGGAGTTGGGAGTGAAGCATCAGGTTGGCACGATGCCTGGGAAACAGCGAGACAGGGGGAAACAGAGAGAAGCCCAGAAGAGAAGAGAGGACAAATGAAAAATGTGCTATGCAGGCGAAAGGTGCCGGGGGAGTCTGATCATGCAAAATGAAAGCATAGCAACAGGACAGAAAGCCAGGAAAGAAAGGAAAGAGCGAGCGAGTGAGTTGTCTTTAACTGCGGGACTTCGTGTAGGAGTGATGGGAGGCCCCGCGGGGGCCCGAGGTAATCTGCAGGTGTGTGCGGTTAGCTCTCCAGGATCTCGCAGGTGCACTGCAGTGGAGAGATGTCACAATTGTTGTTCTACACATACATTCGGATGAGCAAACGGAGACGTACAGGCGCACAGAGGATAAACAGGTGGGCATTAAGCTTCAATGCAAGCAGCAACCCTGCGGTCAACTCTTTACCCATTTCAATAACAACAAGCAACAAAAGCTTCTCTTTTTTTCATTTCGCCCTCTGCTTCTCACATCCATTTTTTTTTTGCGGCCCGGCTGTGTTGGCAAAATGAATCGTCGAATATCTTTGAACGCGGAGACTGTAAATACCATCTCTCGTTTAGATAAAGTAAATACGGATACTGTGGGGGCAGTCCTTGACGTCCTTGGCTGTCAGTCTCCATTTCATCAGATGCAACTGTGCGAACGTGTCTGTCTGTTCATCCCCACAGTCGCACACCTCCCCGGCAATCTCAGACAAACTTAGACGGAAAAGACTGACATATTTATAGAGATTTGTTTTTTTTGCACAGTGATGGGTCCCCCGTTCTCCCTTTCCTTTGCTCTGAGCGAGATGAAAAACAAAGAGATGTAATCATCCCATTCTCCTTTTTGCAAACAATTAGATTATGGCTTTGTTTTCTTTCAATTTGATAAGATAATCTGACACCATTCTTTCCCGCAAACCGCACTCATACATTATGGAGCGAGTGGAGCTTTGCTTCTGTTAATAAGAATTGACAGGAGCTACTGCAGAAATAACAAGAACAGACTCCTCCGGAGTCTCGGGGCCCCACCCCAAAAAACACTGCCGCTTCCACAGACGCATAACACTGGCACGCATACCAGTCAATGCACAACAGCAGTGGGACATCCACGAGTCATTCTCATCAATTATGAAGGAGCTCTGAGTACCATCCATTACACCCAATCAGCTGGAGAAATCACTGTTTTACCACCATTAGCAATCCTCTATTCATTAGGTAATCACACGCACACACACACACACATATGCAGACAATGCGCCCGATAAGCCAAGCTAAATATGGAGAAACTAAACAGTTCTCAGAATGCAAAAGAAACCAGTTCCCGTCCCTAGATTATTCATGACCTGAATAGCATGCCTGCACAAACAAGCCCCGACTAATGTTAATTAAGCAGAAAAGAGGCTCGTTACAGAGAAAGAGAGAGAGAAAGAGAGAGAATGGATTAATCCAAGGACGGAAAAGGAAACGTGCGTTTGGAGTTGGGAGTAAGGAAGGAAGGAAAAGATTGGCAAACTTTCATGCTTCCAAAGAAAGGGCGAGTTACGGAGAAACAAAAGGGATAAAATCAGACAACAGCAGGGTTCAGTTTGTGGTGAGGAGAGCCAGATGAGTGACGCTATAGAGAGCTTGCCACTGTGGATTTGTTGTGCTTGTTGCGAAATAGCGATTTTATAGCGAGAAAAGTGACGCTCCATACTGTGAATTAAAGTATTTTCGTTGCGATAGGATGACTATGTTGTGTCTTCTTCTAAAATGTACACGGTCTAGCCAGCCAAGGTTGGAAACCCATTACACACACTACAGCCGGGCTGGATCCATTTGGAGGTCCGATAACGTGGACACATGTTGGATGACTCTGTCTTTAACCAATTCCCACTGTTTAATCCAATTCCCTCCAGGGCATCTCCATCAGATACTTGCTTGTAACTCGGTTTAGGAAATCGAAAGATCAATCTGATACAGGGTGCAGCAGAGTGAGAGCAAAGATGGAGGGAGTCCATTCCGAATTGAAGGTCAATCTACAGGTGCGCATCAACTCCTTTTCGGCGAGCTGTCGGGCTTCGACGCGGCTGCACTGTGCTTCATTATGCATTGAACCAAACCAATAGGTAATCAAGGCGAATCAAATATTTATTGGGACAAATTTGGCTGGAGGCCACAGATGGACTTCAGTCAGGGCAACAGAGGAACGGGCAGCGGTGCACTGACAGAAGATTTCGTTGAGCTGGGAAAACATGAACTCGGAGAGCGATGGCTCAGTAGGTGTTCCCATCCATGCTACACTGCGGTGGAAATTACAGTAATTTTGAAGATTGTTGTGGACTCAAAAGTGAGGGGTGGGGGGGGGGGGGAGAAAAGCACTCACTTTAACTTCCTTTTTTGTCTGAGAGACTTATTCCCCTTTGCATCTCCTAGCAACAGTGGAAGTGTGTGCTTTGTGTGTGTTATGCCACAACGGTGCTGCTGTGAAGCCAGGTGTGCTCAGACCGTGTGTCGGGTAATACAGATGTCCACTGGTCAGAGCAGTCAAGGCAGGTGTCTCTCTGTTAAATGAGTCTGTGGTGGGCTGGAAAAAAAAACATGATGTCTGTGAGCTGGAACAGCTCCATCATCACAGCCTCTCTTTTCATCCGTCCCTTCTGTCTCTTTCCCTCTCTAACTATGTCTCGCTAGAGCACTTGCCCCTCACCCTTGGTCTGTCTCGATCTCTTTTATATCCTCTGGTGGGAAATCAACCACATGCACGTAAACAAAGCCTCACACACACACACACACACACAGACACATTATTTTGCAGCACCACGGGGCTGAAAGAAGCTTCTATCAGCCCAGCTTAGTCTTTCAGGTGGTAATTAGCAGTCATTGTTGTTCTTCTGCTAATCAGAAATCTCACACACCAGTGAGGGTCATTATCTTGCCATCATGAAAAAAAAGACCAGCCTCGCTCAGGGACGATGCAGAGAGATGTGTGTGTGTGTGTGTGTGTGTGTGTGTGTGTGTGTGTGTGTGTGTGTGTGTGTGTGATATGTGTTATGATAGAGTGCACAGCTTTCTCAAATAAAATGGCGAGATTGGATCTTTTTCAATCATTTGCATACAGAAGGGCTTAATATCAATTATGAGATGGAATCCTGTGATTGCTTCTTCTTCTGGCTAATTGCGCCTTCAGACTTCTGGACGCATTGTTCGGAAAAAAAAAACCCGCTTTGAGGCGAGCGACAGTGTGAACAAAGAAGCGTTAAAGTACAAAGCGTAGAACAGAGCTGAACACAGTTAGAAAGGACAACAGGTGAGTCAAGAAGAAGAAAGAACACGCTTTCTGTGTAGACATGCATGCAATTTTTCGCCAATTTTCAAAAGGGAAATTAATTGCTGAAAGCAACACGTACACTCCAAATAGTTGAAGCAAGATTATAAAACGTTCGCTCCATAACGATGGAGCCATATTTGACATTTATGGGAAAATTGCGACTGCTAAAATAGCTAAATGCTAACACCAGAGCACACGACTCAAAATATGGGAACTTTTCTCACTGGTGTCAGTTGCACAGCAACATCTGGCTGTATTGAATTCAAGTGTTTTGTTCATTACGTTCATTACGAGAAAACGACCTGAATGCATGCAGTAATCGTATCAACAGCTATCGAAATACGGCAAATAAAAGGGAAGTGTTGATATTGACTCGCTAATACCACCAATTCAGCTTTATGCAATCATGATGAGGTGTCTGAACTCTTTGATTGGTGGCTTTGAGTGTGTAACCAGACAGTATGTCAGATATTAAGTACACCAAACAGCAGCCAAGGACACCTACACTTTGGAGGACCACTCTGCCACTCGAAGAAACTCGATGCATCTTTAACAAGCAGATGTTTAAAATCCCTTCCACTTTGCCACTCCAGTGTCGAATACTTCATTTCGACCAAACTATCTCAACATGAAGGTGACTGTGGATGGACTGCCATTGTAGATTAGATGGGGATAAATAAATAATGGACTCTGAAATGAGGCAACAATTTATGCTCCTCTTCCCAATTCAAATCAATGGTGTCCAATCTATATCCGTGTCCTTGGGATGGTGCGGTTTGAGGAGCTGGGGGGGGGGGGGCAGAACAAATTGCTGACTCTCTTATGTGGTGTGCTGCTGGTCACCCCGGGGAGCTGGCAGCCTGCTTTAATAGGGTGGTCAAGGTCCAACACAGAACGCCAATACAGGGACTCTGGATACAAGGGGTCAGGAGATTGTCAGGCATTATCCTTCTCTTGCTAAAGCACTCTTTCTTTCTTGCCATGTTAAATGCTCAGGTACGCAATCTCGCCGTGTCCATTCGTCACATTTTTCTCACTCATTTCCTTCCACCTTGTTCTTCCTCTGCTTACGACGGCCCGTTCCCGCTCCCTCGCTGGTGAAATGAGGGAGCCCATTGGACGGGGTGTATGCAGGGGTCGGCTCGGCCTCGCTTCTCATTCCACCTCTGGAGTGGATTACTAAATGGAAATGGCCGCAGGGTTCACAGGTCCACCCTGATCAGCTCATAGCTCCCTCCCTCTCTCTCTTTCTCTCTCTCTGGCTGGCTGTTTCAAACCCTCTCTCTTTCTACAGGTGCTGAACCCTCACCAAGTCCCAGAGACCCTCATCTGGCTGTTTGAATCCACCAGCTGTGGTTGTAGCAATATTAGAATCACTCTCCTCCACTGCAGCGCACAGTGTTCACAGTGGAGAGACAGCTTTTCGATGTGCAGAGATTCAACTTTGAGATTATTCTTTTTTTCATCTTAAAAGGTTCACTCCAGAGATTCATTCGTGGACACCCAAGTTGGGAAGAGAGATTTATCTTTAAACGGTCAAAAGCAATGCAGCAGAGGCCAAGATGTTGTAACTTTTAGTCACTATACTGACTCAAGCTTTAAAGAACACTGGATCCTACATTCCCCATGATGCAACTTGACAGTGTCTATCATTGGACAAATTCCTGCTTATCGAACAAAAGGCGAAAACTACAAGCGAACAGTTCATAACTCGTTCAAATTGTGACGTCTTCAAGCCAAAGCCAGGGTAACTGATGACATTATAAGGCTAATTTTCCTGGACTTTGGTTTGTTTACCTCCAGAGCAGCAGTTTCCACAGGTTTAACAAGCAACCGAGCCAATCAGAGCTTTGTAGACACCAGGATGCAGAGCGGGAACGTCCTCTTCCTGTACCAGCGTAAAAAACACACACAAAAACACCAAAAAGTTAAAGAAATTACAAATATTAAAAGGGGAAGTGTGCCAATTTCATACATCGAAGTCTGCAGGATGCCCGATACATTTCCTCAAGTGATGTCACTTGAGTCAGCGTCCGATAGGGCTGAAAAAAAAGCCTACGTTTGAAAGTTCAAAAGAAATGAGCTTACCAGATTTCTGAAGCCCTCTCCTCATCTCTGCTCGAGGCTACATTAGCCGCCAACTAGCTTACCACACCTGCACCTGGACGAACTGTTGATTGCTGTGAGTGAGGTAGACGGAAACCTACGTCAACAATGTTGAACGCTTGGAATAAAATACGACACCATGAGTCCGACAAACGTCAAGTTACTTCCAATCATTACTCTTGTGTGTGTATTTAACTCTGTCCAGTCATTATGCAAATCTATTGGGACTATGCCTCAGATACAGGACAGGAAGGTCACCACCCAAACAAATACAGTGTCATCAATGAGGTGACCGCCTCCATTTGGCAACATGCCCATAATACCAATCATGTAAAAAATATGAACATGATCTACAGCCTTATTCTTCCACAATGTGTAATTGGAATGTTTAACACTCCCTTCTTTATCAGCCCTGTGGTGACTTGCTCCCTCCCTCGATGGGGTAGGGGGGGGGGGGGGGCTGATTGAGGTTTTAAAGACTCAATCCCAGTTGAATTGCAATTGCAGAGGCTTTTAATTAGATACAGCTTGGCTGGTTTGAACATATACTTTACAGCCGTGTCAGGCTAAAAGGGTCCATGTGTCGTAAATATCACCCGAGACATTAATGGAATTGAGATTAGAGGGCAGAATGTGTGGATCAGCGTAAAAAAAAAAAGCCAGCCGGCAGTGGGCCGACTTCATGCAGTGAGCTATTTATAGCTGCTAAAATGGACGGCTCCATTAATATAAGGCTTACCCTTTACTGGAAATGTAAATCACCAGAGCCATGGCTGGACGTGCATGTTATACAGCTGCAGTATGTCAGAGGTAACAGTACGGCCTCTCTGATTTACAGTGGTCTGGGATACAGCACACAGAAGATGGCTTCATTTTTGCGTACTATCCTTACTGGTGGGTTTTAAGTCAATATTACCTCAGCAATTTCTCCTCTCGACCTCATATTTTACATATTTGAATCGCTGGACTTGATTCAGGAAGGCGGCACGAGGACGAATACAGAATACAGAGGTCTTTAAGTGGCATGAGAGCCATGTTGAGACCTGCCATTCATCTGCTCCCTTCATTTCTGCCCTTGATGCCTCGATTATTCAGAGGCAAAGCGAGCCGACGCCAAAGACGGCGGGAGATCAGACCGCATCCTCGGTGGACACTTCCACAAGGCCAACGGCTGATCTTTAACCTCCACATTTCCAAACTGCATCAGAGTCCAACATGTCTTGTTTCTTTTTTTTTGAAACCACCGGCTCCGGGTTTAATTGAGAGGCATCTCACGTAGAATCAGAGGGCTCATGTCTGTTCTTTTGAAATAACTTGTCATTTTCTCTCTCTTTCTCGAGCATATCGACTGGCTCCCTTTCTCTCTAATCCCCCTCCCCTGCTCTCTCTCTCTCCCCTCCCCCCCCGCTGGCATCACTGTCTGTGTGAGCACTGCATTCAGCTCAGATACTCTACTACTGTACATCCGCATGCATGCGCTGCATGACCGGTGGTGGTGGAGACCGTGAGAATTTTCACTTCCCGCGAGCTGAAGTAGCTGTGTGCGCAATAAAAACAAATAAACTTTTACAAGTGACGTTTTAAGTTTTAGCCCCCCCCAACGTCATATCCTGCAATCTTTTTTTTTTTTTGTTTACCATTTTCAAAAACATGTTGCACAGTTTTAGCTGCCTCTTTAAAGTTTGAGTTATTTAGTCCATCACAGTGACTTTGGTGTTATAAACTGGCTCTCACATAGTTCAACATGTGCTTCCACCTCGCCTTCACACCGACACTTTAATAGAAGAAATATAAACGCGGCGCCGCATGTTTTTCTGTCTTTGATCTGCTCCTCGGGCATCTTCCAGGTCCTGAGAATGATACGCCGTCAAACCACAATAGCATTCCTGGTCCAGGAGCTCAGTGATATTATAATGTAACTTTTGGAGCAAAAATGCAGACTTCGTGTTCGCTGCAATGGATTCCACAACCGAAGCAAGTTTTTTATGTTGAACCAAAATAAAATAGATGAGAAATAAATACATGAGTAGAACTGGACTTTCTAAATGCAAAATGTGAAGCCAATGTGGTAAATAGGACTATAATTATTCAAATTATCCCAAAAAAGCATATTTATAATCGTCATAGAGGTAAAATGTACAGGCAGCTACTTCTTTGATGAATGAAATGGCCGCACCAATATAAAACATTTGGTTTTAAGTCAAATGTACTTCAAATGTCATAAGTATCAAGAAGCACATGTGACTACAATTAAAATTCTATTAATTTTTGGACTTTTCTCTCATCTTTGCTTTGATAATTAGTTTTAATTGCATTCAGTTTTTTGAGGTCACAAGCCACAAAGGTTGGAGACCAATGGCCTGATTGGTCAAATGAACATCTGTGTGTTAATTAGGCCTACTCACCATGTCTTGTTGAATTCTTGATGAAAACTGTTTTCCTGGATTGCCTCGAGCGTGGGCGGAGACTCCGAAAACGGTCGAGAAACGGAGGAGCACCTCGGGAGAATTTAAAGTAAACAGAGGCCAGGTTTAACAACTGCGTTATACAGTTAAGTCCCTCCCGCACCGCTTGTGCAGCATCACCCAAGTCTCGTGCTCAGTATTTCCCAAAAGCATACCATTTAAAACACACCAAAGGGCCAATTAAGTAGGAACGTATACATTTCCACCAGTGCGATGAACTTAGAACGAATATGGACGAGGGGAAGAAAACAGACATTTGCACAGAGCAAACAAAAGCCCTCATAAGAGATGCTCAGACCATGAATGCATAAATGTGGCGGCTCCATGATGAGAATATAAGGACATGAAACAAAGGACAAGCAGCTGGTGGATGAGGCATAATGAAAATAAAACGTTAAGATGAATTTTTCATGGAGGAACCTGTGTGACAATTGCCTACGTGTGCATTTTCCAGCGGCGATACATTATTCAACAAAAGGCGCGTGCGACTTCAAATGGTGAGTTCATGCTCGCATTTCACTGGAGAAAAATGCATAATTTAATGAAATCTATGAATAAAATGATGCTCTAATTATATATAAATAAGTCAAAGATGGAAGATGGGTTTTTTTTTCGTGTTTAAATCAACAACGGGGCTTAAGTTGCTTCCAGAGAACACAACCGAGTGCACAGAAAGACAGCCATCTAATGGACAATACAATCTCCATCGATACTGTGCAGATTTACCCGGTAACAAACGGCCAAACGACTGTAATATACAAGCCTCAGAGAGCAGATGCAATTTAAAAATAGGAATAAAACAGATAAAGAGCTCTTTGTAAGTGAACAGGACAAAAAATTCCAATCACGATGAATAATAAACCTGAAAGCAACGACGGTAATTATCATTGAACACTTTCATTCTCATATTATCTTGATGGCTTTACTTCATGCGGTATTTTATTTTGTACCCAACTGTAATTATCGGCTGGATCTGGCTCGTGATGTTACGAGATGTGCCGACGCTTCGAAGCGTGTGTCGAGTAATGGAGGGGGCGTTTCCTCGAAGCGCGTATCGAGGCTTGCTTCGTTTAGGGGAGGAGCCAAAAATGATGACGTCCGAAGCCTCGCTGCCCGGCTGTACCACGTGACTGCTTCGGGAAGTGGTTCAGATTTTGCCGGGAGGTTTGACAGCAATAGAAACCCCTCAGGCTCCATTCAAAATGTGAGTTGTTGGTGGAGAGTTGCGGTCAGTTGAGAGTTTGGATAGTTTGGAGAGTTTAGAGAGAGAGAGAGATAGTTTGGAGAGTTAGGAGAGAAGGATAGGTGATAAGATAGAGCCAGCAATAAAACGACTGACCTCCGAGTGTGCCACCATTATAAGGTCAAAACAAAGCAGAGAGGAAATCCCCCAGGCTTCCACCTCTCATGATGTCACAGGAGGTAATCTATTATTTTACATTTTGAGATCAATTATTCCGATGAGAACACTTAGTAACGTGATCTGTGGTTTCCTCTTAGGTAGCAAACTGTGGCATCGTTTAGACACCAGCGTCACGGAGGCACGGAAGACTCAAAATGTAACAGCAGATGCCACTGTGGAGGTCCAGCGCTACCTTTCCGAGCCAAATATAAGCAGGCTGGAAAAGCCTCTGGAGTACTGGGAGAGGCAAAAATTCCTGTATGAAAATGTATATAGACTTGCTCTTGCGTTTTTGTGCACGCCAGCATCTTCTGTAGCCTGTGAAAGGGTGTTTTCAAAGGCCGGAGAGGTTGTGTCAAAAAAAAGGAAACGTTTAAAACCAAAAACTGTTGAGAAACTGTTATTTCTGAATAAAAATGAATAAAATGTCCCCTGTCCTGTAACTTACATCACTGTCCAAGTTACATTATGCACATATGCGATAATTTATGTACAGAAATGATTTGGTCATACATTTTTGTAATTCAGTCATTCCCAACAGCCATAACGGACACAAAAATTCAATGCATCACATGATGTGGTTCAGATACAGCTGCCTGTGATTATACACTTGGCCAGTAGCTGGTTTCGTGTGCACATGAAGCTTCGAGAAATGAACTCTTTCTCGAACCAATTGGCTGAAGTGGTTCGATGCCTCATGAGGCTTCATCTCGCCATCACTAGATCTGGCTGTATTTGTAGTTTCATTGCTGTGCAATCAAAGCACAAAAAAGGGCAATTTCTCGAGAAAGCAATTTCCTGTGTGCATCTCTCTCTCTCTCTCTCTCTGATACGCACCTCTACCGTCGCCATTGTGCGTTTCATCAGTTCAACAGGTGGATCATCCTTTACCGACAGGGTTGGTGGTTCGATCCCCAGCTCCTCCCTTCTGCATGGTGAAGTGTCCTTTGGGCGAGACGCTCGAACCCGAAGATGCTCCAAATGCAGAAGTCAACTTTCATCTATGTACTTGTGTTTATATGACAATTTTAATAAAAGTAACGTTAAATGTAAAAAAAAAAAGTTCTGCGAGTCATTTTAATGTGTCAAACTGAAAAATAACCAGAAATTGTAATTACTCACGCTATTCCAATGGTTTTGTTCATATTTTGAGGTGTTTTTAAAATTTATTTTCTACAGTGCGGTAAACATGTAAAACAAGCCGCCGCTGAGGGATGTTAGCTCAACGGTCGGCGTTAATTATTCTGTCGTTGTACAAAAATACTGAACATTGAGGTGAAACATGCACTAAAATGTGAGGTAAAGTAGCATGTTTCAGCTCGTTTAGGAGCCGACATTTATACGGCGAATTAAAATGACATTTGGTCGCAGCCGGTGCACAGTTTAAATCGGTGCTTAAAAACACTGCTAGGTAGCAATACAAGTAACGGTTACACAGAAAAGAAGGGGTTGACTGTTAAAAAACACAAAACGAATATAATTACAAATAATACTGGAGATTGCCCACCACGAACAGCTGTTGCATATCATGCCTATTCGCTATTTTGAATTCATAGGGAATGCTATCTGCAGCCAAAGTGCTTGTAAAAAAGATAAACTTCACCTTTATAAGGTTTAAAATAATTACAATGTTTTTTTTCAGATGTCGTCAAAACAGCATTTTCAGAGTATCGGCAGACGTGAACGCATGAAGCAAGCACGTTGGAGTATTTCTGGAAACGTCTGGGCTTTGACAGTCCAGCGTACTTCGGTAGCATTCTCTGGGTTTTAGAAGAGCGGCATATAAATCACGCTTTGTAGTGCTTGGGTCAGCGCCACGTCCAGCTGAGGTCTGCATGACCTCCAGTCTTCTGCACCTGGTTTTCCACATCCCCTTGTGTGTCGGCATCCCCCCCCCCCGCCGATATCCAAGTTCAGAAGCAGTCATGAATGCAACTTTGGTTCCATCTGCATCGCGTGTTCTTTCCTCCGACTTCCTGTCAATCATTGCTCTTGGCGCTGCGACTCGTCTTGCTCAGCACCGAGTTAAGTTCGTTCAGCAGATTAGGAGGCATCATAGTCTCCCCGCCCTGAGCAGGTCTCCTGCCGAGGGTCTTGCAGCCACTCTGGGGGGGGAGAGGCAAAGCCAGGGGCTGCGAGTGTGTGGACGGGGACGCGAGGCGTCGAGGCTGGCCGGCATCCACAGAGGTTCTTCTGTGCGGGACTTCTGGGGCCTTGAGCAAGTCTTTGTGATTGGCGAAGTTGGCTGTGATGTTTGTCCTGTGGGGGAGAGTGGTGGACCTCGGGTTGCCATCGACAAGAGACATCCTGTTGTCGGTCAGCTGTGGGCAAACGTGACCGATAAACATGAATGGAAATCGATTGAAAGTCAACCACAGACTACAGGAGCCCCCTAAACCCACATGTGTCATGTCAGGAGAGTTCCTTGTACTCACATGTACATGGGGAAATACATGTTGTTTTGAATATATACTGTATATATCAGTTTGTCATGGATTGCTCACCTGTTTGCTGGCACTGCGGTTGTGCGTGATCTTCTGGCCTTCGGTCACCGCTCCCCCTTTGAAGGGTTTGAGATACGCCGCCTCTTTTGAGTTACCCGCCTTTGAACAGAAGTCAGAACCGTACTGAAGACACGCACGCCAACAGCACAGTTTACAAGTACGGTAATAACCCCCCCCCCCCAGACGCAGTGAGTCATTGCGGACAACAAAGAGAGTTCATGTTGGTTCGTTACCTTTATTCTTCCTTTGTTTGTGGCTTCTACAGATGTCAAAGTAAAGGGTAACACACAACTCTACACTTCTAGAAATCCTTCATCATGACAAAAAAACAACAACTATGAAGAAGCAAGACATGGTAGAGCTGGTATCAATATATACAGTGTATAGGTATACATTGACTGGACTCTGTAAAGCTTCTTTAGATATGAGGGAGACGATCCGGTGTGACTGTTCTGATCTCTGGCTAAACTTTCTCCTGAACAACTTCTCCTTTTATATCAGTGCGACCCCTAGACCTATAGAACTGCCTCTCTTTAAAAAAAGAAAAGTGTATTTCATCACTGCTAGGACCCGTCATTGGACCTTTACACCCTCACCACCACCACAAGCCGCTCCACCTCGCTTCGAAACGAGGTCCTTCATCGAGCAGTTGCTATGGAAACTGTCTGGAGCACAATGTTCGCTAACAGGTAAGAGAAAGGAAATCAAGGCCGCTGAAGTGCTCTCCGTCGACTTTCTCATCTGCTCTCTCTCTCTCTCTCTCTCTCTCTCTCTCTCGCTCCCTGCCCTTCCCATAAGTCCCATGTCCTTCCCACAAGCCCCTGTGATGGGAGCTGACAATCCGGATATTTAGCGGATTTGGGAGGAGAATCCTAATATTTTTAGCCGGCTCCAGTCCACTATAGATTTTAGGCGTTGTAAAGCTAAGAGCTTCTGCAAAGAGCACAAGAAGAGTCAATGAACCCGGTGAAATAAACACCGTGAAACACTTAGAAACAACAGACACACACAAAAACTAAATTGGCTTCCCCTTCAGATCAATCTCTCCCCGACAACGTTGCCCTTTTTACCTGCCAGCCCAAACTAAGGCACTAAAAGGCTTTTTAATGTAAGCACCCGTGATAAACAACACCGTGCTGCAGGCGGCTTCCCATAAAGGAAGCCGAGCTCGGGGCTAATACCGATTGATTGTGTGCCGAGCATACAATGCGGAGCGGCGGAGATCTTTCAGTTCGGGAGGAGCGTGATGTTCAAGTTACAGTCGTTCACTTGGAAATGAGCAGAACAGACATATTTAGTGTAATGAGGGAACAGGGTGGTTACTTCACCGAGTATGTTCGGGAGGAATACGAGAGAGGAAAAACACAAATAAATACGGCACACTGGTAGCTGCTCTCCCCGTGTTTGCTTTGCCTTTGCATTATTGATGTCATATGTGCTGCGTCAGCGACTGGCAGCGACAACACTTCGCTGTATCTGGTACCACAAAGTACCACAATGTGACTGTTACAGTCGGCGTGACCTTATTCTCGCAGCTCTTCCACATAACGTGATTTATGTTCGTGCTGAGTGACTTCCAAAACTTTACTGCGCTCTCTCCCCGTTTATGCATCTCATCTGACTAACGGCACAATGGAAATGGATGATTGGGGGGGGGAAATACAGATATGGATTGTAAAATGTGATTTATTCCGGTGGTAATCAAGTGTATTTTTCATCCAAACGAGGAGGGGGGGGGGGGATCTCTCCGCAATGTGCGAAAGACAAAAACAATCCTTCACTCCCAGAGTCGACGCACGCTCTGCTGCTTCATTGAGCGTCTGCACGGGAGCACTCCTCACCCTCATTCCAACACGTGGTCTTACCGTCATCCCGACGACGTCGGCCACCCAGCTGACCTGCGCCTCCCTCGTCTCGCAGCAGAAATGCCTGAGGAGGGAAAGCCCAGTTGCACAAGTCACTCATTTTCACACTTCTTTGAAACCAGGTGACTGGATTTGGCGAGTCACAGTTCCTCGCGATCGCATGACTCTGCGTGGGTGTTGGCGATTAGTGCTGTAGGTAACAGTCGAGGAAGATGGTTTAAATGATCACCGTCACCTAAAAGCGTGCCGTGTTCAACAGCAGCCTTAAAGACACTGGTGTCACATGGTAAACAACAACACAGATCCTGCTCAGAAAGGTTCAGTGAAATAACTTGAAAAACTGTTTATACTGACATACATGTTGTGATACTAGCTAGCATTTGTAAAGAAATTGCAATTGTCAATTTGAAAGGCAGCAAATAACGGTTTACAAGGAAGCTACAAATCGTTGTTTCACTTCCTGTGAGCGGACCAGACAGCAGCATCTCACCATGTGATCCTCATTCATATATATTTAATAGCGCTGATGGTCCTCACTGCTAATCCACTTGGACGTTTAGTGCTTTAAATTCAACTTCTTGACTCGCCGCCACTTGACCCCCTCTTTGTTTGACAGATACTTTAAGTGGAAAGGGTAAAAGTCAAACCCATCAATTCTTGAATTGGAGACCTTCTGCACGGCACTCACCATTGTTGTTTATCAGTGTAGACTGTGAAGCCCCAGCTGTTAAACGACAAAAAAAAAGGGACACGGGTCAGATTTTGCATCTGCAAACTGAATCTTGTCATTTGAAGACAAGAGGTTAGAAACAGACAAGAAACAAAGTGGTTGAGAAACCGTTTAAGATCAAAACAGTTTCAAATAAAATGCAGCGTTCACTACAAATGCAGGATTCTACACAATGGAATAAGTCAGTGGAGCTCCAGCCCACGTCTTTATGCAAATTATTATAAATTATTAGCCTTAAACTATAATTTATTACAGATATTAGATATGCATAATGTTCGCTGGTATGTGCATGTAATGCTCACATGTGAATTCGTTGTGTGATGCTGGGAACTGATTGATGATTGGCTGTGTGTACACACAGACGTTTATGTATGTTTAAGGGGGAATTAACCTGCTCCAGAGGCAGTGTAGGGTTAAAAAGATCACCTTCCTGGAGAATACACCTTTTTCCCCTGAAACCCTTTTTCGCAGCTGTGGCTGAACAGGAGCGGGAAAAAGTGGAGGCAGAACAAAGTCGAAAGAAGGGGGCAGAGATGGAGCACCGGCAAGCCTGGAGCACCGTTCCCGTGAGTTAAGGCAGCCGATCCGAAAAAAGCCCGCAGTACAGGCCGCTCACAGAGAGACCTCTGCCTAATGAGGTACTGGAGCGCTGCCTCTCTCCGAAACCCTCTCACCACGACTCTCTGCATTCTCCTCAGCACTCTGTCTTTATTTCTTTATTCACCGTAACACTTCTCCCAAAGCCCACTCAACAGTATATCTATGATACCACGCAGTATCATCCGCTCCCTCCCTCTCTCTCTTCATCTCCCACTACTCTCTTATCCACTTTCCCAACCCTGAAGGACGGCCTAATGCAGACAATCGCTTGCTGGACTCATTTTTCACGCTTCCCCAGACTCCACATTCCGACATGGGAGAAAATTATGAGGAATTAGAATTGGGTAATGTGAAATTATAGGGTTTGGCTTCTCAAAAACGTTCCCTCTGCGCTTGACCAACGCGGAGCCGGCGAAGGGGTTTTGGCATGTGTCGTAAATTATAATAGGTCGTTAAAATAAAACAGCGGCGGCGATGTTTTCCACGCGGCGGAATGATTTGTATTTGTTAAAATGCAATTACATTTAATCAATTTCATTACAGTGAAAAATAGGATGGGGGGGGGGGTCAGAAGCGGCTTGGGTATCTCCTGGTGACGCTAACCTTTGAGGGAAGAGAAAAGGGCGATATATCTTCGGGGACAAATTGTTTCCACACAGACAGAGACAGTAGCGGCGCTAAATAATCACGAGTTCATCTTAATAACAGAGGGGTGGCTGTGCTGAGAGCGCGCAGCAGTTGTTTTGGCTCTTAATGAGTCTCGTTTGACCACAATCGTTATGCAGCCACGCCATGTGCCAACAAAATTGCAGGGAAATAGTTTTGTTCGATATTTACTGCACCAAAAAGACGTGCGGGGAAGGAGTGGAAATGTATACAAATGAGCATTAAAAGTGGCTCGTAATGGTTGATTAACCGCCCGGGCAGAGGGGTTTGGGGATTTATCGTCCGGGAGAAAGCAAGGTGTAAAAATGTGTGGCGTCGTTTTATTGGCTGCTCGCAGAGGGAGCGAGGGAGAGAGGGAGAGAGCGAGAGCCATCATCCACATTTCCGTGATATTTATGCGACAATGAAAACAATTTCACTGAGGGAATAAATCAAATTGCAGCAAATGAATAAATGCTCATGAACTGCACTTTCAAAAGGAGCTTCAAAGAAAAGCCAGCAATGAGACAGATTTACATTGTTCCAGGTTTCAGACGAGATGAGATCCACTGATTGTCTGAAGCTGCCAATCACCACGCGTTACATTTTAGATTGATGCAATCGTGCAATCGTGCAATGCGAGGGCAGTTTACCTGGTTGGAGGTTTTAGCTTTCTCTTCAGGCCAAGGTAACATTTCACAGAGCGGAGCTGGATTACTTTCTCTGCTTTAGTGGCCTGCGAAAAACAAAAAACAACAACTGAACCAAATTATAGTAAAATAATACAATTACAGAGTTTATCAATTGTATGACATGTCATCGCTCTGCTGAAGTGTCCACGTGGCTTCATATTCACAGGTCAAACTAAGTGAAATCTTAAAAACGAGAATAGCTGAACATAAAGGACCAATTAGAAATAAAAACATGGATTATTCTATTGTGAGGCACTGAAAGGAAAGAACCCGTGCTGCTGCTGCCGCCCCTTTAATTCACAGGCATTGAGAAAGTCACTCTGAACTCCATGGGTGGGTATCGTGAATCAGTTATTTAAGAAGGGGAAGCATATCGGATATATAAACTCCTTGGAGCCACATGGGTTACACTCCTACTTTTGTATTGTATTAACTTGTATTGTGTTTTGTATACTACCTTCTTCTAATAAAAACATTTTCTACCATTTTTTTGACATGCATCTTTAATATATTAATACTTTTGTACACTATATTTCTTGATTCATATTAATTGTCGAGGCTATTGTTTTTTTTGGTACCTTCTGGTGACGTTTATGCCGCCTTATGGAAAGATCTACTCCGCTGTACTTTCCTAATGGAAATGTATTTATCTTTATTCATATGCAGATGCTTCCTGCCTATTATCGTTTACTCTTGTACTGGTTGCTGGAGAGGCAGGTGTGTGATTCTTCGCTAATCAGCACCACATGATTAAAGGCACACCTGACGGCAACGGAGCCCAAACCGAACCCGATGAAGCAACATGCGGAAATGTGCGTTTCTCTCTTTCTTGTTCTTAAATGTAATTCGTCAATAAAACAAGTGTCTAAATCGGTATCCAGGTGTGTGTGTGCTGGTGTCTTCGTTTCTTTCGGTTTGCTGCTCTCGACGAAACAGACCAAAGTGAAATAAAATGCCAACAAACTACCCACGCGGCATCAACATGCGACCATCAATTTGATTCATTACCAGCACGCCTCTTCTTCCAGGCAACAGAGAACAAAGCGAACGAAATCAAAGTTTGCCTTCGACACCGACACACGACAACCCACCACCACCCGCTCCCCGTTCCATCCAACTTAGTCTGTGCTGAACACAGACCTGGCAATAATAGTGGAGGCCAAAGAATATCAATTCATCTTCACAAAGCCTTCTAATGTCCTTAGCATTTACACAGCAATTAGCCACTTGTGCAACTTGCTATTTAGAAAAGTTTGGAGTGAAAGCACCCCCCCCCCCCCCCTCACACACCACCCCTCACCATTTCCCCTCCGCCATTCTGCCAGAATTACTGCACCGCCATCAATTATTTACACTTCTTCACACTCCTTTACGAATCCCATGTTTCAACTGCAGAAATGTGCTGAGAAAAAACTGAAAAAGGCCTCCGGGGAACTGGGGCCTGCTGGTCCTCTGTGAAGCACTCACTGGATTCTTCCTCTTCTTCGAAATAGAGAGGAAAGTCCGCTGCCATCAGTATGTTTCATTTTCCTACTTAATTCAAAGATGGTGGAACCCTGAGACGGACACGTCGCCGGGGAGATGAAGCAGAGGCGGTTCGGGTGGAGCTTGGTCTATTTAGCTGCAGTTACGTAGACGCTAACATATTTTAGTCTGATAACCTTTTCAACACCACCCCGTGACACAAAGCAATCTGTGTTGGCCCGCAATTTTGTGTTCGCATGCAAAAAAAACAACAACCCCAAGTGTTTACAGTTGATGTGGCAGAAGATTAGGCTGGAAACGAAAAGTGTTCGTACTTTGATATCTCTGTAGAGCAGCAGCTTGTCGGCGCGGAGAACCACATATTTATCCTGGAATTTGTGCCCCGACAGCAGTTTGGAGGATCCGTCGCTGAACTTCAGATAGTCTCCTTTTACCAACTGTCTTTCGTCTGATGTAAAACACAATTAAAGTTAATTAAAGAGGAAAATACACTTTCAGCCCTTACTGTTTATCCATTACTTTTATCTCACTATTAAAACGTCTCAGCACTTTTGCTGCAAAATCTACATTCTATAATCCTGTTCAGCTGTTACAGTCGAGTCAATATTTTATATTTCTTTCATTAACATATGTTCAGTAACTTGAAATCTTCATAAGTACAAGTAAGATGAGATATACAGGCACAGACTAAACCAATTAAAAACAAGACGGATTTACTTTTATTGAAAAGAAGAGAAAAAAACAGCAAAATACGTCCAGTATGAACAATTCCATTAATAGGTAAGACGATATACTGTACCTTTCCCATCAGACACTCTGTTGGCCCCAGTGAACTTCTTTATAACAAGAAAGGCCGACCGAGGGCAGTCCAGAGTACTCCACTCCAGCACCTGTTCAAGAATCTTCTCATTGTGGTGCAACGGCCGCTCTGTTGAAAATACGAGGCCACAGGTCAGAGGGAGGGGAATGAAGAGTCGTGGTAAAAAAAAAAAGAGTCAACCGCCAAGAACAAAGGTATTCGGTCTGCTCATGAACTATAAATGCATGAAACCAAATCACAGCCTCGTATCATTGAAGCCATGACAATTTCTAGTTCACTAAATAACGGAATTATGTTGTTGTTCTACCAATTTTCATCACAGAGCAGTTTAAATTATCTCCAGCACATCGGGACCTGATTATAAAAACACACTCATGTGCAAAATAGACCTATTATCTCCTCCTAATTGGTGAACAGGGTACATGCTATCAGCCCAAAAAAAAAATAACCGGAGATAATTTGTGTACCACCACCCCTGCTCTGATGCCTCCATCTCCACACACCCATTTCTCATCACTGAACGAGGTAAAAAGAGCCACAACGGCATCACTTATTCATAATGGTGAGCTTATCTTCTCTCTGCAATCTCTGCAGACCATTGGAATTAGTTCCTCATTTCCCAACAAATATTAGCTCCCCCTTTTCCGCCCATCGTCCCCGGTAACAGTGTTTATCTGGAGCTATCCTCCAAAATGGCTAATTAACGCACTTTCCCTCCCTTCTTTGTGGTCTCATGAGCAAAACCTGTCACGCTAACGCCTTTCAAAATACCTCACTGTTTACTCGTCCACAGACATATTGTCTTGGTGTGGAGAATATGCTGAACCGTCAGCAAATACATTCTTCATTTATTTATTTATGTTTCAGAAGAGGACGGCGCGTCCTCTGTAACTTTGTGAGGAGAAAAACAAACAGAGTGCGGCGTAAACTCTCATTGAACTTGCAGAAAAGTGCACGGGGACCGCCAGCTAAGCATCTCCACGACGGAGCTCAACTTTGACTTCCCCTTGCTCGCTTGCTTCCCCGCGCCATGATCAAATGCAGGCGCGCGAAGGCACGGTCTGGGGCGGGGGGGTGCCTACAATGCATATTAATGCGAGATGAGGTGGGGGTCAGCTCCCTGGGTCAAATCATGCAAGGAAGATGAAGGTAATTCATGACATACGACGGTGAAGATGATTAATTGATGTGCATATCATCAAAACCGACGATGCGTGGCTAATTTCTCAGTGGGCTTCCAGTGTTCACAGACACTTGTTCATTAGAGAGATAACATAATCCTCTAATCACGAGGGTGATCTTTGTATATGGCCGTGATAAAGGTAGCCATTTAAATCACTAATCGGCAGAGGTGGGTAGAGGAGCCAACAACTGTGCTCAAGTAAAAGTACTGCTACCTTTCAGCAGCAAGTATGCGCTGACATGAATGCGTTTGTCTCCTGTACTGTATCAGGACAAAACGTGTGCATAATCGAGTGTGTGCGCTATTTCACAAAGCAAATAAGAAGACTGTCAACACGTTACAGCGGCCTTAAACTTTGATCACTCCAGTAAACATGCCACAGTCTCTCCAATCACATTAAATCCCGTTTGACAGTGTCTCACATCAGATGACTCACTGAGGCTCATTAGGGACAAAAGTGCTGTGATGTTTCATCCGTAGTTGCCTGTTAAATGTGTGCGTTCACTTCACCACTGAGACATGCGTAAGCTGCTGTTGAAACATGATAAGACATGTCCACATGCAATGAAAGCACTTTGCTTTTGTCTCTTTAAACTGCATGACAGTGCAGGAGGGAGTTTTCATGGTTCAAGCTGATTGAGGAGGCACCTGTGCACCGTCTAAGGCTTCAGCATGACTGTTACTCGATTAAAGCCAGACTTAATGTAATTATGTTTCAGCTGTAATTACATTAAAATAGGAGATAGGAATTATTTCTATCATTATCATTTCATTATTATTGATATATTTACCAGGACTTTGAATGTTGGAGATAATCACACAGCACAGGTTTTCAGGATGCTTTGTGATTTAAGTGAAGTATCACGAGGCGAGAGGAGGGGACTGTTGAACGCAGCGTACCTAACTCTCCATTCTCGATGACTTCAAACGTGGTCCAGGAGTCATCGGCACCAAAGGTGACGTTCCTCATGCTCAGCGCGGTTTCTGCAAGCTCCGCGGACCGCATGCTGGGGGAGACCTGCCGCAAACACAACAAGCAGGTAAACGCACAGCAAGTAAAAGGAGAAACAATCCAACAAAGTAAACACCTCCTGCATATAAAATGCTCAGATCGCTCCATGGATCGATATCGCAGCCTTCAAACCGTCTCTCCCTTTGAACAGCCACTCGATATTTAACATGTAACACTAACGGCACAGATTTCTGACTCGCGGCCACGTACACGGTGGTGCACCGATTACATCCTCGCTTCTTTGTCGAGGTACCAGGCGTACCTGTCCAGGACTGAACAAAGCAAATGTGTCTACTTAACTCCACAGAGAGAAAGTGGAGTACTGAAGTCAAACCGTGCTGCTGAGCGCTCCCTCTTTAACCACGTCCCTAATTCTGCCGCGCGACCTGAGAAAGGAGTCCGACACCCTACAGCGGCCCGCCTGCCTTGTAAAATGCAATTACTCACACAATTAAATCAGACGTTTCTTTGATTAGTTCGCTTTTGATTTATTTCCGGGGCGGTAATCCCATCAGGTTAAACCACGAATGTCTCAGCTCTATTCCATCAACCTCTGCACCTCTCAGTCTGCCCCACCTTCATCCCACACTCCATCTTTCTTATTTCACCTCACCACCAAAGGACCTGCGGGAACAGCAGGGCATGCACACAAGCCCGCTGAAAGTACACATTAACTCATACTCTTATACCTTGATTAAACAGCAGTTCTCCGGCTCTTTCTTTTCCAGGTACACCTCGAAGATCAGGTCCCCGGCTGGAGAGAACTGTGGAGAGAGAGAGAGAGAGAGAGAGAATAGAGTGAGACAGAGAGATCAGCTGAATTACAGAAAAAACAATGCAGCAGGATTAATTGGCTTTTCTTCTAAATTCGCTCTCCAGTGTGGCATGAATGTAAATGGGAGAAAAGTGAGAGAAACGGCGAGTGGATTTCTGGAAACCAAAAGGTCGTTTTCTGGCAGGAAAACTAAGTCCCAGCAGCTGTAATGGAATGCAAAAGCTGGCGAAATGAAGAAAACCTACACTCGAAACCTACACTCGAAAAAAACGATATGCTCTCCCCAGGTGTTAACTTGAAGTGTGCTGTGCGTTTAAAACGTGTGTTGAAGATGTACCGAGAAAAATATTCAGAGATTAGAAAGGTGAGTGGAGAAAAAAACATAACGCAACCGCAGAAATGCCAAGAGGGAGTTCACGGTAACAGTCTGTTCTCTTGTGTACGTACAAAGTGCATCCAATGTTAGCTTTACCATCTTTACTTTCTGGAAGTAAAATCGCAGTCATTTCTGAAGGTAACATAGGTTATCAATGCCTACGAAACCAAATGTTTTATATAAGTTTTCATGCCTTTCTGGCGCTCAAATGTTAAAGTCATGTCTTTCAGTTCAGTATGAAGCTGGAGCCTGGAGGCGACTAGCCTGGCCGAGCATAAAGAATGTAAGAAAGCTAGCTTAAAAGAAACACTCAGCGCCGCGTCTCACTAATCAACAGTGTGTCTTGTTCTTTAAAAGCCTTACACACACACAGAAATGTTAAAAACACGAGTGTGTGGTGCTGTGTGGTCAAGCCCGCTAAGCTAAAAGGGTAGCAAGCTAGCATAAACTTCAGATAAAGCACATTTTTGACCTTTGGAGAGAGCTGGGCTAGTACAAATGATGGCACCTTTTCTCTGTGTGTTGGCGCTGTAATCCTCTCTGCATCCAATTAAAACAGTGATTTACTTTGGTGTAAACCCAGAGAAGTTCACAGAGAGGGAAAATCTAGCTGGAAAATATGAGCCAGAGTCAAACTTAAGGCCCCAAATGCAGATTCCTGACTCAGGGGAGCGGTAAGCCATCTCGAGTGAACGACCACGCGAGCACCAAAAGGTGTCTTTTTACAGGTGAACTGAGGTTCATCACTGGCTTGGGAACGTGCACATGACGAGAGGGAGGAAGTCATTCAAACCCATTCCGTCATGGGGAAAATGCCATGCACAGATATCGCACCAGCTCGGTTTGCTAAGAACACTCATTCCATTCTTTGTCACGCAATAGGAGGGAGACCAGGAACACTTTACAAACAGCGATTGTTGAGTGAAAAACACTGCAAAAGGGAAAAAAAAAGAACAGCTGATGGGGAGATTTCTCAGTGAGAAGAACAGCAATGTTCTATTAGAAATAAAAGCATTTCTAATCTTTACCAAAGTCACACTATCGCTGCACTAACCCTGGCTGTAAATGCAAGTATTGATTTAAGTGCCACTTCTTACTTAAAAGGCATGACATCGCCTTGCACCTCATTATATCACTGATTTACTTACTCCCTCAGTCGAGCTATGCTCCTTGCCTCCTTGTCATCCTCTACCTTCAAAAGGAAACGGGCGAGGTCCGAACCTTCCCCGAGCACTCAGAGACAAGTTGGCTGCAAGTACTGCAACATTGCTCGGCCACATACGGACTGTATTTTCTTCCCTATGTTGGCTGAAAGTCCCGATGTTCCCGAGTACAGCCTCCCCCGGCAGCCGTAGACTTATTGTCTCGATTTAAAATCTCCAAACCAGACGTCAGTCGCCTAATTTTGCAGAGTGATGAAAGTGTCTCCATTTTCAGAGGAAACGGCTCTGATTTCCCGATTGTGTCAAGTAATTCATCTCCAAGAGACTCTATGTATGAATGTTGATTGGCTGTTGATAAAAATATGCTGTGTGTTAAAAAGATAACGTGTGTTTGCTCTATTTCTAACAAACCAGGCCTAAAAAGCTACACTCCACACATCTATTGAATAAAAACCCACTGAAGTAGTTTTTTTTTTTTTGTTGTTTTTTACATGATAGCGTACGTAAACCTGAGCCACATACCACTATAAATAAACTGCATGCATGCATAACCACCGTAAGTGCCGCCTTTAAAAATCCGTGCGTGGGAAATGACATTCTTACTTATATTTCTTCAGCTACAGTTACGAGACAGCAGCTCTGCAGACATCGTGGCAAAGTCGGGGGCTTTCGGCACGAAGCCAGTGAGGGAAAGGTTATCGTAACGGATATAAACGATGGAAATACGACAAAACAAATAAGTCCTCGGTAAAAAGGAGACGATGAATGTAACATTTTAATGACTTTCAGCAATGTTTCCCTTCGCTAACATGTTAAATCATCCCTAAAATAAGCTTGTCCATTATCTCAACAGAGACATTTTCTCCATGCTGACTTGCAATTACACGAAATGATTGTTCCTAATGATAAAACTGTATTTTCTACCGTAGTAGAGTCTGAGGTTAAAGTCCTCAAATTCGTGGCCATAATCAAAATGTCCCAATTTTCACCTCCGACAGCTTTGTAATACCACTGGCTTTCCAGTGAGAAACCCTCGTGACCCACAGCAGCAGGCATGTTCTGGAAGCATGCGGACAAGGTGGAGAGAAGGGGGGGGGGGCAGGCATAAACAACTTATTTCAGATTTCAACAACGGCAGCGGTGTGCGATTCATTTTTTTCCCCTCCCAGTTATCTGAACCAAATGTTTTTCTCGGCTGAGGCATCCAGGCAGAGAGTACCTGCCGTAAAGGTTAACAGGAACAAAGCACAGTTTTTTCCCCTCACCCGCCTGCTCCTGCCTCCTCCGCCTTCCCCTTGATTTTTTTTTGCGAGAGAAACACGAAACTTGTTCAAATGAATCCCTTATTTGAGAGACCCCGAAGCATGCAGGCAAATCAATACACACACACACACAGACAAACAAACAAACAAACGGAGCACCCATTGGTGCTTTCCATTTGGGTTGCGCGGCTCGACCTACTGCGGCGTCCTTCTTCTCGTTCCAGCGGGTGATGAAGCTGTTCTCCCTCTCCATCTGTTGCACGCGGCTTTCATTGACCTGTCGGGACACACGCAGACACATCACTTCAAAGCCAGTGAGGAGAAACATCAAATTTGCTTGATGGACTCCCGGTTTTTGAAGGCGGCATTCATTTCGATCCCTTAAATACGACACACGGAAGCCAAGATTAAACCAATAAAAAAGGCATCATCATACGCAGACTGCAGAAACGGGTTATTCAGCAAAGACTTCTAAAACTAATTTAAGAAAGGAAGTTGGCTGGGAGGTTTTTTTTCTGACACAGCTCAGCACCAAGAGAATACTCGTTTCTTTCACAGAGCTCTGTGTGGGAAATGATATTTTCTCTTCCAACTTTTTTTTTTTTTTTTTTTCAAACAGCATTATCAATTTGCTTTGTTGGAGTTCTATGAATGGCAGACGAGATTGCGGGTGAATAAAAAAAAAAAAAAAAACCTCAAACTCGCAAACTCATCGTGTGTGTTTAGGCCTGATAATGAGCGCCGTCGACGACATCCAGCACAGAACCGGCGCTTTAATTAGCAAGATGTCTCCCCCCCTTCGTTTTATGTCACGGCGCGTGCATTCACTGCTATCGGGCGCATGATTGGTTGAGCTTAATGGCTATTTGTCATGCGAATGACGGCGTCCCGAACCGATTTGGAGTGAATGCTCCTCCTTTAACGTCGGAAACAAGAGGGATCCAGGCGTCCCGTAAGCCGGGCGAGCTCTCAAAGGGTAACATAAATCTATCAGCGCGACCACATTCTACTGCGTTTACTGCACCTTTCTTACACAAGTTTATCTTCTAGTTTATAGAATTAAACTATTTAGTTTTCATTTTGGATGGTTCAGTGCATATCATGTCTTTTTTTTTTTTTCTCCATAATTTCAATACACATTATATAGAAAGAACCACAAATAAAGAACTTTATCCAGCGATGATGTTTTCGTGGGTCTGACGTTAGAAACTATCGAGTTGCATTCTGGGAAATATCCCATTCTGTCGAAGCTTACCGTCAGCGCACCTTTAATAGAGCTTTTGGTCTTACACGCATGACAATAACACTTTGCTGAAATATGACTGACTTTGAGTTAATATGAGATTCTCAATATAATTATCATTTATAAAGTTCATCATATGAAGAATTTACACAAAATTATTTTCATATTACAGCAAAAAATTCAAACCAAAAACAGTCAGACTGCTCAGTCAAAGGGCTGAATATCTGCCGTTTCTATCTCTCGTATTATATATTTCACTGCAATAAAAACACCAAGACACGCCTGGTCTCATTTTAAATCTATGATAATATATTTACTGATTATGTTACGAGTGTTAATGGAATACAAATCAGGTGTGATCTGACTTAGAGTTGGAAGACCCGTATCATGCGACCTGGAGCCCTCTGTCCCCCCCCTGCTCACCGTCTCCCGAGCAGTTCCTCACCAGCATCAACACTATCAAACGGCGACGCATGAATAAATGGAACGTTTCTCACTCACACTGAAGAGTGTGATGTAGTTGCTGATGAGGTCGTGGACGACTCTAATTTCCTGCGGGGTTTGTCCCCGAGTCTGGAACAAGCAGGAGGAGAAGACGGAGGCCAGTTTTACACTGGGCATGTGATTGAGGTTGGAACACTGCTGAATCCTGAATCACAGAAAGAAACGGGGTTAGAAGAACACACACACACACACACACACACAGAGAGAGAGTTTAGTGAAATGTTGGGCCTCAGTCCAAATTCAGCAAAAGGCCAATTAAGTCTTCTCCAAACAATCCACCTCATTAACATAATGCAGCTAAATCACGATTATCCACTGCAGGTTTCTGAGGGAGCGATGTGTAATGTGAGCATTAGTGAATGAGACATCGAGGCAGCAGAGGGGGTTTGTGTGCAAAACAGGGCTGAGGTGTGCGGAAGCTGCAGGACAGGAGCCGAGTCGTGAGGCTGGCTTTTTACCCGTTCGGCTCTGCACCTGGAGTTCAATGCTGACGCTGGATTGTACACAATTGCATTATGAAATGTATTACGCCAAGGTTCTACACATACCTGGAAAGCTGACTGTTCACAATATCCAAGAGTGAAAAGTTTGGTAATTCATCAAAATTGTAAGTAAATGAACATAATTTAAAATATATGATTTTCCTCACAAAAAAAGGCTCCTTTTGCAAAAAACAGCACTACTTCTGCCTCTCTACTGTGTGTTAGCTTGATTTTTTCATAATGAGCGACTCAATCTGTCATATGCCAAATACTATAAACAAATGGGACAAACGATATTCGATTGATTCATTCGTCTTGACCTTAAAAGGAAGCCGTCGCTTTAGTTTTCAGCTTGTAATTTGAAGGACATGCCAACGTATTCACTCCACATACAGAATCCCCCAATAACTCTGAACATATCCCACTTGATTGGTCAGAAGACAAACACACAACAGAGGGTAGAGTAGGTCATTAACAGAGCAGAAGGGACAACAGGCTAATCAGCGGGTGCTAAGTAGCAACCCTCAGGCTTCCTCAGAGTGCGGAGACCTTTGAGCCTCCACACTTGTAACATCTGTGACGCAGGTTAGCATCTGTGGAGCTACGCCTGTTCTATCAGCCACGACCACAGTTAAAAACACGATAGAGACAAGAGCACTTTCACAGTTTGGTACTAGTCTTATGAGTCATAATGCATCATTTGGCAAAAGTAGTTATGCTTCGTCTCCACGTCCAATTAGACAAGTTTCTTTCCACACAGCCGTGTCTCAGGCTGGCTACCGTATCACATTAAAGACAATACGAGTCACGGCACCTTATTCACGTCACATGGTGGATGTATCAGCGGTGAAGTACTCAGATCCTTTACTGAAGCAAAAGTACAATATTTAACTCTGAACGACATTGTTGAATGTGGTTTTGGCTCCTCGTGTCCTGTTTTTGAAGTTGACCACATGGATTTCTCCTTCAGCAGAATAAACTTTATGAAGTAGCCTCACTGGCACAAAGCTTTCGATGCGTCTGAAGTGTGTACCTGTACAGATGTTGGAGCACAGCATCAAGGGTTGACCTGTTTATCTTTGGCAAACTCTCGATGAAAGTAGAGTACTTCTTCACTCTCTGCCTCTCGTCCGCCTCGTCTGCAAAACCACACGGATGAGAACCACTTTAAAAAAGGCCCAAAACAACAAACTACAAACGAAAACATGAGCATCAACGCACAAAGGAAATCACGGTTATTCTGAACACATACCCAGCGCTGACACCCAGTAAGGATAAAGCTCCTTGGTCAGCAGTGCGTCCTCTGCTTGGGATAGGAAGCTCTTCAGGATGTCGGTCACATCCTCCAGCTGCTGCTCCTTCTCCCTCAGCTTTACATTACGGGCGTCCCGCGTGAACTCCTCCAGGAGCAGGGCCACCCGACCAGGGTCCCCTGGCCGCTGGTAGAGCCCCTCCTGGCACAAACCTGCTCAAAAAACAGGAACTAGATGGAAATGACATACATATATTGACTGCTTCTAGAAAGGGTTCCGTTCATGGAAGCGATGGCCTACATGTTCTATGTTTCAAAAAGAATATGGTGAAAGGAGAGATGGAATAATGTCACAACATTGTGCAAGTCAACATTGGAAAGCATGAAATTGTCAAACTAAATCAGCTGCTGCAGGAATTTTTGCAAAGCCTTCCTCGCCCCGTAGGTACGCGGTAACTCACCGTATTGGGTGACAAAAGCAATGCAACTGTCGACTATAATAGGGACGCCGTTTTTAGTCAGCTGTTGGTCGCTGAGCGCCTTGCCATCTGTGCCAGCAGCCAGCGTGATGGCAGAGTGCCACAGCGCAAAGTCCATCTTGGTGAAGCCGTGGATGTAGACGGTTCTATTAAACACAGAAAAGCAGTTGTTATTCATGCGGTAGCGCGTCATGATGGAATTTCCGGTGACAATATCGTGTTTCATGTTTAAAAGTTGCTCGTTCATTTGACAAAGCTTTGCTCAGTCATTAAACACACAACCAAAAAAAGGAATCGCACGGTGCTTCTGCAGAACACACATCAGAAACAACAACCGCTTCCCATGAGCTTTCATCAAACGCACACAAAACGAAGAGCAATTAACGGAGTGCAAAGTCGAGTTGGATTATTCTGAAGGGGACACTGGAACTGTGTGCTGGTGTCACGTGCAATCTCACACCGTCTGTGTAAGCGAAGCAGGCAGCGTTGATTGCCGCGGACGGTTACAGTAGGTAAAGTGCATTCGGACTAACGAGACAAAAGGACGAAATCAAAGGTGTACAGCGTTGCATAATGCATCGTGTTGTTGTATCGCAAATGCACTTGCCAATTATCAAACAGACATACCTTCCTCCCTCCACCATCAGCAGGACTTGGATCTTGTCCTCACCCTCTGTGTGCATGGAGACAGCTGGGGGGGGGGGAGAAGGGGAAACAAGTCAACGGTGCACATTCACATACGAGAGAAAAGCGCTAATGCAAAGTAACGTGTTTAAGTCTGACATTTACGGTTGTTGCAATCTCCGGCTAAAGCACGAGCGCTGATGCGCTTTCGCCATTAAACCCGAAAAAAACGCATTCATTTCCTGTCACTGAAAAGGTCCCAGTATTCATTTACTCTTTAAGTCAATCCCTGCAAATAATAACCTGCACAATATGTTCAGACGTACCCGACTGGTCTTTTCAAATGTGCAGACGTGTAGTGGGAAGAAAAAGGGAAGGAGCAGGACAGCGGTGGAGAGGCAAATGCATCCGATTGGAGTTAACAGCATTTCCTTGTTGTATTGGGAAACACGGGTCTGGTTTTTGTGTCGCAGACTCACGAAAAGGGTGTTTCAACAAGAGAAGGGCAGTGGGGCATGAATGCAAAGTGTCGATGGTCATCAAGCTTCATGTGAAGTTGGTGGAAATGTAACCAAATGAGATTGGACTGAGGGAAAGTATTTAACACACCAAAAGGGAAAGGGAACAAAAAGAAAGAGGGACTTGATGCCATTCTTCATCAGTACAATCACTCTTTTTAAAACAACAGTGCAAGGATACAGGAAAAACCCAGCAGAGGGACTCCAAAGCTCCGCCGTAATCTCTTCTGTGGGTTCAAGCAGCTGCTTGGATCATGGCAACAATCACACACACACACACACACAACAGAAAAGCGTAACAAAGCAAAGATATGAGGCTCCGCAGTTGAGTCACAAATCTCCAGACAACAACATCTGGCACTTTCATCTTACTGAAGTTCCCACTGGTTGTGCTCAAATAATGGACACATATCAAAGAAAGAAAGAAAAAGAGAACAACCTGGACTCCACCCAGCTCGCTTAACTTGCTACCTGAACCAGAAGTAATTACGGGATATTGCAAGATGACGTCACGGTGCCCACAAAAGTCTCTTGCTCTTCTCAGAGGGTCATTTATTGAAGATTTACAGGAAGAGTTCTTCAGGAAATACGCTTATTCACTTTCTTACCAAGAATACTTTCAAACCCTTATTCTGTAAGGGAAATATGAAGCTACCGCCAACAACTAGTTAGCTTAGTAGAAAACAAAAACGTGTTTTTACAGAAAGAGGATATAACGTGTTAATTAATTCGCTCTAGAGCTGCTTTGTTTTACCTGCTAGCTGTTTACCCGTTTCTACCAAAAAGCTAAGACACGTTGTGATCCGGGCTGCTGGCTTTATCTTCACACTCACCATACAGACATGAGAGTGGTCTCGACCTTCTCATCCAGCTCTCAGTGAGAACCGAATCCTGTTCAAATGTTAAACTATTCTTTTCATCCCACAGTCGCTTGATTCCAGTAAACCTTACAACCCTTCATCCGAGGTTGACCTCCACATCTACCAAACTCAAATTTTAATTGCTGGAGAAAAAAAAAAAAATAGCCTTCCTATGAACAATGTTTTCTTTGTACTGTACATCATGAATGAATATTTTCATCACATCTCATCTACAACTAGTTTCAATGTTCTCCAACAAACTGCTTAATAAACACACGGATCAATTATCAGCACCGACAGGAAACGATTTAATTGAATAAAAGAGGATCGGCAAAAGAAATATGACATGTAACGGTGTTGTTTTGGCTAGAAAGTCCGTTGCATGTTGAGTGAAACAGCTAAAGCAATTAATCCCCAAAGTCTCTCTCAACAAATAATTTGCTTTTTGTTTTCTTTGGCAGATTTTCAAGGGCACCGTATTTCATTGTGATCCAAACAACGAGAGAAGAAAGCCCGAAAACGTCGCAGATTTGTGTTGACTTAAGAGGTTTATTAACAGTGTTATCAGGTAAATGCAAAAACACTTGTCACCGCTTTGTGAACAAACCACAGCAGTCCTCTTTTATCCATCTTACAGCTCAGTGGGATTTTTTTATCACCGAATATGTTCGTGTGATAAGGAACTAAGTCTGCAGCCTTGTTCTCTTCACGATTTGTACTCGGCGTCCCGTAAGAGATTTCCATAGCGGGTTTTTTTCCCCCCCCTCTAACAAAAACAGGGTGATTTAGAAGGCTGGTGCACATTTTCAGTATTATGTTGTTTATTTTGCCAGGTATTATATGATAACCTCATAATATAATAAGCCTCGTCGAGTCCTGGGACTGAATGTTCTCGGATGGGAAGCAGTTGAGGGATCCACTGATTTTCGCCGTGATAGCAAAGCTCGACCAACAATGGAATTTTGAAGTTTTGTTTTTCTTCTTTGCATGAATGGAAACCAAAACAAATACTTCTGAAAAGGATCCCTTTCAATTTACACAATCGTGACGAAGAAAGATTGCTACTCATGCAGGTTATTGTTCGTGTGTGTAATCAACATTAAGGAGAGAAATATTGGTCTGATTAGAATCTGACTATTCACTGAATTATTTCTCAAATCCAAGTTATCCTCCAAACGGACATGAATCATCACTGACGGTGCTGACCATGTTAGCTGTGATTGCTTTAAATCTCAATCATCTTTAAAAAAAAAATAGAATGATACCCTAAAATGAACTTCAGTGGGGACACACTGACATCTGGCTGCTAAATATGCTGGACTGCAGTCTTGTGCTGATGCCTATCTTCATTTTTAGATGATTGAGGAGAGCAATGAATTAACTGTGTTTTTTTCCCCTCTCTATTTCGCCAACGCCTTAAGATAAATCCACTGAGAAAATTGCACCGAATGAGCTCAAAGTTAACGGTCTTATCTCGAAAACCGCTCACTTCAGAAGGTCCTGGGTGAGAAAGCCGATTTGTGCGCCGCGACAGATTAATGATTATCCAACTGTACATGTGATTTCCTCCACTTGTTTTGACTTTAGTTCTGGTTATTTGTGCAGCATCTTGACACGGGTCATCACAAAGAAAGATCCATCGTCTCGCAAGTACACAGCTGAGCCCCCTCAGAGAGCGAGCGCACTCGTGTTCTTTTGGGGGAAAGGATTCCTTTTAGTTTCTTTGTTTATTTACTTGTGAAGTTGTTCATTATACGTTTCCTTTTGAAAGACAAAGTGACAAAGACAGTAAAATCTGTTCCTCGTCATCGGGAGACAAACAGAGAACAAATTACAGACGAGGCAATTGAGGATAAAATGAATGAAAGGCAAAAGATTAGAGCGCTTACTCTCCTCCGGTATGAAAGCCCTTTCGTGCGTTTTGAGAAGAGAGATTGAGAGAATCGTAACTCTGCCAGCCTCAAGTCAAAATAACAGGCTGCATCACACTTGCAAAATCCTCCTGATGCAGTCTGAAGCGCTGCATGCAGGAGACATGGAGTGATTTTAATTGAAAAAATGTTTGTTTTTTTATTAAATGCCTCACTGCTTCACAGGAGCACCTTTCATGTGGTGGTGTCACTGCAGAGAAAATAACAGTTAATCCCATGTCACAGACTGTGATTCCTAAAGGGATCCTTTCAATGCTCCAGACCCTACCACCCCCCCCCCCTCCCCACCCGACAAAACATAGTCCCCGTCTGGCGCCAGCGGCTCCTCGGCTGTGACAAATATGGTTTGCAAGAGCCGGGACTAAAAACGAGCACTGCTGCAGTTCTTTATCCCGCCCAAGGTGGGAAGATGGGGCGGCACTTTGCCGCGATTTCATCCACGTCGAGCTTTAAATGGATTACAGAGATCCGTCGATTCTCCCCCACCTCCTGGCCGCACGTCACACTGGCTGCCATCGATCAATCTGCCAAAGTCTATCTGAGAACTTTTGAGACTTCCCCGGTGACTGGCAGCTTCCCTCCACTGACCATCCTTTACACAACGTGTTCGTTCGCTCTTACCTACGCGTGTTTCTGACGGCTCGTGTAACGCGCGTCTCCGCCACCCTGAAGGGTTGTATTTGGACAAGTTACACAAAGGTGGGATTCATGTTTCACTTCACGGATGAGGACCATGTTATCCTTCGAATAATTGTATCTTGGAGAAATGTTCCCAGCAGGACCAGTCTGTTTAAGTGTTAGAGACTAGGAGAGAGATCAGAACGGAAGAAGCTGTGTCACACTCTCCACGTTTACAAAGAAGGTGTTCAAGAGGTTAACTGTTCTCACACGTTCGCTGGTTCAAGAAGGACTGCAAAACACAGCGAGACCGAGACAAATAATAATGCTTACTGAGCTCATGTAGCTGTTTGAGTTGGAGGACTTCCTCCTCTCCCTCCTCTTCCCCTGAGCTGAAGTGCAGGGCCGAGCATTCCAGCACGAACCAGCCCACCCTCCAGTGGTACAGGTCATGGCCTTCTTTGTAGTGCAGTCTGCCAATCAGCTCGACGTCTCTCTGCACCAGTCCCTCGACTTTAGCCGGGACGAAGCACTGCGAGTCAACGGAAAAAAGAGCGACATATATACCAGGCTTGGGAATTAAGGAAGCTTCACTTTTTAAAAGCGTGGAACTGTGGAGCGTTAACCTGAAAACAAACTGCAGACACAAAAACAGAACAGGTGCAGCCTGTAAGGATAAACCTTTCCCTTTCTCGACGCCGTCATTGCGTCGTACTGAAATACGGAGGTGTGGAAGGCCTGTGGTGCAGATGGAGAGACATATGGACTAACGCGGCTATACCTCCCACTATCTATGACTCGTTGCCTGGGATTAAAGAGTTAAAAAAAGGGACTAGGGGACATACTTATGGAGGCTATTATTGCAAGATCTTACTGAAAGAAGCTCAGGCAGCACGGGGCTCACTGAGACAATGTGTTGCAAAGTAGCAACAGTGAAGGAAGGAAAAGTATGGCTGTGCTGTATTCTGCACCACATACACAGGTTCTTACTCGTAGCTGTAAGTGAAAAACAAACTTAAAAAGGAGGAAACGGAAATCAGTGCGGTTGTGTCCCTGTGTGTGTGTGTTGCATGCAAAGTGTGTCACCTTTGTTAGCGCCTGGATCCAGTCATGCTGCGTTTCCTGTGTTTCAGCCCCGACAATCAGGACTCGCTCCGTCTGCAGGTACAGCTCGACGGTGAACACGGCCCTGCCAGAGACACGCAGCTCACCGTTAGATATCTGGAGTGGAACTTTTTTTAATTGAGAGCATGCTGTTATGAATTGTATTCTCATTTTGCCTTGAATCTGTCAAAACCATTGCCGTCGGAAGCAAAATGGCAGCTATTAATCTTTGTTGGTCCTCCTGTTGTCTCTGCCTTCACCACCACCACCACCACCACCTCCTCTCTCTCTCTCCATCTCTCTCTCAGTGTGAGGGTACAGAGGTCAGAGTATCACTATCTTGGCAAGCGGCGGCCTCGTTTCCGTTTGGCACGCTACAGCGAGGGAGGCTCTGAATGAGACAGCGGTGGGCGTTTAAGGTGGCGTGTCGCGCGGGGGGGGGGGGGGGGGGGGGGGGGTCACGCCAGCGCCGATTCGCTCCCTTTCTTACATGTGTCAGGGGAGCAAGCGAGACACGGGTGTTTGTGTGACCCCCCCCCGTCTTCGCCGGCAGGTGTGCAGGCGCTTGTTAGAGGAAGTCCCTGAGAGAGAGAGGGAAGGACTGGCTGGCTGTGGGGGGGGGGGGGGGGGGGGGGGGGGGGGGGTAACGCTGGCGTGCTGGGCAAATGCTATTGCAAAGATGGGAGAAGATAGAGGGATGAGAGATGAACACTGCTTTATGAGTGTCCCAGAGGGAGGGAGTGGGCAGGGAGAGGGGGTAGAGCGAGCTAGAAACAAAGCGAGAGAGATGTTGAAACAATATAACATGCATGAACAAACTGAGCGACACGAGACAACATACTATCCTCACACAGGACGCATTCTTGTACCGTACGTGCGTTTTCCTCCTTCAGGTGTATTTGTGATAAAAAGTAAAAAAAATAATTGGGTCCATTTGCACTCACATGCTCCGTCATGAGAAAGCACACCTGGTTTCCTACTCGATGTCTGAATTTGATTAATGTAAGAATTTGGTAACCCAATAGGACGTGTAGCTAGAGCGACAAAGATCATGGAAATACAATTGATCTGAACGAAAAGGTAAAGATCATGTGATAATTTGAGCGTGCTATCGGAAAAAGTACCTTCTTGGGTTTGAGTGACGTTTGACAGAGCGCACATGTACTCTGTCCTTGCGGAGGAACCTGCTGCACAAGATTCACCGGTGGTTTAAACAAGCAGAGATGTATGTGTACGTATTTCTGGAGCATTTTATTTCCACCTGAAGGCTTTCCTGTGCTCTGAGGAAACTCTTAATTCCCCAGCCCTCATATATCTATCCCATCTCGCTGACAAAGTCAGCACCTAAGCCCTTCTAACAGCCTTTTAAAAAGTCGGCGATATTTTTTTTCGTTTGCGTGCGAGAAAAGAAGACAGTGAGAAAAGAGTGAAACGGTGCAAAAAAAGAAGCCAAACAGACGAAATAGAAAAAGAAAACTTTGCTTCCAACATATCCATTTGAATTTGAAGGTCAGAATTAACTTACGAATATTCTTGTAGAAACAGAGCGTAAAACCTCAACTTATCACCAGCGAACATACTCCCTTTGCATTAATTCCTCAGAATGGATTTGTAATATTCATACAACTGCCAGCAGACGCATGTGGGGGGGGGGGGGGGGGGGGGGCCGGAGCCGTGATTCACGGTGTCCTCTGCCACGGTGCAATTACCCCGAACGCTGTGGCTTAATGGAAGCGACGCCTACGGCTTCCTGTAGCGCGGCGATAGGCTGCCGGTGGGAGCGTGTCATCTGCATACGTTAATATTCATAAGCGGCAGACAGTCAAGAGGTGAGGCGTCCCCGCTCGGGCATGCTGGGGAACGCTGGAAGTTGCCAAAGAGGGAGAGGGGAGAGCGGCAGAGTTTAATCTAGTGAAACGCACAGCCATTACGAGTGTTAGCGAGGGAGGAATAATAGCCTTCACCTGTAGCTGTGGACGTATGCGCCAAAGCTAAAAAACGGCACCATGTCACCGTTGCTTTGTAGCGTCTGTGCACACAACATGGCATCATCGTACTGTGTGTGTGTGTGTGTGTGTGTGTGTGTGTCCAGCTGATTGGAAAGGTCATCGTTGTAGCTGGGCAGCTGTGTTTCTAATGGCTGTATAAATAAAAACGCACAAATAAAAGCTTTGTTTCCTCTTCATAACATCTGCTGCTGTCATTAAGGACCTGGCTTACGCTTCAATCATAAGCCATTATCAGGCTCCTCGCAGGGGAACTGAAGCACACACACACACACATGAACACACACAGAGTGTAACCCAATGGGAGCGGGGAGAGGGTGAGCGGGAAAGGATCGAGACATCTGTTCCTCCTTTGGTGCGTTTGTAACACTTCCAGAAGACATAAAGAAAAGTTTGCTGTCGGGAGAAACTTTTTAACTGAATCATAATCCGAGAAAGCGATGTGCGGGAACGGAGGGAGGGCAGTTAAAGCCGCGACGTTCCGCCCGCGTCTCCGCCGGAGTAAACAGGAAATATAGCGCCCATAAAGCCGTGATAGGGTCTCTTAAATTGAATAATACTCAAGTTGAGATTATGCTAATGAGACGGATGACAAGAAGCTGTGTAGGTGCGATCATGTTGAGATGTGTGTTACATGTGCAGGAAACTGTAATATAGCCAAGTAATATTGTTTTTAAATAAAACATTTTAAAAGACCTCAAAGCAGCTTGAACAATCAAATATGAATTATGATTTAATGGCATTTCAAATGGGTTTGACTGCATAGTGTGCGCGTCTGTGAGAGCGATTTATCTTGTGTAAAGGAAGCCCTACAGCTCGCCTGAACAACTGTTCAAAATCCAATGAAGTGTTTCTGATGCCGAAAAAGTTTACAGCAGATTTAGTTTTTTACCCGACAGCAGGGACCCGTCCACAGTGTGTCCGTGTGTGCTCATACCCAGCTCCGGTCATCGTCTCTGTGTTGCCGACAGCCAGGCTGACCACCTCGGAGACGTCCACCCGGCCGATGGCCGACGGGCTACGCTCGCTCTCGTAGTAACTCAGGAAGCCGCCCTCTAAAGTACACCAACGACGGGCCATGTCTGAAATATACACAAACACATACAGACACACCACGTACGGGGTTTACACATTTTGTATTACATACTTCAACTACCTATAAATAATAGTTTTAACGAGTTATAGGTTCTCAACATGGAATTCAGAGCATATCTACTGCAGGGGCTACATTAATGCTCTAAATGCCACATTGAGAACTTTTCATTTGAACATTTATTGTTTTAGGTTGTACCCAGAATCCTCCAATATGTCTGGCATCTATTTAATAACTACTGTAGAGCCATGATTTGCATACTGATACAAATGTAACAAATTGGCTGTTGTTATAGTCAGAAAAATAAATGAATGAGTGCCTGCAATGTTAGTGATTGGTTTGTGAACAATTAGCACCACTCCAACCCCATTTAACGGCGCTAATGACTCTCTAGGAGCTAAGACAGCACCACAGAGAAACCGCTTACAAGTCCGGAGATAAGACGCCGTGCATTCGGCTTTCACACTCTGACAGATGAATGGAGATGTGACGGCGTCAAAAAAAAAAGATCACACCACCTGAAGGCCGGCGTTTCGAGCAAACACACCTCCAGAATCAACATCCAAGAGAAGGAAAAAAAAAAAAACATCAATAATGCAGCAAAAGAGGCAATGGCATGGAGAGAGGAGTGCAAACATCTCACTGTTGAAGAACAGAAGATGTAGTTTGTGCTTTAACTTTATGATGAATCGGATAGGGGGAGGCGGTCCTTTCTTCTGTCCATTGGAGGACGACTAAGTCAAGCTTACTGAAGACACGCGGCATTAGAAGAGTCGAGCTTTGCTTATATTTGCACTTTGAATTGTGGCGCTTGACGCTCTTCAGAGGGCGGCTTAATGCCCGAAACAAACCTCCCCAATGCTGAGGAGGAACCGTAAACTCGTATCTCACATTCATGGACTCCTTAGTTGCCTTCATACAAGCCCTGTAGAGAAAGAAGTCAAGTATTAGATGCACTATAAAGAGACGGAGGTTGAATTTCCTGCAACAATTTGATTTCGGCTGGCAAAATATGTACTCAAATGAAGATGTCCGTCTTTGTCAAATCCTCAGACAGGTTCATCGTGCTTTTATTTAGGGAATCTTTGTGACATTAATGTCTAAAAAGCTCAGAACGTTGAGCGAGCGTCTGGTGTCAAAAGTTCAGAGGCGACGTCATCACCGGTCCCTTTTTAGAGACTCTAACTACCGAGCAGATTTCTATCAACCAGCGTGATCTCGACGGGAACGCTGGAGAACAACATGGTCTTTCAGGACTGTCTGACTGTGCGATTTACATAGCCAATGAGCATGAAGTTCATGAAAACACACCTAATTTGGGATTTTTACAAAGTCACCGTGCCATCTGCTTTTGTGTTCCGCAACAAACACACACACAAACAAACAGCGCGCCCCCCCCCTCCCCTCGCACCCCCTGTCGCTTGTGACTCCAAAGTTTCCACTGTATTCATCTCATGAATATGCTAATTGCACATTCCTCTGCCAACTGTGTGTGATGTTTCTGAAGGGACAGATAGAGTGAAAAAGGGTGTGATAAGCATAGGAAACGAGGATGTCAGATTCGCTCTCTTTCACCCTTGCACTGCCTCGCTGTACGGCTCTTTCTGAAACGTCAGACGGCATTGAATCTGCAAAACGGCTAATATCTTGTTGCTTACTGTGGCATTTAAAAAAAAGACTTCTTCTGACCCCACTGCGCTGAGAGAGAGAAAAAAATTATTCCAGCAGCTGAATAATCATAATCTTTATCTTAAATCATGTGTGCAGGTAGCAGCTTTGCATGCGAGTGTGTGTGTGTGTGTGTGAGTGTCTTTGTGTGTGTTGGAGAGAGAGAGACTGGTATTTAAAGTCATTCCCAATTCCATCTGTCTGACAGGACGGACTGTTGTCTTGGTGACAGAAGAGATGTAACTTCCCTTCCGTTCCAAATGGATTTCCAGAAAATGTCATGGCCATCATTGCCCACTATAATACAGTTCAGTTTGTATTTTGTGATGCATTTTCCAGTCATTTTACCTCCATAACTAACCGAGTAGTTTCATTTGTACCGTCTGAAAAGCTCAGACCATGATAATCATCAGAAGCACACTTAAAGCACACAAAATGAAGTCAATTGCCATCATAAGTTGCTGGAAAACTGCCATTGATTATCTCGCCATTTTGCCTTTTTCCCCTCATAATGCTCATAAACAACAAATACATGTTTAACTTCTTAGTGCAAAGTGTTTATTGCTTTGTTTTTCTATATTACCTTGGTATCAGATAGGGTTATGGTATTGGTATCTGGTACTACATTTCCGTTAACGCGACATCAATGGCGGCAAATAGCAATTGTCTAAAATGTGAGGGGACCCAAGATGAACAACATCATAGGAAAGCACGAAAAACTAGTGCTGGGCAATAAAATGATCTTTCTTTTCTCTCGTAGATTCCTGAATAACTTTGGCTTGAACTCGAAAAAACGACTGAAGTAAAACAGGATTTAAGTGATGAGGGGTCACGGAAGGCTTTGCTTTGTCTCGATTGTCCTAGAACATCAGAATTATTAATAGATTTCATTTTCATGTTGGCACACGTGGCGTTCGGATCCTGTCTCCTTGAAATGTCGGACTCTGCACTGTAGTAGAGGGGACAAAGAAGAACTTTTTTTTTATTTTTTTTATTTTCTCTCAACTCCAAAGAGAAAAGACATTAAAAATCCCATCGTGAATCCAGGAAGCAAAATGCTGCAGGACCCCGGGTCCCTGGGCTCACCACTCGACCAAGCAGCTTCTGAGGAGTTGTCCTAATATTGTCCGGCACACCCGAAAGAACAGATGACCACATAAGAGTGAGGAGACAGAAGAAGAGGGTTTAAAGGAGGGCCAGAAAGGTGCAGGGAGAACACACACGTGTGACAAATGTAATTCCAGATCCACTCATCTCTTTTGGGGTTGAACAGTGAATGAACATGAAGGATTTGGTGGACTGATGGGAGGACAGAAGAAGGCGTTTTCATGGAGGCCTGAAAGTGACCTCAAAGATAGAAAGACGTGTGGTGGTTATTTCAGCACAATAATGACTTCAGTGTAAATGTGGAATAGCTGCAGTGAGTTTTACTCAATTGAATGGAACTGTTATTCAGCTATTTTGGGGGATGTTGTTGCAGAAGTTACTTCCTCACGCAGCAATGAATGCCTTTGGATCCCTTCAAGATATTCCACCAGGAAACTGGCTCTATCAAAAAAAAAAAAAGAACTCACAACGGCGAATCGCAAGCATCCTTCTTCCTTCTTTGTTTGTGGTGCAGAATTTCTTTCGCGGGCGGGATACCACAAGCTTCTACACAAGCAGCCGTGCAAAAAAAAAAGGGGGGGGGGGGAACAATAGTGCTTGATTTACAATCAGGCAGCTGCGTCCATTGCCAGCTGTTCCCCACACACACACAACAGCAATGGCCCCCGCGGCCCAGCCGTTCCCCGCGGGAGTCCGCAACCAGCCGCCAGAGACAACGCTAGCGGAAGCCAACCGTGGTATGTGCCTCCACCAGCTAAATTGGGCCAATTAGCTTGAACGCCAAGAGTGCTCCCCCCGCATAGCTTCTTTTTTTTTTTTCCAAGAAGAAACGTGGAATCTCTTTCTCTGCTTTATTTTCTCCTCGCTCACTTCGGTAATTTTGCTAAATGCTCCAAGTATGCAAGATGAACAGGTTGATTAAACTCATCACGTCAGCAATATGGCAAAATTTATGGTCGTATTAGTCATTGGCTGAACGGCCAAAGTTAGAGAATTACATACTTACTCAAAAGTCTCGGATTGTGTCTCCAACTGCACTGCTCAAGATTTGGCCAATGTCCCCCGAAACTTTTTTTATCAACACTGCACAGACACCCATTTCAGTATGCATCGGAATAAAAGCAGGCTGTGCCCCCCCCCCCCCCCACCCTTCCGCCAATCTTCTGCCTATCTCGCCATCGGACTAAAATATCTGTGATTAAGACATCTGCTGGACAGCTTGTCTGGGGAAATGGAAATGGAGAAACTGAAGGGATCTGAACGATCCGTCTGTGCCAGAATTACAGCCCACTTCATTACAGGGAGGAATGGACAGATATGACATAAGATAAAGAAGAAGAAGAAAAAAAACACTATTTACCATGTATTTTTGGCCTTAAAAAAACTGCACTACTGACTCATTGAGGCATGCAGAGGCACAGTAATATGAACACTCCGAAAGCATATTAAATTAAGACGAATTGTTGAAACAGCTTTCGTTTTTTCCCATAAATGCGACTGCTTATGTATTCCAATCATTAAACACCCTTTGACAGCTAATTTTTAGCAGAAACCATAAACAATATTTGGTTTATTCTCAAAAACTTGACTCCGGCTTTGTAGATGCGAGTAATTGAATGTTCATATGCGCTCAGATTTGTGTGCTCAATAAAACTGTGAACATCATTCTACGTTTCTCTCGACTCTCCACACCACCTCATTCTCTTCCTCTCTCTCTCTCTCAGCGGTTGAGTTACTGTTACAGAGCGCAGCTGATGAGGAGAAGACAAAACGAATCAGAAATTAGGGGCTGGCCTTTACCTGCTGCCACTCACCATTTCAGATAGTAACCGCCTCGCGTCTCTCTCTCTCTCTCCTCCCAAGACTCTCCCGAGTGGCCAGACACACACACACACACACACACACACAGATGTACATAAAGCATGTACACACTCCTTAATGTGGAAGTAGCATGACTTCATTTACGCTGGAATCAACTGCGTAAAAAAGCCGAATATGGAGCGGAGCTCAACTGAGGAGCTAATAAAGTGGCTCCACGCTGGAGAATAAACCAGTTCAACCTAGATTTCAGCACAAGCATAACAAGAATGAATATTGTTGTTCTGATCCGAATCTACAGTCCCGGCGGCGCCTAGACTCAACACAGTGTTTTGCCAAACACTAAGTGGCACAGTATTTTATCTCATTTACGGTGGACTGGCACAATGATCCCCCATACGAACCTCTGTCGAGGCCATTTCCGACATCGCTTGCCAGATTCATTCATGTCGTACTCTCAATTTAGCTCCCCATCAGCGGAGGCACGAAAGCCTCTTTTGGAGTCGGCTCCAGACAAAAAAGTTTCGGATGCTGTGGCAGAGTGCTTTTATTAAGCCCAGACTACAAACTATGAATTATTAAGAACTTGGGTGTATCTATAGACCATCTCACCATTAGCCAGGAAGCGAAAAAGGCATCCTGGAGTACGCTTTAAAAAATAAAATAAAATAAATAAAAACACCTCGTCCATGGTCGCAAAGTCCTGACAGTGCTCCCTCATGATTGAAGAAGCTGAAACGCATCGAGTTTTCGAACCCAACCCCTCTGAATTTTTTAACAGCCTGCATCTGCAGTTAAAGCCCCATTAAAGCACAAAAGCCAAACTTGTACGGCTCTTCATAACAGATGACATAACGGGGTGTTTATCGTCCGAGATATTACAGGCATCAGTCATCAGAAGGGTACAGCTTTGGAATGGCGCGGTGTCGGTATGCGGTACAAAATGCACAACAGTGACTAAAAATGGACCTCTAGCAAAAAATGTGCATCTGTAGTCTTAGGCTCTCTCTAATGTCATACCAATGGGTTTCTTTCTATAAATACAGCCAGCAGTGTTCTTTTTCTGGAAGTACTTTAACATGAGGAATCACCCGGAGAAAGAAAAATGCTTGATTCAAGTTTTCATCGTTAGTCACAGTTTGAGCAAATATAATGAAAGATTATTTAAAGTGGTCAAGACAATCTGGCAATTTTATTTGAATCCCGATTATCCGACCAATCAGATTTTGCAATGTTGCCATGTTTCCCAGGTCCAAGCAATTTCCTTGGCGAGCGCAATATTATCATAACCGCCATAAATGACGGCCAGCTATTACGGAATTAGGACCCAAATTGCAATACATGTGAATCACCCTTCAACAAATGAAATGGAAGTGAATCTCACCTCTACGTATAATGAGAGTTTCAATAGACACTGGTGGGAATTTTTCCCTCCCATCTCCTCAAAGGGGCAATTTCCGAGAACCTCAGCCCTGTTCATTAGCCGGCATGTACGACCACCAATGAGAGCAGAGCGTGTGTGCGGGGTTGACGGAAATAGAGATGGATGTCTTGGCCAAGACGAAGGAGATTCCGCTCATCCGAGTGGTAGGTAGCCGCAAGCTGTCAGGTCCCACCCGGAACCCCCCCCCCCCATCCTCCATCTTTCCCAATAACCCCATTCCCGAGGGGCGGCATCCAGAGCCGGCTCCTTCTCCTAATTACCCACGGGGGCCCGAGAAACGCTCCAGCTGTTTGGAGAAGTGGGGCCGCTGCGGAGCAGGAGAGGTGCAGCAGCAGCAGCAGCAGCAGCAGCAGCAGCTGAGGAGTGTGGAATGGAGCCTGATTAAAAGTTTTAAACTGCTTTGGAAGACAGGACAAGGAGATTTGGGAGGGAGGGGGGGGTAGCATCTCTCAGGTGGATTTGGAGAAGACTTGAAGTGAATTGTTAAATGTATTTTTATCTTAATTTCCTTAACCCTGGCCTATATTTACCCTGTAGCTACTGACGTAGAGCATTCGGTGCTGGGTCGTCTCAGATGATCTTTCATACTCCCAGAGGACCGATGCAGAACGCATTTGAAAGACAGATTCATTGATCGTTCGGACCGGACTGTTTGGTGTAAGGATTAAACGATTGGCAGTTTGACAACCGACAGAGTGACACTGATTGATCGCTCAGCGCTTAACTGGAGTAGATCTCCTGACAAACACGCAGTTTAAATTGCTTAAATAAGGATTGACGGATTGTTCGGCCTCGACAAAAAATAAAAAAAATAAAAAAATAAAAAAATAAAAAAACCTGCATCCGTGCTCACCATCTCTTCCGCGGCGGTCCAGCGTCATCTTGGCTGGCCCGGTGGAGATGTAGAGGAAGCCATCCATGAAGAGGGAGACGTCAGACAGGGAAGGGCTCTCCGACCACTGCTCCAGTCTGGGGAAATCTACAGTGGGGGGGGGGGGGGGGGGGGGGGGATACAGTTGGTGAGCAGGGAAATGCTTTTCCCCAATTAATGTAATGGTGGCAGTGCGCCATCACGATGCTTCATCAGTTCACCTCCACCTGCAGTGGTAGTTCTAAATTTGGATAACTTTTGCCGTATTTGACCCCAAGTAAATCCAAGGACAAGGATTTTTTTTAAACCCATTTAATTATCGAGGATTATCGAGAGCATTTCAAGACACATACCTACATGTACAGTACTGGATCTGTAAAATAAATGAGTTTTTATGTTCAGTTCCCGTCTTCATCTTTGCCGTTTAAATTAAAAGCCTTCCTCGCTAATTTGTTTTCCTCCTTTTCCTGCTAAACTCCCTCATCTCATCCTTTCTCGCTGGCTTTAAGAGCTCCCCACATTCAACCTTATCGTTCTCAAATTCAATTAGCTTCAATTCTGGGGTTCAACTTTCTGCCGGAGCCTTGGCAATATCTCACAGATTTGTATCGTCACCACCCCCAGCTCTCTCATCAAGGCAAGGTAAAAGAGGTATAATTGAAACCACTTTTAATTGAAGCGACATTTCCACCCTTTGCTGACATCACCTCATCTCAAGGCCGCGTATCGCTCCGCAGAAACAATCAGTTCATTCAACGAGACGGCTTACTCTGAATAACGAATTAACTGCGTCCATATGCACATTAATGATCTTTGAATTACAGTAAATATTAGGAATTAATGAGCATAATCTGAAAAATTTAATAAAACGGATGTCATATATCACATGTAAGAACCTCAAGTAAGTATTTTTGTAAACGTATATTACTAAATGAGGATGAAATGATGAAGGTAAAGCCCACCAAAAGTTCAAATCTTAAGTAGATTTATACATTTAGGAGTGGAAAATGTTTTTATATAAAAATACTTCAAAAATATATTTATTTCCCCCCCAACATGTTTATGAGTAATGAAGACTGTAATGTCTAAAAATGTTATAAAAAAAACACCCAACAAATACACTGTCGCTCAAGATCAGTCTCGCTAGTAGCAATCAAATCAACACCAGCACCACATCTGGCAGGATGGAGGCATTTTTATTCACAATGATGTAGAGCCAATCAGCAGCAGGGTGACATAAAGCCTGGCTGACATTAGGGAGCAACATCTGTAATCTGGCTTTGAATCTACGGGGGACAGTGTGTCCGCCAACAGCAGCATCATCGATACATGGAATCTGACAGGATTTAATCAGCAAACTGCAGGGAAGTGAATCCAACACACACACACACACACACACACAGACTATTTTCCAACCGCTCAGGTTGAGAGAATGTAAATAAGCCAGTGGCTTGATGCTGCATCAGTTGTAACAAGGCTCTCTCTCTCTCGGTCTCTGTGTGTGTGTGAGCCTTCTAAACAGTCCCTCTGGGCCCCTAAAGCTGGACTCTGTTAAGATGGGACTGTGATGTCTGTGGGCGCGGCGGTTGAGAAGTCTGGCCCGTGCTGATTGGCTCAGTCCCCCAGCGAAGAGATGTGACATGACAGAGTGCTCAATTAGCCATCTGGTCGCCCACGGCAACGGTCACAAAGTGGTCCCCGACAAGCGGTGGACAGTGGGGTAATCGGCGCACACACACACACACAGTAAATAACACAAATGGCTAACATATGCAAGGCAAGCATGGATGAAATGTACAAGTCAGCTAAAGATAAGAGACTACCGTACACGGACTGTCATTCACATGGTTACAGACATGCAGCTATTCAGTGAGCTGTTGAGCCAGAGGCCACACACACATTTTCAAACTTGAAAATTAAAACCGTCCACACACAGACACTCCACCAGGGGAAACAGCTCCGTCAGAAAGACTCACCGGCTGCTTGTGACCTCCTGACCCTCCAATAGCCAAGTGTACGAGTTAAAAACATGCACGTCAACAACCTGGCAGAGGCTTGCGATGCTGCTAACAGCAGGGTGGAATGGAGACCCAAGACAAAACAGGGCCTCTGATTTAGTGTGTGTGTGTGTGTTGATGTTCATCTTTTTATTATCCACACAGAAAGCCGGCTGGATCAATTTTTAATGTGCCGCGAGATTTCAGAGATTCGAGGCGTCGGGGATGCTGGGGTGGCAACAATAAAACTCCTTTTGCCTCCAAATCCGCGGTGTGTCATTTAAGAAGAAGCGGGATGATGTCAACAGCGAGAGGCATTGCCGGCTTCGCTCGGGGTTTTTAACGGTAGAACGTCCTCTTGGGTGGAGTGAGGAGCTCCCATAAAACACAATTTACATGTTTACACTGCTCTGTCTACAGTTAGGACATTAGCTGATGCTCTTATCCAGGGATTTACAGGGTAATAGCCGGCAGGGGCTCACTGTCTTGTTGCAAGACACACAAGTTGTTGTCGTGAAGACATCAGATTGCAACCTTAAAGCTACCATTTGTGTTTTGTTTGTACGGTAAGCATCTTATAAATAGTTCTAATGGCACACGTTTTGGTTTGGTGACACGTATGGCACTGCTTTCTCCAAAGTATGGCATTCTAAAGACTTGCTTCAAAGCTGCACTCTTTCTTATTTGTATGTAAACAGTACATCAAATGAAGGTGCGTCACTTATAAACGCACAAATAAAACTTTACGCCCAATTTACACATTTCAACCAACGTACGTCAATATATATGAGGGTTCAGATACACGATGCAACTGCTGACATCTTTTAAAAATGTACCACATAACGTTTACAAAACTCAAAGCACTGATGTGAAAACTCGAATATGTTTTGACATCAACTGACTGGACCTGGTAGGAGTGTAGTTGGCATAAACGGATCCTGCATGTCTGTGTTCTGACATGCAGTGGCATGGAGCCTCAGTTGCTAATGTTACCCACCTGCAGCATTTAAGAACCAATTAGCAACGTGTCTTTCCAGTCCGACGGGGACCGGCGGCACCAGCACAGAGAGCAAGGCCATGTCCAAGCAATGAAACTTCTTTTCCGGAGTTAGGAAACTGTTCGTCGGCCAAACCTGTCCTCTGGGTCGTCCATTAACGCCGCAAACTTGGGACGTGACAGCGACACGCTGGCAACACCGTCGGTATACTAAGTTAGATTAGCCGGCAAGGTGTTGGAAATGGGAACAGTTTGGGTTTTTACAATGCCCATTTTGTTGTTAAGAGAATTTAAAATTAAGAGTCCATCAGATGTTGCTTTTGTCGAGACATAACTTCCAATTGATCGACGGATTAACGGGGGAATTGGGGGAGAAACTGCGTCCTTACAGATTGGTTTCCTTGACCACTTGGACAGTGAATTAGCATTCAAAAAGTGGCATCAACCATCAAAGTACAGTCTCCACAGTTGTGCGTGTCTGGTGTCATATCCATCACTGTGTTCAAAGTGGGAAGTGACAGGACAGACGGCGGTGACGGCACAGTTAGACGTGAATTGTGCCAAAACAGATTACCGCGAGACACGTTTGACGTTGGCAGTGTGTTCATTTTACAGTTTAGCTACAACAGCGCCCAAGATAAGCTAAATTAACCTTATATTAGATATTTTAATTAGTTTCCAATGTGGCTTATGAAGCTTCTCGAGTGCAACATATGGAAAACACACTGGACATGACAAATGATGAAGGAACCTAAAGACGTACAAGAACCCGCCTCAGTGGAAGCATTCGCCCTCGGGGGTGCCTGAAAGATGCGAATAGACACTGCCTCGGAGAGCTGCCATTGGCGTTATTTTAATGAAATCTGGGATGGGGGAAATATGTAAATGACCATGTATCCCAGGGTGCTATGGGGCGAGCGGGGCAGCTAGGTCCGTGGAGGCCCGCGTGCATGCATTTAGATGTATGCAGAGAGAGAGAGCGAGAGAGAGAGAGAGCGAGCTAACGAAGTAGCAATGCTCTGGCATCAGAGGACGTCCCAATGCTGGAGCTACAAATGAGCCGCTGTGGAAGGAAGGGACAGCGGCGAGGTTTCTGGGCGATGCAGGCTGACAGCTTTGTTTTCAGACACTACATCCGGGGGGAAATCGAGCGGCTTCTGTAGTTTTTATTTGTACAAATTGGGAGCGCGCTTCACACTGCGAAGGAGACGCGGCCGCAATGTTGTCCTCACACCGAGAGGCACTCCAATTCAGATTTTAGTTGTGAAGACTGAGAACTGTTCAGTCTGGAGATTGTTTATCGCCGTCTTATCTCAGCCTCCCACGGGGGGGGGGGGGGCGGGGAATTCGGTGAAGAACCATGTTGCCATTTCATTCAATATAGTTTCAGGTTTTACGGCACCATGTGGCGGGTGAACGAAGGCCCTGAAGTGCACCCTGGTTGGGGATGTGTGTTTTATGAGATGAAATAAAAAGAAGGGAGAATACTAAGCACACGGCCACCGCAGGTCCGCGCATAATGCCATGACAGCAGACGTCCGCTTCAAACGAAGAGGAAAGACTTTTATCTGTCCTTATGTCACCTCGCATGTGCCGAACTTTAACTGTAACCCGAGGCTTAGATCTCCTAAACAACCCCGCGCTCTGTTTTGTTCTTGCTATTGGCTGCTATGTTGCTCTCTTTATTCTCCTCTCTATCTTCGCTGTTTCAACATCAAGCTATACAGCAGGGATGGCGCCATGTGGGTATTGAATTGTTCCCAGCCTCTGCCAGACACAACCGCTGAAAAAGTTCAATTTTTTTTTGGTTGAATCAAAATTTTCACATGTCGTCTTTTTTTTTTCCCTGCAAACTCTGGGGGCTGCATGCACAAAAACAAAGGAGACGCCACTTTCCACAGCTTTGTGTGATGTGACAATGTGTCCGGCAGTCGGAAAATGTCAAACAGGGAATTTGGACAGGGTTTTGTGTGGAGCCTAATCTTTTCAGCACCACCATAATAGTCACATAGTCCATTTTTTTTCCCCCACTGTTGTTTCACAAATTGTATTTATTTACAGCTTTTTAAACCTGCTACAAAAGGTGCACATATACAGTCGTACGTTCGATCGTCGTAGTTAATTGGGTCAGTCAATACTCAATCGAGCCTCATAATATACTGTGCCAAAGAACTTCATAACCGAGTGTAGTGATATAAAGTTCCGGCTCCTTCGGGGAACAGAATATTGCACCATCAAAAAGAATGACAATGATTGGCATTTGTTTCCAAACTTAATTGAATCAAGTTGCAGACTCTTCATGCTTTACAAGCTTCACTCTGTATTTTGATGTCAGGACCACCATCTATTTTATTGACATTTAAGGTTTGTTTCCAGTGAGATGTTATTGAGTTCCTATTGTGACTTTGCCGTTGTAAACATTACGGTTGCTGCTATATAAACTACATTTAGCCTAGTTATATATTCAATGTACGGAAATGTAGAGTTAATATGCACACTATTAGTATTTGTTTCATTATTGTAAGTCATATCGTCATCGCAATATTGAGCAATGTTATCCCACATGGCAGATTTTCCTCATGCAGCGCAGGCATACTGGGCGCCAGAAGATCATGCGCGAGATCGCCCGCACAGCTCCGCAAGCGGGAAAACTCTGCTATCTCGGTCAATATTGCCTACAGTGAGGAATTATTTGCTTTAATTGACTACGTGTACCGCAGACATTGGTTGGACATCCTCATAAAAAAAAAAAAGGTGGAAAATGTTGGCTTTGTTGTAAACAAGACGCCATCTTTAACGTTAACGGCGCATCTGACCCCCGAGTGAACCTCGGTCCATCCTCGGTCCTTCTTGCTTGCAGTAGTTGGTCTGTTTGGTTGAACTGTTTGGTTTCTATAGGAAGAGTCCGGTTGGCTCCATATTTGTCTTGTTTTTTTTTTAATGATGAAGCACAACAACTTCCAGACACATAATGAGCGTATAGAGACTGCAAGTATGCTACACCTTTCCGATGGACAACACCACACACGCGTGAGTGAGTGTGTGTGCGTTTGTGTGTCCGTCCGTCTCTCTGGGTGTGTGTATTTTAGCACACCTCCAAGTAATGGCCATCACCATGCGACCAGGTGACCCAAGCTAGCAATTAGGAGTCCCTAACAGGCTTTGCACAGGACAGTGTGCACAGATGCAGCGCATGCATTATGTAAAAATACAGTCCCTGAGAAAGTCTGCCCCCCCCCGGCCAATGACCTCTCTCGCTCCTTTAATCTCATACATTCTCATCATCGGCCCCGTGTGCAACCGCACAAACAAAAGAACCCGTCATGAGGGAGCCGCACGACACATCTGTGCCGTGCATCCGATGGCGGGAAACATGAGGTGGGTAATACAAAGGAGAGCTGGGGGGAAATAGCAGCGAGAGAGACCAATTCATATTTATTGTTTTTACTTCAAACTTGCTGGCTTCAAATTTGTGGGTTGTTCTGCCTTCATTTCCTATTCATGGCAGCGGAAAAAAAACTAAAAAAACTGTGCTCCCACTGTGCTTTTTATAAACGTGGCGGCACAGCGGTGAGTAAGAGTTATAAACATGATTGCCTTGTTAAAGTATAAAGACAATGGGCTGAATATATGTGGCGCCGAGGGTTGTAAAGGTCCAACTCGCACACCTAGTTTAAAGGCCTCTCACTGATTTATTAGAGTTTGTCAGCTCCTTTTTCTGGTCGGTCCAGGAGAATTCATGAGTTATTCTGTTTCATAGCTACTTTCTGTGGTCTCGCATCTCACCTGGCTTGAACACCGGCCATGGGAAAGTTTCCTGTATTCTACCTGGAACTCCTTTTCTCTTCTTCAGTGAATGAAAAAGTATGCACAGTTGTGTTGAAATATAGTATTTACTTAGATGTTAGAGAGCCATAAGAAGTTGATTAAACGGCATTTTGTCTGCTCTAACTTAACCCACTAATGTTAGCATGACCAGCTAAATGCTAAATGACTGTAATGTAATGTAAGCAGCAAGTGCATATTTGAGATCATTTTGCAGAATTTTTTTTTCATGAGAATTAGATGGAAAAATGTCAGCAGAAGTGAGAGTTTTCAGCCAAATCAAGGAGTTAGCATACCATTACAGGATGCTTTTATTTTATGATATTATATTCTATTTTTTATTTTTCTCTGTATGTAATTTATTGACCCTAGGGTCACATTGTGTTTTTTATGCTTTTAAATGTCTGCTCTGTTAAGCACTTTGTGATGTTATGTCTGTGAAAAGCGCTACGATAAATTTCATTCATTAGCTAGCTGGCTACATCATACGTCATAGCAAACCGCAACAGGCGGGGTGTGACCTATAAGGGGGCTAACTACAGTTGCTTACCAGAGAGTTTGTTCTGGTGCAGGAACTCCATCTGCAGCCTCTGTCCAGCACGTTGGGCCAAGAGGTACGGCGTTGAGGAGGCGGGATCCCCAGTGGCGCACATAACATCTGCCCCACTGAACACCAGCGCCATGGTCTGCAGCACGTCAGGCAACACCACCGCTGCACACAGCGCCTGTACACACACGAAACGTATTTGTAGGATAATTCTGTATTTCCAATATGGACATATTTCTAACTCAGATGTCAAGGGCTTATTTTTATTGCCCGTGAATCTCATTTGTGTAAGTCCATCTGTCACTTGGTGTTTATTAGAGTGATTGACTCATAAAAGACTGAGTTAGTGCGGTCACCGCTCACTGCATTTCTAAGTAGCTTTTAATAAATTTCACATCCCAGACAATGGACGAGTGAAAAGCCCCGGAAATGTGCGCATGGTCTCACGTCCTCGTGGAGCAGAAGCCGCTTGCCGTCGCTCTGTGTGTGTGTGTGCCAGGTTGATAGAGGACAAAGTCTTTAAAGCGGCGTCACAAAACCATATAAAAGTTTAGAATCGAGTTCCGCCCGCTGATCTCGAAAGAGGAGTTAAAATAAGATCAAACTTCCCCGTGGGAATCATTACATCTCTAATCCCTGTGCAAAAAAAGGAATACAGCAAATAAGAACAGGACAAATGGGCCATATTAAACATAATGAAACTAACAGTTTCAAATTAGAAGAAGAGAAATGTGGGAAAAGAGGCATAAAACGAAATGAGTTGAGCAAATAACAACAGCAGAGCACACTGAGGCAACAGGGAATTCACGGAGCGAATGCTCTGTTCCAAAACATCAAGAGTGGGAGATATGTACAATATGACACTGACAAACAAGACAATGAAGTAGGAAACACAGAACCAATTTGACAATTTAAAGAAATTAGGGGTGTGTGTAGGCCGGTACTGCACACAATTTAACAGTTTCCAAAATTGTCAGTTGAAAAAAACTAACTTTTGTGCCATCTAATCCTAAATCCACAGAATAGTCAAAGTGGAGGAAGCCTGGGAGAAGCTGAGTTGAACCACAGCAGGTAGGCTGAGACACCCGTCAATCAAAGATATCTCAAACACTTCTCCATGACCCTGAATATCCTTTTACTAAACTAACATGTCCTTTAATTAAACAAACTTTTACTTCTATAAATACATGATGTTGAATTCCTCCTTTAAAAGGAGCAAAAACAACCACTTCTATATGTAGTGTGTGCAGACAAGCTTTGTTCAAACCATTCGCCGTTTCACACAGTGTGAAAGCCGAGCAAGATGTAAGAGTCCGACGGAGGAAAATAGTTTCTCCCTCTGTCTGCCGTCTGTCTCTTCCCATCAGTCCAGTCAATTGATGTGACATTGTGCACGATGACCCGCGACAAAGTGGATCAACAGCGGAGTCGAGTGGCAAATGGCGAGATTTTCAACGAGCAAACCTCTCCTTTCATCGGAGTCGGAAAGCTGCATCGATCGGCCACGAAACAAGCGAGATCAGTCTGGAAAAGTGAGGCGCGGTGAGGCTGCACACACACACACACACACACCAATAGAACCTGCCTTCCTACACAAAAAGACTTGCGAGGACTTTCCAAGCACACGGCTTCATCTATTGTTATCCTTGCGCATCGTTTCCGCAAAAAAAAGATTCATCTTTAACAACAGAAAATGCAAAAAAAAAGAAAAGGGATTTACATAAGATATCATTAGTTTAGTCACTTGCTGTTTCTGTCTCATTGGGAGACGGAGTCAGATTATGGCAAAATAGTCCCAAGCAACCTGGCCTTATTCTGCATCGTCTCTGGAAATGACCTTCCGTGTCACAGCAATTACTGCGGCCACGAGAGGGTTTGTGTGTGTGTCTGTGTGTGTAATGATATAAGAAGGTCCTCTGAAACCCCCCCCTCTCTAGGTCATGTGGCCTGCAGAGACTACGTGGAGGTCACTGGGATATGAGCTTTTAATGGGGAACACGGGACTAAGAAACGGCGAGAGAGCGGCATAGAGAGAGGGCATGAAATGAAGAAACCGGAAAAAAACCCCCATCTCAACAGAATAAGAGCGCGCGGCTTTGAGATTATGTAAGAGACATATTGGTGCCGTCGGGAATGAATCACTTCCTTTTAATTTCATTTCATTACTCGAATTGACACTGTAAACCGGTAATTGACTGCATGTGCCGAGTGAGTCTCGTGACCCCTGCGCCCATAAAACCTGTTAAAATGCCATCACATGATTTCAGAACGGCATGAATGTCAGTGAGGAAATTGCTCGTATCATTGTCTTTGTTCCAGAGACGAATCCCAGAGGAATAGGTTTTATATAGCTTTCATTTTTTTCATATTCATACTTGTATAATGGTAAGTAAGTGTGACACAAAACTGGAACGTGTCCAATGAGATTAGACTCAGTGTCCTTGTTAATGTTTAAAACACTTTTTTGGTATTCTTTTTTTTTTCTTTTTCCATAGGTTGAGTACGACTTATTACTTTTAGTTTAAGATGAATGAACTTGTTTTGAACATTATTTTAGCACACACACACACACACACACACACACACACACACACACACACACACACACACACACACACACACACACACACACACACACACACACACACACACACACACACACACACACACACGTTGAGCCATGGTGTGTGTAATGGTTGTACGACGCAATGATGCCGATTCAAATCAGTTGGGCCCATTTATAAAGGCAGACTTTCTTTCTCACTCTCATGCACACACACACACACACACCTCCATTGCCCAAACCCTTTTAGGCACCCACACTCTCCGTGGCTGTCACACTTCATCTCCTGCAAAAACCTCACACTATAACAGCAAATTCACATATCCTTAGTGGTGCAGCACATACATGTTCACATGCATGTAGACATCACACACTCCCAAATACACACACGCAAAAAGGCCAGCGAAGCCGTAATAAAACCAACCCAAGCGTTTCTGTTGTGGATCCTAATCCACTTTTCCACTTAGCTGGCTGGTATATCTCTTCCTTACCTCCCCCCTTCATTCCTTCTCTCTACATCTCCATCCCTCTCTCTCTCTCTCTCCATCCCTCTCTTTCTACACAAGAAAACAATACATGGAGGCTGATCTGCGTAAATGCTGACGCAGGTGGAAACTTCGCCGTTTGGAGGCTCAGTGCTTTTTAAGACCCTCTCTTTTAGGGGAAGCCAAAAAAACAACAGGCGCTTTCCTTTTTTTTTGCTGAAGTAATAAACCCGAAAACACAAACCAGAAGGAAAGGCCTCAGCGTCAACATGCTCGCACAGATCGATCCGACTCATGGCGCTGTTCTACCGATTGTCAAAAGGTCAGAAAAATATAGACAAGTTCAGACATGTTGGATTTAGCAAATGCAGTATGCCACGTACCACGATGGAGCTATTGTAGGTACCCACTTACTAATGCAGGTTGATGGACTTCTGCTGCACTTTGCACCAACCCGTACAGAAAAATATTGAGGTAACTAGAGGTATAAAAACTACTTTAAATGTCTAGAACGGAGATAGTTCTTGATGTTTTACTTGTTCACACGTTGCGGCTAGAGCTGAAGTATATGAGAGCTTCAAAGCTCAAAGTATGGCAGGCAAACAATGTTAAAGCAGAAAGTACATCTAAAGATATGCTGGTTGTTTGTTGCAAGTCAATTGCATGCTGGCTAACACATATAGGAACAATAGATGTGTTGGATATGAACCACAATGGCCGCCTAAAAGTTAAAAGAAGAGGAAATCAAAGCATTACAGATACACTCACGAACAGACTCGCTAAATACAAGACTTAAAGTCAATGAGACACAAGCTCGTCAAGGCAGTGAGGGAGTTCGGGAGGTGTAGATCTAGTGGACCGTTGGCGCTACTTGTACCACATCTGGTTTGAAGTGTCTTTATTAGGATTGTACCTGGTTGAGCTGCTCCAGGTCCTGAAAGCCCTCCAGCACCCTCCGGTACTTCCTCTCCCTGTACTTCCTGCGGATGAACGATGCGCGCTGCTCCACCGAAGCGCCGCTGTGGACTTCCTCCTCCAGGGGAAGATTAGCCGCCCAGAAACTGTTAGCGTTCTTGTTCCCCACCTCCAGGAAGAGCTGAGGGGGTTAAGGAAATTACAGGGGAGAATCATTTGTAGACACGTTAGTAGGGTTTGAAATAAACATCTGCCAAGCGCCAAATCGTTGTACCGTTTGTCTTGGCAACAAATCTTGTCGATTCGTTTTTCAGGTCTTCACTGTGTGTTTGACTTAAGTTTATAAATCCTTTGAAGCGAAGCAGAAGCAGTTCATTTTAAGACACTGACTTTCACATCAAGTGAGAACTTAATTAGCTCCCACTCATCATAAGACAAATCAGTACGTACCTCCACCAGCTCATTGCTCCAGATGCTGCTGTCCAACTTCAAGCTCCGCACTTTGGAAATACTCGGGCCGAGGGAGCGAAGTTGCCCTGGTACACAGGAAGACACGCGTGAGCTCAGAACTTCATACTAACCCTCGGGCTTATGAAGCCTTTTCTCAATTAGATGTATTCAAGAATGCGCAGCTGTCAAGGCTGCGCATTTAGTTCCTGGAAAAAAGAAAATAACATGTGCATATATGAACAGAGATCTCCACACGCCGATATCCAGTGATGGCGATGGAGTAAACAAACGGGCAGTTACCAGCCGGAGAAACGGAGCGTGACTGGAAGCCCGCTCTCTCACTCACAGCAGACATATTTAGTCCCCTCAGCACTCCTAATTGGAAATGAAAGCGCAGAACGAGGGCCATTAATTGCTAATGAATCATGAGTAATTCATTGTGTTTGTGGGTCGGCCTGTTTATTTGGGTGAACGAGAGGCTTCTAGGGTTGCTCGCGGCCAAAGACGGCGCCATACATGCATAATACATTAAGAAAGGGAAACGCTGTACGTGTGAATGCGAATTATTGTCCTGTGTGTGAAGCCGGATAATTTTAGATTTGGCATGAGCTCATTACTGTGCTCAAGTAGAGCAGCTGCCAGTTAGAATGTTGTGAGAAAAGCCGTCTTGACACAGATCTAGAGAGCACAGACGCCAGAAATCATTCAATTATTTGTATTTTTATTATTATATTGAAAAAACGAGGAAAAATCTGTTTGATAACTGTTAAACACCAGTATTCCTGAGGTGGAGTTAACATGTCTATGCTGAGCAAGACAAACCATTCCATTCATTGACTGGTCTGATTGGATCTGCTGGTTGCAACCGATTCATTCGTTGGTCAATTGACGCCACAAACAGTTGTGGGTCTAGTTCTTAAATATGATTTATGAATTGACTTGTGATTGATCGGACAGCAATCACTAAAGCTGAGTGTCCATATAGCGACTCCAACTGCCAGCTCCTTGTCACAAATGCTTTGAATTTACAGTTCATTTTTTAGTATTTATTAATTCATTAATTGGATGAAAATAACCGGCGATGGACTCTGCCAACAGCCATCGCTGAAAGCCCAGTGGCTGCATTAGTGCGTGAGAGAGGAATGCTCACTGCCTTCGAGACCACACGAGTCCAGCGTGACAAATAAAGTCCAAAGAGCGGCGATTCTGTCACTTTGGCCTGGAAATATTTCACTCCGGTTCGCCGCCTGCTACTGCATTTCTACAGCCGCGCGCCGTCCTCTGAGCCTTTACTGCGCCACAGGACCATTTTCACTTGTGTAAGGGTAATGAAGCTGAAAAAAGAAGTGTGCATGCGCCACCGGGTACACGGTGAGATCCTCGCATATAAATAGCCCCGTTGTAAATGTCTTCATCTTTCTGATGGACCCAAAGCAACACACACGCATATATAAAAAGGGCATTCCCATCACAGCCGCTCAGGTTTTCACCCCCAATTAAAGACTTTCTCTGTGACAGTTCGTGGAGCACTCCCCCCCCCCCATACTTGTGTGGCATTTTCCACTCGAGTCAGAAAGGAAACAAAGCAACGGGCACTGCATTTGTGCGATACCATGGCAACTGTTGCCAGCAGAAGAGTCTACAAGTTGCATCCTAGTTTGGAGGAGTTCTGTAGCAATGACGTGTGGTGGGTGAGAGGGGCCTCTCAATCTCTTGTCTTGGAGCAATGGCAATTCCCCGCTGGTTGGCCGGGTTGCATTGTGGGAGAAAGGGCAAAGAGAGGGAACACAAAGGAGAATGTAGAGGGACAGCTTCAGTTACTGAGGAATGTGGGTTTGACAAGGGCTTATGTCAAGACAATAATTAATGCTGCAACACTCACTTTTTTTTGTATTAACTAGGGATCACATGACTGTGTTTAATGTGAAAGGGGACACTTACAGTGACAAAGCATCATCCGACTCTACAGTTCTACGTTTTAGTGTCTTTCTGCTCATTGTTTTAACGTCCCGCAGATGAAATATTTTAGTTCAGTGCTGCTGTTCTTGTTATCCTGGTTTCCAGTTGCAGCTGTTTACAGATGTATGTAAATACCACCCGCCCAGCACTGTATAGCAGGGAGACAAAGCCGGCTACCAGCCATGGAAAATGGTGCAGCTAAACAGATATTTCCCCCGAGGTGGAGACCAAAGCAGAGTTAAAAAGAGAGTGGACATTGGAGTTACATTGATTGTGTGGCCACAAATATGCTAATGTTGCTATATGTCTGCTGGACGTGTGATAGGCAACTATTTATGAACACTTTATGCATATGAGCTTAATGAGAACCTCACTGGTTTTCAGTTTCTACAAAGTGACAGACACTATTTTTACAGAGATTATTTTTAAAGTAGCTCGTTAAAGTAGGACTCGTTCCCTCTGCAAGGAGACACTGTAGTGATGTCATTCAATACGTTTCCAGTAATGACATCTTTCTATTTGCGTTCTCACCTTCTGCTAGAACGGGAAGGAAAAAAATGGGCCAAACGCAAATGAGCAGAAAACGAACTCGTGTCTCTTAAAGTAATAAAAAAATAAAAACCGGAATATATTTTTAATATGATTGTTTTTGATCAGATTCATCTGTCTGCTAATATTCGTAATAAACACAATTATATTTGTTTTATGAAACTGAAAATAATGGGCAGTACTTCAAGTCTGCGTAAACAAAGGCGCACTATTGCAGTACATGAAGCTGCTCCACGTCAGAGAGTGAAGCTAAAGACTCTTAAAATTAATTCCGTCTCGGCATAAAAAGAGGAGAGACAATCTGGAATCATTTTCTACCATTAGTCTTCTCATTACTCCTTTCCCTCTCCCTCTTGTTCAGCATTTCTCTTTGTTGTCCGTGACACGGGAGCGCTAATTAAAAGCACGAGCAGTCATCGGTATTCCGAATGGACCGTCGTCTAATTTGAGGAGAGCGCGGTGCGAGGACGGCTTCCTCGGTGCAGATATCGCCCAGCGTGTCGACAAAATGTAATATTAAACACGGCCCGCAAATGAAATCATTTAAGGGTGTTTGAAAAGGGGATGTAGGATATCTGATGCGTACCAATTACATGGGCTTTGCAGAGGTGAGGTGGAGAATCGCATTAAGACGTATGACTCCGGGAGGATTCTCAGGCCTAGAGAAGATCTGGGGGGGGGGGGGGGGGGGGTAGGTATAGGAGAGTGGAAAAACCTCAAACCCACCAGGTATCCCTCCACAGCGGGCCTGGCTGCTGCTGCTGCTGCTGCTGCTTCTCTCTAATCATGTTTAGCAGGTCAAGAGGCAGTTTGGGATCCCTCAAGTTCTTGCCCGTGGCTTAATCTTTGTTGTCATTTCATCTAAGCCATCCAGTATTGCCAAATAGATTAGAGAGTCCGGAGGCCAGATGCCAACTCCCATAAGTGGCTTACCACCTGAGAACTTATTCCGAAAAGAGCCTCTGGGTGAGAGCACCGGCTCGCACAAACAAACAGACCACCCGTACCATAGGAATGCAGCATGGAGTCTTAATTATTCTTTCCTGGCAAGTTTTCTGCAAAAATGCGTATTAATCAACGGTAAAATAGTGCAGACACATGGTTCAAGGAGCAAACTTAATGATAATCAATTCCAATGAGTTAAATGGTGTGAGGTTCTAGCCAGTGCACAACAGGTCAACGGTTCATGTGGAATTAGTTCACAAGCACGCTCACAATAAAGCGTTCATGGAGAACTAAGTTCCAAGTAATACAGAATGAGCACACACAATTAACTTTGTCTGTATTTTTCCTATAATTAGTGGCAAATTACATTTTTTTTTTCCAGGAAAGTTCCAAGGAAATTAGAAAATGACTGACTGCTAAAATGAAGTGGTGTCTTGTTTGTCATCTGGCAAACCACTCGGGCTTATCTGGCTTCAACTCGGGGGTCTTTAAAAACTACCATAATGCTGCTGGCTTCCCACTCACACAATGCTCTGTGTTGAGTAATGGTGTAACGGATGATGTTCCGTAACAAGAAGCGATCGGTAAACCGGCATTAAAGCTTCATAGTCGCAAATCCCTGATACACTATGAACAGCAAATCCCTGAAATTGACTGGAAGGAAGGTTAGCCATGCTAGCAGCAACGCTGGCAGCAACGCTGGCAGCAACGCTGGCAGCAACGATGGCAGCAACGATGGCAGCAACGATGGCAGCAACGATGGCAGCAACGATGGCAGCAACTGTTACATTCAGTTACTTTATGATGATATGACCCCTACTTGGCGGGTGTTACATGTATTTTTTCTAAGTGCACTGTAAGAACATGCATGTTAAAAGAGTTCGCCTGCAGACTAAATATGGAAGCCAAGAATAGAGCGGTGTACGTGTGACCCTTACCTGCACACTTTTTGCAGACGACCACGCACAGATTGACGGACGCCCACTCCGGTCGCGGGGCGCGACAGTCGGCGCAGCTCCTGTTGGCCTCGTTGAACCAGATCTTCTCCGCCACTTCATAGTCGGAGAGCGTCTCGGCGATCGATTCCTGGACCGCTTCAATCCACTCCTCCTTCTCCTGTTCTGACTCGGCCGTGAAGCTGCAACAATTGATTTTTTTGCCACCACCACATGCCTCACAGTTATTGATTTGATTTGCGAGAGCAATTAAACAGCACAGTATCGCTTGGCAGGGTTATGGGGGGGGGGGGGGGGGTGCAGTATTTGGAGTAGTTTTGGGGAGTCGCTGAGTGTGTATGCCCGTGCGTGACCTTGACCTCACCTTGCACCACCTAAATCTATAAAATGCTGATGCAGGACATTTTTTTCCAGGATATTATTTCTATGTTAGACTACATTAGAAACGCTGATGGAAATGGACCACAAACACATTTCCAGCTTCAATATACACGTTTACAATAACCGTGTTTAAACATGCTTGTTCCATCAGGACTCGCATCGAGAGCTCTGCCAATTGTAAACCGTGCACTGTTGCGGTCACACGCTCGTATAATTGCTCAGATTTAGTGGCGATGCAGAAGCCTGTTTCCACATTTGCGTCGAGAGGAAGGCTTTGTGTGAATTGTCACCGCAGGAAATGGCGGAAATCCCACTTGTTCACAATTACAGAGGCTACTTTGTACGAGTATAATTTAAGTCAGAACACGGTGAAAGCCATTTACAGTTTGCGGACGCATTGGTAAGTGTAATGACTGCCCTGCTGTCACAGCAATTCACATGTAGAAGTCCAACGAGAAACCGAGTGACGCGTATATACTTTACACTGCCATTAAATCGAGCTCCCCTACCTCGACTACGGAAACAAAGTTTTTGCCTGAAGAGTACTGTAACGAAGCTTACTTTTGACCATGTGGTTGTGTTTTAAATCATGTTGAACTGGCTACATATCATCTACTCATTAAAGGGATGCAACCAGGGAGGTAAAACCAGCCATATTTCATATTCGGTATGAACTAAATATACACACAGCACACACAGACAGTGGATGCCTGAACTGTCATAGCTCCCAAATTGGGATTATTTCAAGCATTCACCTGTCTCTCAATCCATCTATGCACACACACACACACACACACAGAGAGGAACGACGGCTTATCTCCATCACTGTCAAATGAGCACTTATAGAAGATACTTGCACAGGTTTTCTGATGGAGAGGACGGTGTGTGAATTTTGACGAAGTTGCTGAATGCAATAAGTAAATCAAAAATCAGATAAATGTGTAAGTGTACGTAACAAGCAATCTGTGTGCGTGTGTCAGCTAAAAAAGGTGCAAGATCCAAGATCGGGAACATTTGGATTTCAGAACGTTACTCCAATATATCTTTACTTGTCAAATAGTTGTTTGCTGCTGTTATATTGTTCAGAATGTTAAATGCAGCTCCTTCAAATGAGTGAGGATAAGAGATGAATGCAGGCAGAAAGATCAACTGAGATGTTAAATTGTGAAGGAAAAACATAGAAAGAGAGAGAGAGAGAGAGAGAGAGAGAGAGAGAGAGAGTGTGAGAGAGAGATACAGACACAGAGAGACACAGAGACGGACAGAGTGAGAGAGTACTAGCTTGACTGGAAGCAGCACTTTGAAAGGATAAATGGGACCACTGGTCTCCATGGCAACCAGTGTAAAGTCAGACAGCACATCCTCTGCCGCAAGCAGAGGATGTGCACCGGGCCCGCCTCGCCAGGTAACCCTGCACAGATCGATAGGTCGATTGGGTTCAGCTGTTCCGGGCCCACCGGACTCTGCCCGGGAACCGTGGAAAGGCATGACTGCTCACATCGTGTGCTGAACTCCAACATGGCCTCCGAACCCCACAAAAGGAGCAACGGGGGGACAGGAGTCAGCACCAGAATGTGTGGAGGGTCCCAGGCCACCGAGTTTTAGACATGAAGTGAAGGCTGGTCTCACGTGAGCCCGCTAAAAGAACTACAGCTCTAAGGACAACAGGTGGCAAAGAGGAAAATATCAAATACAAGAATTATGAAAAGAAAGGTGGTTTTACAACAACAACGACATTGTTTCCCCGACTGTAGTTCTGACTAAAATATTTGCAAGCACTTCCTTTCACAAAAATTACAACTTTCAATTCCATATGTTGTTGAAATATGTAAATCACCCTCACAATCATCTGTCAGCTCCTTCCCCGACTCACACTACAATTAAAAGGCTCTCGTGTTTCTCCAAGCTGATATGATGCAATATATTTCTACACAGATGTGAAGAATACAGAGCAAGAGTCTCTATTTACTGATTGTTTCAAGGAATAGTTTACTCATAGTTTAAACACTCACCGAGAGGAGAAGATCGATATCATCTCATACCTGTCCGATAAATAAAAGACAGGAGATGCTTAGCTTAGCTTAGCATAAACACTGCAGACAAAGGGAAACGGCTAGTCCGGCTCCGCCCACAGGTAAGAACAGTAGCAAATCAGTTCATGGTGAGGGGCAAAAAAAGAAACAAGTTACTCCAATCCAACTTTAAAAAATATGTTCCATCAATCTCTACGACCAAAAATATAGCCTCTGGAAATAATTGCACGATGTCTTCAGAGCTCTGAAGGAACTTTCTAAAGCCTGAGAAATGACCCTGAAGAAGTCATCAGGGGAGTGTAAAGGTACATAACTGATAACCTGGTTGCATTATGGGTAATGTAGGATCCAGAGTTTTAGGACATCGGCCCATGACAGAGACTAAACATCTGTTTATCTCAGCCTTTGCTGCTTGGATTTTGACCATTATTTACTGCGAGTGCAACACTAAACTGCTTAAGTACCCCAGACAGAGCAGGATGTGGATGCTCTTTAGTTCCACAGTTGACCTAATGTTGACAGAAAATCGAAATTATGGATACGATACCAACATTTAGGAGATCATCTCGTCCTGGACATGAGAAAGACACAACGGATCTAACCCCGTCCACACAAGAGGAGAAGAAATTCCAGGAAAACAAACCTTAAAAGGGTAATGTTGTCCAAAGTCTAAACAGTACAGACTTTGTGGTTTCCTGCTGCCGCCTTGATACAATGAATTGAATGAAAGCGGTGCGTTTGTGCTGCTCACGTCTTTAGAAAATGATATTTGAAAATCGTAATGGCAACATGTCCTTCAAAAACAATGCCCTTCCCACTCCAAAGACCTTGCTGAGCTCCAAAAGGTTGAAAAATGATAATTGCGAAACGGTCCGAGTTTTTCGACAGACACACCAGGTAAACACAAAACAAAAGGTGGATTTTCTCCAACATGCCCTTGAGCTAGGCATTTATCTGCAGCAGAGGTGCTTTCTGATCAACAGCTAAAGGTTTCTCTTTTCTTCAAACTTCAGTGTCTTTGCACTCCTCTCCCCCTCATTGTCATTCTCTCGGCTCCAAAAAAAAAAAAAAAGAAACTCTGCTATTGCATCTAGCACAGCGGGCTGAACGCTCTGTCCATTTAACAGCAGCAAAAAAAAACAACAGCAAAGCCAAAGTGAGTCTCCACAGCTTAAAGTGATTAGATGAGTTTCTCACTAATCCCCACCTTGAGCAGGTAGGGGAACGCTCCCAGGGCTACCAATCGATTTTATCCACACACACACACACACACACACACACACACACACACACACACACACACACACACACACACACACACACACACACACACACACACACACACACACACACACACACACACACACACACACACACACACACACACACACACAATAAAACCCTTTCAGCAATCACCTCATCAAAACAATTCAGGAGACCTGAGCTCATTTTAATTCCACCTCTCTCTTTTTCTTCTTTTTTTGTTCCACACAAAATGGCAATTCCGTCCAACGCATTAACGAAGCTGCCAAACGAGGGAGCTGACACAAACAGATCGATCGCACATACAACAGACAGGTAGAGGAATGGATTGGGGGGGGGGGGGGGGGTCCTTACACGATGGGAAGGGGTAAAAGAGAAAGAGGAAAATAGTGAACAAGCGGTACACAAACAGACAAGGCGTGCTTTGTCCAGGCAGCTGTGACGGTTGTATTCTAAAAACGGGCCATTAGTGCACAAACAAAGCGGTGCGCTTATTGATTGTTGACCCTCGGGGACCCTCCAGAGGCACAGGTTACCTGCTGCATGGAGCACCCAGGGGAGATGTTTAAAAAAAACACATATCAATAATTAGAGATTTTTGTACAGGTACGACAGGAGAGCACAGAGTGCTACCAACATGCAGCCACTACAAGCTAACGAGGATATTCTCTTTGTCTCGTTAGAGCCGAGTCCCGACTTTGTGCTTTCACAATTTATAAATTGGGCTTTTAAGTGAAAGTGAATCTTGCTGAATAGTTTCAAAGCACTAACCGCAGCAGTAGTATTTTTTTGTGCGCGACACCGAGGTCACGTTCACACCTGGAGTTACAAAGGACGTTCACACAGACTTTACAGCACTTCACAAACAAAGCCAGGCGGTGTGAACATGAAGTCGCGTGGGCTGCAAGTGTTTCTTGTTTTTTCCTGTGTGAAAAGAAACTGAACCTGAGGGGGACAAGGTTTAGCAAACTCATCCACTATAGCTTTGATAAGGCTCATTATGCCGTAAGATAGTGACAAACTTGATCCAGATGTTTGGGCAGCTTTCACACAGACTCAAAGCAAAAAGAAGCAGGTCAGGTGTGAACTAACGCACGGGACAGACATGTCCCTGATCATTCAGGACTGGAATGGTCTACTCTGTGCACTCTGGCAGTTTCTATCGAAAAAAGGTCACTGACATGTCACGGCCACACGGTCACGTAATCACAACACTGGGTATGAAATTCATTTTCCCTCCCATGTGGGTCCCTGAAGCTCTGATGACGCAGGATGACAGTTACTTTGTTGCAATTCAGCTTTTGTCCTTTTGATAATTTCCTCTTTTTTTTGGCCCACTTGAGCTTTTACATTTTCAACGTGGCTGATTTTAACTTTGAAACCTAAAATGGTTTTATATTTGGACCGAGCAGCAAGAAGAAAAGACGGAAGATAAGTTTTAAAGTTTGAAGTGTTTTAAAGCCTTGAAAACAATCTGATTTGAATTAATCCTCCAACTCTCCAGGTAAGAAGACAAAGCCCCGGTTCTTTTCTTTTTTAAAGGCCAAACTGATAGGACTATGTGAATATTCTTTCGTACCCCAAACTCTTATCGCATTATGAGACGCTTAATACCTTACATGTATAAGAGCAGATTAACCGGAATGTTTGCCCTCGTCTCTCCGGTGTGAATACGGATGCTTTACCAGATACGACTGTTGAGATTAAAACACTGTACGGCTTGAGGCTTAGTGTACGTGAAGGGCGTGTCCGTGACTGCGTGGCTCTAATGAGATGATAATGCAGGGAGATGTATTTAAGGAAGGAATATAAATGAACCTGCAGAGGTGTACCACCTGCACCTGCTGAATACATCAGTCCGAGGGGTGTGCATTCAAAGAGAGAATCCTTCATTTAACATTCATCTTTTAGATGTATTCTCTCGCTCTCTCACAGAACTAAAGGCGCCACCATATACCACACACACTTGAGCGTGGATAGCTCTTTGTTGTGGGAGGAGGGGGCGAACCCAGACGTACCAGAAGTTCTTGAAGGGTGTGTTGATTTCAAAGCCCCGGCGGTCCCCGTCTCTAATGTTGGCGGCCGTCAGTTCCACCTCAGCAATAGCCAGGCCCGCTTTGTAGTCCTGGAAAACACAAAGAGGAGAGATGGAGATCGATAGAATTCGTATGAATCAACTGTGAGGCGGTTACAGTACAGTCACTTCAAATAATCAACAAACGGGCTTTTTAGTGGTCAGGTTAGTGTTAGTGTTAGTGTTCCAGGGAACTGGGAGGAGACCCTGTGGCAGACCCAGCATGGGACCCCCCAGGAGGAGCTTGAGGAAGTAGAGAATACTTTTCCTCCTATCTCCCCGATTGAGCGGTTTTCTTCTTCTTCTTTCTTCAATGATTAAAGGATCATTTCTTGTCATTATGCAACACGTATTTGCACGACGAAATGCAGTCGTAGCCCATTCTCGACACAAGAAAAACAGCAGTGGATTCCTATCGTGCACTTTTTAAAATGTGCATCAGGAGGAATGCAAACAGCTGCAACAAAACAATTCTCTGGGCAGAAAGCATCTGTTGGTGCAAACAGAGTCTGCCTCCTCACGTCCCGTTGGAGTCCTGCACTCTGAAGTCTTATTTCCCTGTGACGGACATTAGCCAGGAGTAGGCTGGGTAGTGGAGTAGCCTTAGGTCCTAGCTGGGTTAGCTTAGCTTCCATCTCGGCTCTCGCCTTCGGTGGCGTTTGGTCCCGGCTGGTCTGACAGGAGGATGCCGTGGGCGGCGATCGTCTCAAGGTCCGCTGAACTTTATCCGATCACTACGCTTTGTTCTCCAATGGCGATGAGTGTACCGCTGTCATACTCGCTCCAGTAACAAATGAAAAGACAGAAAATTAAATAAAAACAATGTGGCAGGGCCAGAAAGTATGCATGTTTAATACATTTTAAAAACTATTCAAAGCATCCAAATAAGAGAAAATATATTCCTAAAGGGCCATGAAGATGTTAGGGTCCTTCTCAAGACGCAAACAAGAGACCCCTCCTATTGAGGTGGGATCAACAGTTCGCCTCATTAGAGTATCAACTTGCATGGGGCTTGAATGTCATTTGGTCTAATTAAGACTAGCAAACACCAAAGAAGAACAACAATCACTGCAGTGACTGTGCTGCCTTGTTCTTGCGTTACTGCTGTGTTGAGGAAATGTCACTGGACAGAGTTATATGTGCAGGAGAAAATCGTTCGAGACAGACCAATAATGCACCAAACAGTCGTCAGCGTTTCCTCCTTCTCACCAATGACGCACAAGCTGAGTTTGTGTGTGTGTGTGTGTGTGTGTGTGTGTGTCCGTGTGCGACAGCAAAAGCTCTGTGAAAGGGAACAGGTGCCTCTGGGGAATCCAAAGCAACCCAAGCTTTCAGTCTCAATGTTTTCTGAGGGCCATTTCAGAAATAGGGGTTAGATGCAGAGTAGGGCTGGGCGATAAATCGATTTAATCGATTAATTCGAATGTGTGCTTTAAGGCGATGTGTTTTATTGAAAATCGAGAAAATCGCCCCCACCCCTCCCCCCCGTTGGGTTCCCGTAGTAGAGTGCGCGCGCATTGTTTACAAACTAAAACAATGTCACCGCCGCCGCCGCCGCCACCTCACAACAACAACCCAGCATTTTGGAGACATTCACCAACTGTACTCCGCATGAGAAGAAGAGTGCCCGGTGGAAAGCCATCACGGATGCAGTCGCGATGTATATCGCAAAAGATATGGTGCCCATATACACCGTGGAAAAGCCGGGGTTTATTCACCGTCTCAAAGCTTTGGACCCCAGGTACGTGCTACCAAGCCGTAAACATTTTTCTGACGTTGCCTTGCCTCGGCTGTACAATAGTACACGCCAAAGGATCTCTGCGGAGCTGGAGGGGATGTCATTCTACTCCGCAACAACTGACCTGTGGTCCAGCAGGTTGACCCAGACACCGATCCACTTGACTGGTGGAAGCGTCACCAACTTAACTTTCCAAGGCTAAGTACTTTAGCAAAGAAATACCTCTCTGTGCCAGCTACAAGTGCCCCTCTGAGAGGCTTTTCAGTGTGTGGGGGGGCATTGTTACATGCCACTGTGCATGCCTGAAGCCAGAGGTAGTAGACAGGCTTGTCTTCCTGGCAAAAAATATTTAGAAAAAACATGCACTACTGTTTAATACTGTTGGTTATGTTGTGAATGCACTTGATTTTGTTTACATGCACTTATTTACTGTGCAAAATATGTTATGTTGATGTTAGATCAGATGTTGCACTTTTGAAAATGTGAATGTTAAAGGGTCATATACATTTTATTTCATGCTGTGTTTGTATCAGTGTATTCAGTTAGAAAAGCTTACTGTAAAAAGTTACATTTGCACAGTTGTTTACAATGGAAGGCTACTATTTAATGCCATTTAATGTTATGTTTAATTTAATTTTATATTTAAATGATTCAGGCAAACAAAAGAGTGACCAAATACTTTTTGTATACTACAGGCACCTTTCTACAATGTTCAGGTTTTGTTTGCACTTTATTTTTATCAACCTACTTGGGAAAATCATCACAAAATAAAAGAAAAAATTGTTTTCAACAGCTTCTGTCATCTGCAAAAAATTTTGGGGGAAAAAAATCGATTTAAATCGTGAATCGGATTTTTTGTAAAAAAATCGGAGATTTTTTTTTTAGGCCATATCGCCCAGCCCTAATGCAGAGGCACTGTTTTTATAAGCTCCGATGTAACTCCGCCCTTCTCCACTTCACCCTCAGCAGTTTAGACCATTTTCCATCGCCTCGAGCTCCGACGCTGAGTCAGACAAACATAGAAAAAGAACAAAACTGGCGTCCAACATTACAATACGCAGATGAAGCCAAAAAGAAGTGAGTCAAAAGACGAGGGGGGAGAGAGAGAGAGAGAGAGAGACAGTGAGAACACAAAGCAGAGAGAGGGCCGGAGAACGTAGAAGTGAAAGAGGGTCTCGGTAATCCTCGCTGAGAGTGGGTGAGACGAGCGAAGGGGTCAGCTGAGTGGCTGTCAAGAGAGAAAGCGCGTGGAAAGCGAGAAACAGGAGCTGCAGCCGGTACGCCTCGGCAGCGAATTTAGAAAAAAGTACTGTGCCTTAGCGGGGGGGCGCTGAATGCCGCCATGCTGTGCCAGCAATAAAAGCATGTGTGTTTTCCCTGCTAACTGTTCTCCAGCAACAAAACAATTTACACTAATTACACATAAACATGGAGAAGAAAATTAATGACACCATCTTTGTTGATTAGGCGCGTTCTTGGAATTACATGGCCTCGCAGAGGAAAGACATACGTGTGTGTGTGTGTGTGTGGGGGGGGGGGCAGAATTCTTGCAGAATTCTTCAACTAATTAGCGACAAACTTCTCAGTGTAGCCAAATTGTGCAGATTGCAACACGAGGAGGAAGTCACTGGAATATTCGCCAGAGCAGGATTCCCTTTGGTTCAATTGGGGCTAATGTTGTCAAAAACCTTCATTTGACCATCGTTAGCCCCAATTACAACTCCTTCAAACTAATTCAGAGGACTGCGGTGGACAGAATTCAAGCAATTAATCTCCTTTTTTTCTAACACTTTCTGCACAAGGATATTGAGACGGAGCGAAAGCTGAAACACGGCGACAGGCTGGTGGGGACATGAAGCCTCGCGAGTAATTAAGGCGCCGTGAGCTCAGAAGACGCTCACGTAAGAGATAGACGGCGAGAGATAAAGAAGAGGAGCGAGACGAGTGAATTCACTTCACGGCCAGGTCCTTAATTGAGCTAAAAGTTTTGATGCGAGGGGCTCGGAGGCAGCAGAGGAAACTCGCCTTCTCCGTCCTATCAATTAGAACTACGCACACGCCGTTGCTCTTTTAAATTCCGTATATTCCGAGGTTTGAAGACCCGTGACTCCTCTAATGAGAGTTTCAAGGCAAGTCAGAGTGCATTATCGCTGCACGCCGAGTGGCTCAAAGCAGCGCACGGCTGTAATTTTAAAAACACGTAGAGAATAAAAGGCTTCCGTGTATTCCTGCATAAATGTTCCGTATTGACGCTGGCAGGATGTATGGAGGTCTGTGCTGTATGTGCTGAATGCTGTGCTGAGAGGGCAAAGCAGTCACCTATACCTAATGACCCTCATCCCTCTCAGGCAGCCAATTAGAGCGCTGGGCGTTAGCAGCCGTCCAGCCCTCGCCACTCGTTACCTACCCAATCTGTGCCGTGGCCTCCTGCCCTCTCCAATTAATTCACCAAGGATGGAAGGAAAGGAGGGACGGAGTGAGGAAAGGGAAGGCATTAGGGGTCAAAATAACTCGGCAAATTGCAACAGCCGAGAGGTATCGGTGGCAATAACGGAGCTTATGTGGGGAAAGAGAGAAGTGCACGTGTCATAATATACGACACGTTTCTGAGAAAGGCGGAATCCATCAACTCAAATCTAGAAGACTAGGTGTGGAAGGGAAACTCGCACCCGAAGTCAATAACCTTAACCTGCTAGGTGCTGAGCAAAGGCCTACTCAGACTACATCGGTCTTGCGTCAAATTATAATTTCTTTCAACTTTTCTCCAATCTCTCGTTGTGCGACTCGAGTCGGTCCACGGTGCCGCGCTGCTCTGAAAGAAGCCAGACGACTAAAAGCGACCTCGATCTCCAATTCCAGGTCCACTCAACCGCTTAAGATGCTCTAAAAGCATGCGGGCCGACATCGCACATGCTCAATGGAGACCAAAGACTTTTTGATTATTTGAAAACATCAAACAGTGAGACGGAGGTCAAGGAAAGCGAAGAGCTACAGATGATGATAAAAGGATAAAAAGTGGAAGAAGACAAATAATAAGGTTGAATGTAAGGAGGAAACAGAAAGAAGCAAGTGACAAATGCACTATAGTTTACTTTATACTCAGTCTATTATTTCAGTGTAAACTAAATATATCGCACCAACATTCATAAGTGACACAACACTCGCCATGTACCAGAGTAAAGCGAGTGGTGTGTAAAACGAGGTGATTATCTTTCAGTTGTATCAGGTGTGCGAAAAGAAAACCCGAGCTCATTACGAGAGGAAGGCCTCGTGAGATGAGACTCACTCTCGTGTCACGAATTCCACGAGATGGCCTTGCAAGTCTCGGGATGATGTTAATTGTTACAAAGACGATCTTGAGAAGAGCAAATGAGCGAGAGATTTAATTAAAGAGGAGATTAATTAAATCCTCAGTCTCTCTGTTATTGTGTAGTCAGAATACCTTCCCCCACCAGAGGAGGCTGGACTGCATGTGGAACGTTTGTTAAGTAGGAACCAGAGGGAGAGGGAAAAGATTTGTTTTGGGTTCAACCGAGCTGTAGTGGGACGCTGACTGCAAGAAATATGAACACCCGGCGATCAATCGATCCCTCGTCTACCGGAGTGAACGTACCCGTGATGCATGATGGGATAAGACATGAAACAAGTTGCTCTGGTGGCACCGATCTGCCTATGCAGGCCGTGTGCGGGTAATCGCGCGTGTGACTTTCTTTACCTTGGTGTTAAAACGACCTTAAACACAGCTTCATCACGGGGCTTACGGCCCGTGAGGAATGGGGTAGGGGGTGGTGAGGGAGGATGATGTTTCCAATAGCTCGTTCATCATGTTAGATTAAATACTCCACTCCAGTGAACTTGAACGGGGCAGCGGCGTGCCTCCCTCCCCGCGCTCTCCCATCACGCTCTCCTTTGCCCCCACAACCCACCGACGCTCATCCCTCACTCGTGTTGACCTCTGCACCGCCACCCTTTTCACTTCATCTTTCGACGGCTATCTCTTTGTTTCTGTCTCTTGTTCTCTTGTCTTTCAATCGCCGCCTCCCTTCCTCTCTCTCCCTGCAAAAAAAATAAAAATCTACACACACCGCCGGCGCTGCTGCCGCATTTATGCCGGGGATTTTGCTTGTAAGCTGGAACAATACAATTAATTTGTCCTCTCTCTGATTCTCTTCTTCACTCACCGTTTCTCCCGCCGTCGCAGCTCAAGCGAGTGGAAATGTGCTGACATGGAGTGATACCCAAAAGAGAATTCTTACAAAGATGTTTGTTCACGCTAATGAGGAAAATAATGAAAGGCAAACAACAAAAACACCAAAAGATAAAGCGAAACGAAATGAGAGCCAGGGAGGAATGGAGATGAAGCGCGTGTGTGGAGCATTATCAAATATGTGGAAGGCACTTTATGAAATGGTACCACTGCGTTTTGAGATATCTCGCGATCTCAGAGAGGATGTCTTGCTGCCGGGACAGGCACGAGAACAGAGTCTCAGTACATGAGCCGGGACTTTAATTGGACTCAAATAAGAGAAACTTTGAAGAAGTGAAAACTCATCTGTTCTTCATTCTGCAGCTAAAAGGAGACGTAAGTTATATTGCTAACTAAGTCGGCTAATAAAGGACTGCTGACTTATTGGGTCCTTTGGTGAACAAATGCAGTAAACAGATTGATTTGAAATGTTACAGATTACAGATTACTTGTTACCCTGTTAAAAAAAACAAGCAATTTGTAAATTAATGACGTAATAAACAAAGGGCGACTTGGCCCTAAAAGCAAAAGAGTGCTGGGGCAGTCTGCTGCCTGCCTAGCATCGACTGCACTATTAAAGTAATTAGGAATACCCCCGACTAAAGCACAATATCAACCCAAAGGATAAGGACCTAAAAACTATAACTATATTATCACTTGTCTTGGAGAGAAGCCTCTACTAAAAATTCCAACCCTGCACACATCAATTTGTCCGAGTTGGCCACCGGGGAATTTATTCCCCTCTCTCCCACGTCCAAAGTCTAAACCCGGCCAATGAAAGGAGCTTCATATTTCAAAGAGGACGTGAGTTGGCCACACCCAGTCATTCCTCTGGGTTGTTCCCGCCAGAAATAGAGCACAATATATCCCAGGACCCTGAAGCATTTTCACACATATATATATATGTATTGACTTTTTGCATTACACATTCATGAACATCCCCATCGCCACACGTGCTTCAAATGTTCTGTGATTATTATCCTCTTTTTTTTTTTTTCAAACAGGAAGCTGTCATCCTGTAGAGAGGAAGTCCCGGCGGTGTTGGAATGTACCTGTTCTGTTTTGCAGAGCCTGACTTTACTCCCCGCCAGGGACACCAGCACTCTGCCTTTGTAACCGCGGAGCTCCAGCGAGCCTCGCTTGTTTGTGGAGGAGGGGCGGGGGAGGCTGTCGGAGCGCTTCTGGGAGCCGCAGGCGGGGGGGCGCGTGGCCGTCTGAAGAGTTTCCATCCACTCCTGGCGCTCCCCTGTGGACACGTGCATGAGTGAGAGACAGACGAGAAGAAGAGAGGCGTGAGAGCGCAAAAGAGAGAGAGAGAGAGAGAAAAGAAAACACGAAATGGCAGAAGGAGAACAAGACAATGAGAGATCAGGGCATCTTAAAGTCTTTGAATCGCAGTGTTAATTCATCACTTTTACATCCCTTCTGTGAGTAACACTGGCTTGTTGGCTACTAAACGTCCGTTGCATACTGATAAGAGAAAAGTCTAAAAGAAAGAGGAATTGAAACACAGGATGAGCTGCTATTGGTGTAAATGAACTGGGGGGGAAAATAATATCATGCAAAGCTGAAAAGTGGAAATTCTAGCACGAGCGATAGCGATAGCGGGGACTGTGAGATTGGCAAGCCTCGAGCGAGATGTGGCCGGGGGTAATTTGAGTCAAACACACCACCTAATTAAAATGTATAACTAAAACAAATATTTAGCTTCTAATGAGGTTCTGCGGATCCAATCGTGTGTCTCAACCTGGAAAACAACGCAGCGAAGTCACAGAAATGCATTTTGGAACGCACGGAGCGGTTTGATGGATCACTGACTTCATCAGCTGGAGCTAGCAAGTCAGCTGTGCGTGTTGGTTGAAAACACTGCGATCTGACCTTTTAATATTTCCAGTTGACTTACAACCGAACCTTTTTTAAAAGGAATCCTGAATATGCACATGAGGGCGTCACGCATGATAGCATGTAAACATGTTGAGGCTAAAGCTAACTGTTGAAGGCACGAAGTGATGATTCATGTAAAGGACAAAAGAAGCCTTTGCAGTGTAGAGCTGGTCAGACCTAGTACTAAACTTTTGACAAATAAAAACGTAAGATCAGAGTGACCTGCAAACCCTAAATCTTATTTTGGGAGGTTTAATGACTTTGGAAGTAACGCTAGGTTCCTAGCGTAGTAGCAAGCTAGTTAGCTGTACATGCTAATGTTGGCGGCTTACATCAGAGCGGACTAACACACATTTCTTACACTTCTGCTCCATGTTATTGGTTTTGGAAAGGGTAAAAAAAAAATGTAAAACAAGACCGCATCATCCGAACTGTTTGTATACCGTTTAGTATTTCTACTATAGCTCCAAAGCTCGACAGGCCTGCAGTGCCTGGACACAGCTGCTAAGACATGATTTGAGGTTCACAAACGGCCACATTCAGTGTCTTCAAAAACCATTTGTCCTTGAACATGACACAGACTCTCTGACTTACTGTGGATTACCTCACAGCCGAGCGGCTCAAGCATACGAGGCGATGCATCGCGTATCGTCCGGGGTTTACATCCAAACGATGCACACTCGACAAAAAGGCCTCTCAGATATCTTCCTCTGCAACTTTGTTTTTCCAAATGGACATGAAACCGACGCCGCGGAGGCCATTCCCCTACCGCCCGAGACGTTGCGCTATCAAAGCCGGCAAAGTGGAAAGACAAGAGATACCAAAAAAGGATTGTATACACAGACACACACTCAGACATCACAGGTCCAGAGCAGCGCCCACTGTGGTAACTGTTCAATACAAGGACAACAAAAAGGAGGAGAACAAGAAATGTACTGTTGTTAAAACTAAGCAATTGGGATGGACCGGACAATTTGAGAAAAGGCAACAAGACACCTTTTTTTTCTGAGTCTAAACCTTTTTTTGGGCTTGGAACTCATCCTAAAAACACTCAAGAGGACAGAATGACAGACTCTCTTCTGAAACACAAAAAGTGACAAAGTGATGCGCTCAGAACAACAGTGAGCATTTGTTTGGTCACACGGAGGCATCACAACCCCCTTTTTTTTACAGAAAATGTATTTTTGGAGACCCATCAATCTGATCAAACAACAGGATGGAGGACGTCGTGAATGTTCCCCAAACTTAATTTCCCAACGGCCCCCTTGTATTTTATCAACACGTCGCCCAAAATCCATTAGCTGTGTGGAAGCATGCGGAGATGTGTGTAGGAAGTCAACAAATGATACTGTTGAAGAAGAGACAGAAGAGTTGTTTTCATTGCCCATGGGTCCACTTGGTCACCAGCAACCAAGATCCAGAGTTTTGCGAAGCCCAAATCATATCCGAGGCTTTCTCAGGGACCTGTCAATCATCTCGTGGCCACTGTAAATTTACCTTAATTAACTTCTCGATTTTGCGACCTGCTGACCTCGTCGACCCTTCCGCACATGTGCGAGCATGCGAAACATATCCGCGAACATCTGAAGAAAATTTTCTCCTCCGAGTATCTGGCACTCACACACTCACACACACACAACCCTCCTGAGCTCCCAAATACTGTATCCGCCGCCTGGTTCCGAACTCACCTCTGGTCCGGCTTCCCCCCCCCCTCCACAGATTCTTATGAATTTACAAAGAGCTAATATCAATAATGAACGGCCTCCTCCATTATTCACTGCTCTTTACATCACTAGCCTTTAGTGTTCCATTCCCAACCTTGCTTTTCTGAGTTCCATTACCTGTCCTGCACTCACTTATTTGCCTGTTCATTTATTCAGGGCCTTCCTCTCTCCCTCCCTCTCCTCTTCGCCCAAGCTGTCAATCCCGAGTGGGGCGGGAGAGCCGGAGCGAGGACGGAAGGTGGGAGGATTGAGAGAAAAAACTCGAGTGAAGCCGAGGAGACGAATGTGTCTTGCTTATGATTGAGTGATGTTGGTTGTTTTTTTGTTTGTTTGCGCACACGGTCTCGCACATGAACCTCCGGTCGTGCTTGCCAAAATGATTTTCACTCAGCCTGCAACACATGCCCTCACCTCCGTCCACTTTACATAGATAGAGAGAGACAGAGAGACAGAGACAGAGACAGAGAGAGATTATCCTCATTGAGAAGTGGATGAGATGAGAGCCAGGTCCACTTAGCGCTCAACAGAGATCTTAGCCTCCCACGCAGTCTCCATCAAAAGGAAGAAGGATTTTGTTTTTTTTTAAAGGAAAAAGCCAAAGCGGCGGGATGGAGATTTCCTTTGTTTTCCGTCATTTCAATCCTCTCAGCCCAACAAGCAGGCACAACACAGAACTAAATGTTTACATTACGAGTCATATTTTGAGCCTGGCCGATGCATCGACATGTGACAATGTTGGTGTCTGCATATAAGTCCGTTAATGGGTAACAAGTGGTTGCAGGACAGAAACCCCAAAGACAAATTAAATTCCTCATCATATTACAGAGCTCAGAATTCTTTAATGATGACTGTATACGCTCAACACCAGCTACGGAGCTGATATCAAATGTTGTTGAATGTTAAAAGCTGCCACTGGGTCGTACAACGCGAGAGTGAAATATGTACTGCGAGTTTATACAACTTTACACCCACTCCGTGTCCTCCTGAGCTTATTTTTCTTCCATCATCCTCCCTCTGGCCTGTTCCCGACCATTTTGTTGTTATCGCTACTTATTCTCCACATCTCTCTCGTAACACCCCCCTTCCCCTGTCATCTCGAACAAAACTAACGTGTTCGGAGCGGGCTTTGAGGAAAGGCAATTGCCGAAGCATCGGAATACAAATCATCAACATTTCTTTACACCATAAATCCCATCTTCTCTCTTGTAGCACAGCTGTCTGCATCCCCTCGCCAACACCCCCCCTTTCTTGTCCTGACCGTTTTCCATCACTCTCCGCCGTGTCTCTTCCTGCCAAACTCTACTTTCCTCCCTTTCTCTTGCCTGCCTTCCTTCTCTCCTTCCATCTCTCCTATATCGCGAGCTGACAGTACCTGAGGGAAGAGGCCACCTGCAGACCGAGTGGAGAATCGGCCGACAGCTGTGTGCACACTCTCTCCGGTGGCCTTCAATTATTCACTCGCTTCTCCCCCCCTCCTCCTCCTCCTCCTTTCCCTCTCTCCATCTTCACTCTGCCCTTTTCATCTCTCTGCCTTTACCTCTCTGTTGCTTCTTCGCACCGAGATTGCGTGTCTGCCTCCCTTTCACTCGGTCCATTTCTGTTATTCCCTCATTTAATCGCTTCCTTTCCCTTGTCCCCCCCCCGCCGCCAATCCTCATCTTCCACTTTCCCCCTCCTGGATGCCTTTACACTCTCGCGCACACTCCTCTTACCATCACTCCACCATCATCCCCCCCCCCCCTACTGCATCAGCACCAGCAGCCCCATACCTCCACTTCACTAACCTACTCCTTCTCTTTCCCTGTCTCCTCATGTCTCCCTCTTTCTCATGTGTTTCCCCCAAAGATTGATGACTCACTGCCATGAGGCGAATGGGCCTGTTTAAAGATGCATGAGGGGATGAGGCCAAGTTTAATCCTCTCTCTCTCTCTCAATCCTTTCTTCTGACAGCAGCAGCCACCTCTGCGAGAGGCTTCCCACTGATACCGGGCGGTCAGAGGCCACCTCCGAATAAGACAGCCCCCCCCTCTCCCTCTCCCCTCTCCGAGCGCTTGTCAGGACGGCTGAGTGTGACGTATGACGATCAACTGGCTGACAGCGTGATAAATGACGCCGCTAAGGACCCGCAACTCATAAAACGGACAAAAAAAAAAGGCAGATATCGATATGACGCTGCGCTGAATCGACAGGGTGAGAAGGAAGAGTCGCTGGTGCTCGGTGTGGTGAAAATAGATGAAAAAACAAAGTTTAAAAGGGCACGTTTGGCGACTGTATTGCTTCTTTTTTCTTCTATAAACCAAAGGAGATACGAAACTGCGTGAGAAGAACACTAGTTCAGAGATGATATGGTTTCCCCTCGTGTTTTAATACAGTAGTATAAGGTGCCATGCGAGTACTTTAAAGTGCTGCAGACCAAACAAATATGGTGTCAAGATTTTCACTGCTGCATATTCCGATATCAGACACACAAAATAAATCAGGTACAGACTTCAAAAACTATTCTGATATCCTCAAAAATGTTCCACCTGACTGATGAAACCCGTCGCCCTACGCATTAGAATCGACTCAAACAGCTTTACCGCGATACATATTTCTAAATGAGTCCCGAGCAATAAACGACCAGTTGAACTTATCAAAAACTACAACAGCGGACGCTCAATATCAATGAGTAATATGTCAAATATTGATAATTATAGTTGTCGCACAGCAGACGTCGATGTGTCAATAAGTTCTCATCGGTCCGGCGGACCCCCGTTTAGCGAGTGAGCGGTTTGACCCCGAGCGGCCTCATAGACCGCCATCAAGCAAGAGGTAAGGAGCTGGAAAAGCTCTCATTAAGGCCGACTCAGACAAAGCTTCCTCCGATTTATCTGGCAGAAAGATGGAGAGAGACTATTAAAAAAAGGACGTTTCCTGGGAGATTTGAGAGTTTGTTAATTTTTTTTTATACGGTCTGTCCCTTTAGAGTGTCTTAATAACATAGGTCCAGACAGGGACATGAAGTCATTACTGCCACCAAGATCTCCCGAAGCGTCATTTAAATAGCACAATATTCAGGGGGCGTTTAAGAGAGACTATTCCTGATACTTGAGAAATATGCTTAATTGCTTTCATTCCGAGAGTGAATCGAGAAGATGAATATCAATCTCACATCTGTGTTTGTCAGGTAGGGAGGTGGAGTCAGGACATGTTTAGCCTAGCTTAGCATAAAGACGAGAAACCGGTGAAACAAGTAGCCAGTCTTTCAAAATACTCGATATTAAAAAGTGATCTTTCAAGAATTTAGAAGCTGTATTTTTTGTGTGTTGTTATTTGAACGGATCAAAAGCCATTTCAGTTTGCATCCAGTTTTTATGCTAAGCTAGGCTAAATACCCCAACTTGAAGAGACTTGACACTGATCTTCCCATGTCTCACTGTGAAAGAAGGCAAAATGTAGAACTATTTATTTACATGCGGGTACCTGGCAAAATGATTTAGACGGCACGCAGAGGAAGACAGGCAGGAAAGGGGGAGGCAGAAGATGACCACATTTAGAGAGGAGTGAGGCAAGGATGGGAGACGAGAGACAAACGTAAAGGGAGGGGGAGGACAGAGAGAGAAGAACAAGGCTAGACAGGGAATCAGACGGTTAGAGCGGCAAATACAGACTGACCAGCGGAACAGAGTGAGTGGACGTTTGTGCCAAATTTGAAGTAATTTCCTCCAGGAGTCCCTGGAATAATCAAACTCACGGACTTACCTTCTCTGTCAGCTCTGAACGTGAAGGTCCGAAGGGCGGTGACCACCTCAAACTTGTTGTCCCCGAGTCCTCGCACCTGTCTGACGGCGGTGGCCAGGATCATACCTTTGGAGTACATCTCCTGAAGAGACAGAGAGACACACATAAACAGACAGATAAGAAGAAACAACACACTAAATAGGTATATAAACTCGAGCAGACACACACGCAGCCTCATGCATACTAACACTGTTGTTGAATTGTTGCCTATTCCTATTATCTGCATCTGTGGACCCACAATTTGCGTATTCAGGGGCGCTGTTTGCAGCGATAGATGTGTAATTCTGAGTTTTATTACAGTCGGCTACGATGGCATTCAATTCGAAGCGACACTGACGGACACCCTCATCCAACTGGAGCCATTAACCATCAATACGACGTCAAATGTATTTGCAGGAATAGCTTCCCTGTTCCCTTTCAAGCAGTAGCTTTGATAAATGGCCCAGAGCTCTTGAACAAGAAGCATTTCAATCAAAAGCTGCTGCAGGAACACGAACAGGAACGATGACAGAATACGACTCCATACGAGCCGCGTACCGTTAAGAAAGCCTGTTGTGTTGATGTGATCTTTGACATTCACGCAAATCACTCAAATTATAGACGAGAAATATGTGCGATTTGAAATAGAGGCGTGAAATAGCAGAAAAGAGTGGATTACGTCGCATTAAAGAAGACTGTCAATAGGGTGTTAGGATACATCATCAAACAAATCCTCACGCTGAAAACAAACTTCTCAAATATTTGGCGAGGGGATTTGGGTAAAGCACAGGAAGAGCTTTTTTGATTGAGCGTGTGTGTGTTGTTTCACTACCCCCCCCCCATGTTTTCCCGCAGCAGCTCTCGTAAGGAGGTATCTAAATAAGGAGGATGTTGCACTGGAGGCTTCATGACCCTTTTCACAACCTCCCTTGACAATGGCAATTAAAGTACTGGGTCATTGTCGATACCAAGAGGAGACAAAATCAAACGTCAATACCACCACTTCTAAAAGAAGCGAGGAGAGAGTGGTACCGCCGTCGAGTCAGCATTCACACTGTGATGTGGCGAGTGCAACAGAGAAATGCCCTTAAAGTAGATGGAAAAAAAGCTAACAACATGTCGGACTGTAATGTTCTTGCAATAGTCTGTGTGTGTGTGTGGGGGGGGGGGGGGGGGGGGGGGCAGTACATTACGCTTCTGTAGAGGCGTGAAAATCACTGGGTTATAAAAAAGGAAAAGAAAGGGGTCGTTGCAAACATTGCATTATTCATGTCGATAATGTCATTGTCATCGCAAAGAATGGAAAAAAAATTAAAAATCATAAAAAACAGACGTTCCTTTTTTTCCCCCGATCTGTCGCTCTTCAGCGGGCTCGACCTGAATTTTCGTTCTCTGCCGCCATGTGCACAATGTAATAACTGGCGGTGATCGCCATGCACAAAACTGTGTGTTTGTTCTACTGTACTGCCGCGGCCTGGGTGCAGGTGAGCGAGGAGACAAGATGAAGGAAGTGAACTTCTGACTCTCTCTCTCTCTCTCTGTTCTTAATTAAGCCGGTGACCTTGGCAGCCACAAAAAATTGCCTATTTTTAGAGACCGTACAGCCAGGAATATTGCAGGTGGCACAGTCAGTCAGGGAGAGGGGAAAAAAGCATTTGAGAAATTAGGTTGATGTGAAAGGCCAAGGAGAGGACTGAGAGAGAGAAAAGGAAAAAGAGATAAAATAGAGAAAAGATTTTTAAAAAAAACAGAAGAAGAGGCAAACCAGAGTCAGGAGGAGAAAGAGGTGCAGCTAGAGGAGAAGAGGGAGGAAAGAAAGACATCATATCGAGATGAAGAGGCCTGAGAGGGTGACGGTGGGGTCCTTCTCATATTAAAACAGGATGTTAACAATGGCGAGAAGTGGCTCAACCTAATTACCGACGGCCGGCTTTGTGCGTTTCTCTCCCGAGGAGTTCCACACCAGCATCTCCCCCTCTTTCTCTCTCGACATTTAGATAGAAGTTAAAAGGAAGGTGAGGAGGAGAGAGCAAGAGTGTGTGTGTGTGTGTGTGTGTGCGTGGATTAGCTCGGTAGCTGTGTGCTGCTAATTATACCCCGGTACGGGTTAACAGTAATTAATTGTTTTAATTCTGCTTTTTGGGGTCATGAAGGAGAGAGAGTTGTTTAATTGCGAGTTGTGCATTTGTAAATACACTCGACAGCAGAGTCGGCAGAGGAACGACAAAAGGAGGCGGTCAGTGTTCAGGAGGTGGATTCAGACGCAACGCATTCGCCCGCACACACACACACACACACGCGCACACACACGCACGCACGCGCGTAATGTTTGTCGACCGATCTCGAGAGGACGTACTGCCAAGGAACAATGAGGCCTAATTATCTCTCTTCCTCCAATAACAGACACACCTGACTGACCTCCCTCTGCCAAAGATCTCCTCCACACTCATTTCCCCTCCCTCTGACCTCCCTCCCACTCTCGACTCCCTCCCTCCCACGTCCTCTCATTGCAGCCGTTCCCACGTCACTATGCCTCTCGCTCTGCCCTCCCAACAATTATCCGGCTGTATCATTTTGCAGGGCGGTGTTACTTCTTCTTCTTCTTTTTCTTCTCTTTCTTTTCAACTGCGCATCCTGGCTGGATAACCATGTCTCCTTTCTTTCTCAAAAACAACCTGGTGAACTTCAGGAAACAATTAAGGCAAAGCAATTGAGCTAAAGCCTACAATAATGGAGGCAGCGTGGGGGATGAAGCAGGGAGGAGGGTGAAGGAGAGTGGAAAGAGTTTTTTGCCACCAGCATGGAGTTCAGCTTCTGGCGTCTCCACACATCATCAATGGAGGCACGAGGACACCAGCTGGTTGGAGCAGAGAACTGCACCTTTGAGAGAACAACGCCTCTTTGCTCTGGTGTTTCCCTGAGCGCGGTCCCTGAAGGATTTTAAAGATGTTGCCTCCAGGCACAGCTGTTATGAGTCTTTATGAGGATAGTATGTTGTCAAATAATAAATTAACGTGTTGTTTGATGAAGGAAATGTTTGCTGAATAACACATTCCTCCAATTTAAATCTCAAATCCTAAATGTGAAAGTTTCAGCGTAACTTTAATATGCCAGACTGAACACATGTGCCTTCCTCTTTGTTTACGTTACCCTTTTTTTTCCTTCTTTTTTTAACGCCTCCGGGCTTCCCCTGGTAAGCCAGTGTTTAATGTCAGAGCGCTATGAATTGTGGGTAATTCCCTCAGGCAAAGTCTGCCGAAATGCGGACTTACAGAAAGAGAGCATAAAAGGGCTCAAAGTGTCTCCGAGAGAGCCCTCGAGCACTTGACGATTTGACAGTGGGACAGCCATTAACCCCTCACAGACTTCGTGGGAACGTGCCTACAAGTCTGCGAGTGTGGAGGAGGCTGGGATTATCTTCAGTATCTTCTGGCATCGAGTTTAGGGTTATGCTCGAACCTGCACTATTTCCTTTTTTCGGTGCTGTAAACACATTTATGTAATCGGGTTACGACTCTCTATTCACTCTCCTTTCAGCTCAGTTTAGTGCCTCGCCAACTCCTGAGGAAAATATCTGGCTCTTCAGCAGCTAAAATGCTCCACTATGGTGGACAGTCGCTAAATACGTCGGCGCAGGGCGGAGTGGAGGGTACAGCGGAGGTTTGGAGCTTTCTTACTGAAAACTGCTGAGGTCAAAAACAAGCAAAAACCAAAAACAACGAGCTGAAAGACACTAAAGCTCTTTTCTAGAGAGCTACTTAGATTTAAAGGTGGTAAATCTACCTGAGGGCTGGCGTGAATTCAAATGATATCTATTCTTAAATGTCTCTCTGTATGAATAAGAATTCTTGGATATCAACATATGATCAGGCCATAACAAAGGGGAATTAAACCCATGGAAGTACACTGCAGATTGCGACTGAACATGTTACATGTATTTTGTCACGGAATAAAATGGGAAAAAAAAAAGAAACACTTGAGGTGTTACAGTAAGCGTCTGCAGAGGCATCTTGGGAAGACACAGGAGGGGGTTAGCAGAGGAGCTTTTAAGGCTTAGAAGGAGAGAGCGTCAGACAATCAGGCAGACTGATGCACTCAAAGACTGATCCTCGGTCCTAAAACCTCATCTTGCCTCCACCTCCCTCCCCTATCCTCTCATACCCCCCCAGTCATCCTCCACACCTCCTCCCCTCACTACCCTGAAGCCAGGCTTTGGACTGTTTTCATAAACACACACACACGACACCGCACCAGGACCCTGAAGACTACATCTCAGGCCCAAAGCTCTCTCCCGAGTCAATCCCGGTGTTGACGAAATCAGGTGAAAGGGGGTGATTGATGAGGCGGGATTGGACACAACGCTGCAGAGAGGGAGAAGTGAGACCGAGCGTCTCGCTACTCTCCCACGCCACCTCCGCTACCCCCGATGATGACATCACGGCGGCCAGAGACCTTCAAGCTGCGACTGTGATTAAGTGCGATTAGTTCTGTCTGAGGCTGGCAGGATTTTTAACTACAAAAGGTTTTTTTTGGGGGGTGTTGAAAGTTGGAGAAAGGGAACAAGCATGAGAATGGTTTCGTGTCGAGGCATTTGTATTTTTGTGTTTCGGGTAGTAAAAGACTGGATATGATAAGAACATGAAACCATCCTTTATCAGGCTCGATTAAACTTAAGAGTCCAATCTTAAATAGAGTGCAGACCGCACCAATTTTGCCAGATGATAAGAAAAGATAAGATTTGAGACAAAGGGAATCAATTCAAAACAGATTCTGTCAAGTTAGCTAATGCTAACGTGCTAAACTACAGTGGTGAATACGGTAAACATCAGCATGTTACCTCGGCATTGGCATTGTGGACACTGTGACGTCAGCACTTAGCTCATTATTAGATGTAAACATGAGATGATGGCAGGTTCAGTATTAATCATGGCTTCCGATACAGCTAGTCAGTCGAGTTTAGTTCCACTTTATTCGGTTTTTTTTCATCTTCATATATGGAGAGATGGTGCTCGACCCCTCCGCTCACCCGAAACATGATGAAGCCCGCTGCTTTCTCAGAGGGGAGAGTCACATTGGCAGGATGACTTTTAAAAAGTCTAAACAACAGTCTCTTGTTCCCTCTCTCACACACACACACACACACACACGGGCAAACTTTTCATCTTTCCAGAATCTGTCGCGCCGACAGTGACATGGAGCTTAAAGTGCTGACTCGCCGGCCTCCCTGCCGATTCCCACTCTGCCGGCGACGGAGCGTGTCCTGACAAATAAAGCAACGAATGCGACGAAAAAAAAAAAAAGCGAGAACGAGGGGGGAGGGGAGAGCACGGAGGGCTATAATTAGTAAGTGATTAACGAGCCGGCTTCAGACGGGTCCCACATCATTGATTGTGATGTTGTGCAACGCTTGCCGCAGCGGAAACGAGCCGGCCCTGGGAAACGGGCGCCGAGTTCACGCTCTCACACACACCGAGATGCGTTTGTTCTGGATACATCCAACGGTCATTAGCGGGAACACGGAGGCAAAGCACATTATGTCAGGGCAGGTTGTGGTCGCGTAACGATAGCTGGAGAACACAGAATTCATGCATTAAGAGAGCTTTTTTTCCAAGAGGATAACACCAGGGTTTGTGAAAGCTCCTCCGATAAACACAATGTACACTCAACAGTTCGCATTCATGTCACATTAATCATCTGTTGTACAATTACATCTGCTGTTCACTTTTGTCAGTTGTTGTCAGTTTTCAAACTAAACAGGTGGAGGTGAAGCGGCCATATTTGCCTGCATCTTGGTCTGCCTCCTCTCCACGTTCTGCTTTTTCCAACTCCCATACTCTCACCCAACAGCAACCCCTTTCCCTCCCCACGTCCCTCCCTCTCCCTCCCTCTGATGATGAGGCAGGCACTGCTAAGCGAAATTTCAAACTCAGCTGTCAGACAGAAGGAGAATGAAGAGAGGTAGAGGGAGAGAGAGAGAGAGAGAGAGAGAGAAACGCTGAGTGGAGGCAAAAAAAAGGAGAGAAGTCGTCCCTTCCCCTGCTGGTCAGGTGCCAACGTCAATGCACTCTACTGTACGGCTGAGCGGGCACAGAGAGCGCTGTCACGCATGGCGTAATGTCGCTCCGTCCTTGCCCCCATTCTTTACCCTGCCGAGCTAATGATGATGACGAGAATGAGGAGGAGGAGAAAAGGGAACGAGAAGGGGACACTTAGGACGCGCTCAGCTGCTCATCGTATGGATTTCTGTCGAGGGAGCGACTTCGTAGCGGGAGGGGAAGGAACGTGTGAACGTGCACACGCACTGTACCTTGTCATTGTTGTAGTAGGCCAGACTCTCTCCGTCGAACCTCACCCACCTCCTTTGAAAGATATAGTTCCTGCAATGAGAAGGTGAGGCGTGCAAATTCAACCCAAACTGAACCACTTTGGAGTGAAAGACGCAACACTGATCCAGAAACCGTCAAAGACAGTAAGCCGGTTACTAAATCTGCTCGGAACAGGTACTCATATTTCATGAGTGCCATTGATTCATTAACGTCAGGAGTTGTATCAACGGCTGTCAATTAGCATAATCAAAACAAATGGGCACTTTCAATTTGAATATTCAACAGCCGTGGGCGGTTTTCAAAATCTATGCAAATAGGGCGGCGAGGGAGAATATAAAAAGGAAGTGAATGATTGATAGCTTCGGTTTTGGAGCAACGGTGAAGCAAGTTGCACGGAGACATATATGTTATGTCGCCAGAAAAAGCCAAACTAAGTGAGGGCAAATACTACAATGTTATCTCCCATCTTACTTCCCCTTTCGTTGGTGCAGTGATCACAGATAGTTGCGATCAGATTAAGAACACTATTTAATGTCTGATTTAATCACAGTTATCTTCTGCAGTACTGTAACCTACCCTTGAGGCGACAGCTTGTCCAGCCAGCCCACTTTGAGCACCTGGTGTTTGGGGGCTCCGTAGAAGCACGCGTACGGAGAAATGTCCGGCAGCGCACTGCTGGCCACGCCCCCCAGAGCGTCGGCGGGGCCCGAGTAGAGTTCACACTCCACCATCGTCAAAGAGCCGTCCTGAGGGCCGGAGGCCCCTGGTCCCACAGCGGCACCCTCCGGGTTCACCGGAGAACTTTGGACCGAACCGGCTCGCGGCAAAAAGACGACACACTCGTCCACCGTCGAGTACTCGTCTCTGTGGGGGTCTGGGATTGTCGGAGCAGGGGGAGGACCTTTTTCCTTGGATTTTTTCCGTTTGGGCGTCTTCTTTCTGTCGGAGCGTAGATGACAGTTACAAGGAGCAGTTCATCATTTTGGGAAATACTGATAATTGTTTTCTTGCCGAGAGACAGATAAAAAGCTGTTAACACCGTCATGTCTGTTAAGGGTGTAGTAAGAGTCAGAAGTGATTAGCTTAGCATATAGCCTAGGAGCGGGAGAAACAATACGTTTTTTATACTATACTATTACTTACACATCAATCAAACAAGATAGAAGGTGTTACTTCATTAGGTCAAGAAGTTCTGGAAGGCAATTTGTTTTATTTAAGTTTGCCGTCCCCCATCGCTTCCACTATTTATGCTGAGCTAAGCTAATTCCCTCCCGACTCCAGCTATATGTAAGTAGCGAATAGACATGGAAGTGGTCCTGATCACATCTTCTTCTCGGCATGAAAGTGAACAAGCATCCAAAACGCTTCCTTGAAGAAGGCCCACCCTCATGTGTGTAGGAAATGTATAATTATTGCCCAAAATCTCTTATATGTGTCATTTACAATGCAGCCTAAGAATGGCATCTACTCTGTGGCCACTTCTTTTTTTATCTGCATCCCATCAGCGTACCGTACCTCTGTTTCTTCTGTTTGATCTTGTCCTTAAAGCTCCTCTGTAACCCTTCTTTAGCGCCTTGGTCCTACAGAGCACACACCAGAGAGATTCACATCAGATGAAGAGAAGGTGTCCATCTCTCCGTCAGACACCGTTATCGTGTTGCTGCACGAAGCTATGTTAACTTCAGTGGCTAGGTGACATTTCCATTAACCTCAGGTGGCAAACTGAAACGAGCACATTTTTCCACTCTGTCCAATGGTGACAACGCCTACACCGAGAGGGAAGTTTGCTGTGCGGCCCTGCGGTTGAAACGCCGCCGATAAGTGTTCAGAGATCTGAGAAATGTCTGTTCCTCTTTGGTGAGCTGCTACTCACTGTCCACTCGTGGGAGTGTGCGCCGTCTTACCGCAGTGCTTTCGGGGTTGTTGTACAGGAACAACTCTCCGTAGGGAGCGATGGCCGTCAAGGTTCTTTGAAGTGGAGCTAGAAGAAGAAAAAAAAAAAAGGACACAGACACAACACAATGGTGGCTTTGTCGCGGCATTGAAACTTGCAGTGTGAAGGCCTAAAGATGGTGCATGAAAGTGAGGAGCTTAACCGGATTATTCCAGTCACATTTTAAAATCTTTGATTCAACCAACTCATTGATCTGAATGAACGTGAAAGCACTTGATCCCCGTCAGCAGTCAACTAATTACATGTGTTGTTTTCGCATGCTTATCTCTCGGCCTCGGATCCTTTTCCTCGCCCCAACAGGGAGTGTGACCCTCCTCAGTGTGTTCTCAGACACACCGCGTCCCTGCCAAGGCCATTTTCTCCGTGTCGGCCGCTGCAGGGACCACGGTCGGTGGCGGCGAAGACGGAGGAGGGAGGAGGAGAGCTCTGGCCAGACACTATTAGTCTGGAGACCCGGGGGCCACCCTGCGTGGGCCACTGGCCTGTCACTGTGAAAAATGACACCAACCTCTCCTGAGGACTGCGAGGGGCCAAAAGACGACCGGCGCGGGAGTAACACACACACACACACACACACACACAGGCGGACAAAGATCGAAACACCCTCAGACACATAAAGATGCCTCGAGACAAAACAGACATAAAAAAAAACTTTAAAAAAGGATGGACGGTCAAATAAGTACACAGTGGATGGACTACTTTTTAAAGCTTTACAGACACACTGCAGAGCATTACAGGAGGGCACAAAGGGCATGTACTGTGCTGGGTAAGCTCTATGAAGGGGGTCAGTTTACTGGATGATGGAATCCACTCCCAGCACAGCCGCCGTCTCTGCGGACAGGCTCGGTGGGCAACCATCAGTCATCATCCATCAGCCGACCTTCAGGCCACTCGCCATTCTCTCCCGAGGGCCCGCCGGCCGCTACTGTACTTCATTCCCGTCCGATTCCCTCCATTCTTACGTCTCCGTCTCCTGCCTTTGTCTCTCTCAGTCGACCGCGCTGCTTCTTTGTCTGCTCCTGGCCAGAATCTCTCTCTCTCGCTCCCTCTCTCTCTCCCTCTCTCTCCCTCTCTCTCTCTCTCTCTCTCAAGTTGCCATCCGGGAAGAGACCTCGATACCGCATTGCTTCGGAGTTGCCGATGGAGATTGATTTTGTTATGAGCGAAGCCTCTGTTCTTTTTTTTTTTAAGTCGGGGAGTTACGGGTCAGTTTGTTACCATCACTCCTCTGTGCCAGTCACACCCTGAGCACAGGGTGCCGCCATCTGAATCCAAAGTAGCCACCGAACTGTTTATTATTTCAGTCACTGGTTCCCTGAATTTACTCCTGAATAGCTCAAGAATAAAACCAGTCAAGAGTGCTTTACCTTCTTTAATGGCCGTTCTGTTCTTCTAAACGAGGACACTGAGGGCTGGTGTTATGCATGTAGCTGTTCGGTTACTTTCTCTACTCATATATTGTACGCTGACATGTAGCTGTATTTATTTACATTGTACATATTAATGTATAATATATAATTCTCCTCATCCTCAGCTGTACTTGGTGATTTCTTCCGTATAATATTGCACTTTTATTTTGGTTTAATTAACAGGAAGCTTTCTATATCTGTCTTATATGCAGATATATTTTCAACACTAGTACATACTGACTTTCTGTTTGTTCTGACGTGTGACTTAGCACGGTGTGTATGCAGTGTCTGGGAAACGTTTAGGGTGCTTAGAAAGGGAAGTGCATTAAACTGGGTTGTGGTTGTGTGTGTGTATGTGTGTGTGTGTGTGTGTGTGTGTGTGTGTGTCTGCCATTGCACGATCAAAGGCCTTAAAAAGTAGCCTCACGACTGCAATTATTAATAGTTTTTTTAGTCATTACTGGAATGATTTTTAGTGTGCTCGACAGACCGATTTTCCTCGTGAAAATGTATAAGTGGAGTTGTCGAGGCGTTAATTAACATTCTGTCAGCCTCCAACAGCAAGTTTTGATTGAATAACTGAGACTTTTTGGATCTCGTCTGTGAATAAACTCTTCAAATATGCTCGGGTAAAAATGATATGTCAAATAGCGCCGTGCTAGGCCTCGCTGTGAAGGGAGATTTAGCTCCCCGTCTCCCTGCTCTGGGGCCGCCTCGGCTCCCTCTCTTCCTCCGTCTCTCTCAGCCTGCTTTGCATCCATCTCCCCCTTCCTTCCCCGCCGCTCTCTCAAGTCTCGCTCCCTGTCTTGTTCCGTACAGACAGAAAGTTGGAAAAACACGGCCTGCCAAGAGACTGCTTGCAGTACGCGGAACAAGGAAGGAAGGGGGGAAGCCAGAAGGAAACGTGAGGGGGGACTAAGTGTGGAAAACGGACAGAAAAACTGTTGATATGCTGGCGAAGACGTGGTCAGGTATGGACCTGAAAACGACTGACACGTTCACAGGTGTTTCTCACACACACACACACACACACTCATACTGCCGGTTGTCACAGCAAAGCAACAGATAATCCTTGGAGAACACGTCTACCTCAACACACTCACACACAGCAGCTCACGTAGCATCTCGTCAGATGAGACATGAGGGTCGACTAAGCCCAATAAATACAGCGAGGGACCGGGAGGAGTTTCAAAAACGGATTTGTACTGGTTGTACTACAAGCCTTGTGTGTTGTTAGCAAAGTTAAACAACTTTAAAAAACTTTGGAGAGCCGGGTGACAGGAATACACGCCGGGCTCTCGCCGAGGGACGCGATGTGAGAGAGATATTCCCTGTGAGATGTGTGCTTGAAACGGGGAGCCATGCAGTTTCCCACGACACACACACACACACACACACTCCCATCATCTCCTCTCCCTCTTCTTTCATCCGGGCAAACAGCACCGCTGACTCTACTGCCGAATGAAATATTCATGGCGTGAGATAGGGCTGGGCGATATGGCCTAAAAAAAAAATCTCCGATTTTTTTACAAAAAATCCGATTCACGATTTAAATCGATTTTTTTCCCCCAAAATTTTTTGCAGATGACAGAAGCTGTTGAAAACAATTTTTTCTTTTATTTTGTGATGATTTTCCCAAGTAGGTTGATAAAAATAAAGTGCAAACAAAACCTGAACATTGTAGAAAGGTGCCTGTAGTATACAAAAAGTATTTGGTCACTCTTTTGTTTGCCTGAATCATTTAAATATAAAATTAAATTAAACATAACATTAAATGGCATTAAATAGTAGCCTTCCATTGTAAACAACTGTGCAAATGTAACTTTTTACAGTAAGCTTTTCTAACTGAATACACTGATACAAACACAGCATGAAATAAAATGTATATGACCCTTTAACATTCACATTTTCAAAAGTGCAACATCTGATCTAACATCAACATAACATATTTTGCACAGTAAATAAGTGCATGTAAACAAAATCAAGTGCATTCACAACATAACCAACAGTATTAAACAGTAGTGCATGTTTTTTCTAAATATTTTTTGCCAGGAAGACAAGCCTGTCTACTACCTCTGGCTTCAGGCATGCACGGTGGCATGTAACAATGCCCCCCCCACACACTGAAAAGCCTCTCAGAGGGGGCACTTGTAGCTGGCACAGAGAGGTATTTCTTTGCTAAAGTACTTAGCCTTGGAAAGTTAAGTTGGTGACGCTTCCACCAGTCAAGTGGATCGGTGTCTGGGTCAACCTGCTGGACCACAGGTCAGTTGTTGCGGAGTAGAATGACATCCCCTCCAGCTCCGCAGAGATCCTTTGGCGTGTACTATTGTACAGCCGAGGCAAGGCAACGTCAGAAAAATGTTTACGGCTTGGTAGCACGTACCTGGGGTCCAAAGCTTTGAGACGGTGAATAAACCCCGGCTTTTCCACGGTGTATATGGGCACCATATCTTTTGCGATATACATCGCGACTGCATCCGTGATGGCTTTCCACCGGGCACTCTTCTTCTCATGCGGAGTACAGTTGGTGAATGTCTCCAAAATGCTGGGTTGTTGTTGTGAGGTGGCGGCGGCGGCGGCCAGCAGTGAAGCTGCTGGCCGCCATTGTTTTAGTTTGTAAACAATGCGCGCGCACTCTACTACGGGAACCCAACGGGGGGGAGGGGTGGGGGCGATTTTCTCGATTTTCAATAAAACACATCGCCTTAAAGCACACATTCGAATTAATCGATTAAATCGATTTATCGCCCAGCCCTAGCGTGAGATGATGAAGCGGATGCCTCTTGAAAGACGGTGTACCTTTCTGTGTGCCGTTTGCACCGGCGGGACCTTCGGAGCCGGTTGGGCGTTCGGGGCTGCTGGTTTGCACCGGCGGCGGCGGCGGCGGCGGCACGCTCCTGAGGAAGATGGGAAATCTGTGAATTAGAACCACAGATGCAGGGGGTGGGGGGGGAATAGGGAACACCATTTAGGAGAAAAGGGGCCTTCAGAATAGAGATGTGCAACTGTGAAAAGCTCATGATTAACGCACGTGAAATGCGGAATTGAAAATGAAAAGGTCTCAGGTTCTCCATTAGTGTAAAATCAAAATGCAAGAAGTGAAGTATTGTTTTCGTATTCATTCAGCGTGCAAATTTATTTCTCTCAGTACTCCTCCAACTTGTTTGAACAGTTCCCGACTGCCCACAAACTTCCATGAAGTCAAACTTTATACTCAAAGGAATAGTTCCAACATTTTTGGAAATTGCACTTCGTTGCTTTCATGCGGGAGTTAAGTGAGAAGATCGATGGCGCTCTCATGTCTGTACGGTAGATGTGAAGCTAAACTCACTCTCTGCAACAAAGTGAAAAAAGCACATCTCCCAAAATGTTGAACTGTTGCTTTAAGTCGAACGGTTACCTGTCCTGAAGCGGCGGGGTGGTCTGATTGGGGATGTTGGGGACGGGCCGGTGCCTCAGTCGGTAGGAGCGAGTGAGCCGTCGGCCTTCGGGAACCTTGAAACTGGGCTGTGCTCCGTAGATGGAGTTGTCCACCATGTCGCCTTGAAAAACCCAATTGTCCTCGGCGAGCGCTGGGCGGGGCACTTCGGCCGTGTGGGGGAAAGAGTCGGCTCTAGACGGCGAGGGATCCTCTGAGGAGATCTCCCAGTCTGAGGGGACTTCAGATATGGAGAGGGACTCGCTGCTGCTGCTGGAGAACACGGAGGCGGGGACATGTTCTGGCACGGATCTTTGGATGTTCTCGGGATTGCGCGGGGCCGGTTGAGGCGGGAGAAGGCGTCCGCTCTCTTGGGCGTCCCCACCTTCTGTTCCCAGTCCGGCCCCTGGGGGCAAAGTCTGACTCCCCTCCGACTCATACTCCCTCCTCTCCGTCGGCTGATGCCGGCATGTATTCCCCCTCTTTTTATCCTTCAGGAAGATGTGTCTCGGGTGCGGCACGGGCGCCCTGCAGCGCATCCCATTCGCCGCCTCACCCTTTCCATCTTGCTCTCCGCCGCTCGCCGCCTTCACCCCCAGTGCTTCCAAACTTCGGAGGATGCGCCTGCGGTGTCCCGTTGGAAACACTTTGAGCCCCAGGAGCTGTGTGTCGGTGAGGTCCTTGCAATCGTCCAGAGCTCGATAGCCTCCCTGCTGGAAATACGGGGTGTACTGGGACAGGCGGAGGGTGGACAGCCACTCCACGACCTCCTGGCTAGGCTCCGGAGGCTCCAACATGATGCTCTGGTCTCACCTCTGCCGCGTCAGGAACACATTCAGAAGATGTGGTGGCCCGGCTTCAAACTGTAGACACACAAAAAAAAAAAAAGGTACAAATATGTGATGTGGGAAGAAAAATACAGTAAAGTGTCGTCAAACTGAATTTAATCTTTGCAGGACTCCCCTCTTACCATCGACTAAATTATGAACCTGTGAAATGTCCATTAAGTGGAGCAGAAACACTTAAATACATCTGGTCGGCTCTAATGACGCATCGCTCTGCAAGCCCAAATGATTAAGTGGACATTGATTTTGTCTTCGGGGAGTTCTGCAGGTGAAAATGTGTTTAAGAGTTCACCGTTACGTCCTCTCCACTTTGATGAACTTATTGGACCTCATCAAAGGAGAAGTTCGACATTTTGGGAAATGCACTCATTCCCTCTCTCACCAACAGTTAGACGATAAACCGTAAATGAATAAATTAAGTTGTGATCGCTGCAGCGATTCGGCACACAAAAAATATGTTGACTCAAATTTTAAAAAACGTAGGCTACTCTGCGATACATGCAGAGTATTCGAAGATATTTGTGAAAACTATTGATGCGCTGTTCAGCAATTCCTTAATTTCTTTTTTTATGTAATGTTAGATTTCCAGAATTTCAACAGCACCCTGGGGTGCAGGCAACTTTTCAGATTGAAAGCTGTTCATGAAATATTTATGGCTCATTAGCACAAGCAGAAATAACACTTTTTTCAATATTTATGATAAAGCGGAACAAGTAACATGTGTTATGAAGTGACATTAAATCATCACATGCTTAGGATTTAATTTGCTGATCTGTCTTCCATTCACCACCTCATCATCTGCCAATGTCCCGAGAAGATTTTCTCTTCAAAAACATGCGGGTGTGCGGATTCTTCTTCTTCTGTTTTTTGACCCCTGCTTCAAGCCTTTGCGCTGGGCTAAGCTAAGCTAAGCTAAGCGCCTCCTGGCTGTTGCTTCAACTTTACCCCGCAGACGTGAGAGCAACATCGATCTCATCATGCAATCTCAGCAACATAGCGAACAAGCCTATTCCCCAAAAACGTCTAAAAAAAGATCACGTTGCATTTGCTTTACATTCATCGACAAGTGAGCAAACATGGCCCCGAAAAAAAACAAATCTAAATTTGCAACACTCCTGGATGAAACTGCAGGAAACTGCAATCGCTGTGACGAAACAGCATGCCACCATTTACAGCGTGGCTCTGTGGACAGCTTTTGGAAAGAGGTCTTACCTTAAATCTGATCAAATGACACAAAGTGGATTTTTGCAGAAAGGCCAACTGACATCGTCTCCTCTAATCACAGAATTTAAAAAGATCCAAGTGTTACATCACAGCTCACTGCCTAACAACATGAAATAACCCTTTAAAACGGCACGCTATTGTTAACAGTCCGTTTCCTCGTGTTTTTACACCATCTGTTCAAAGTTAAGAACTAATTAATTGTGTGGCAGAACTGCTCTCTCTCTCTATCTCCCACTCTCACACAGTCAAACTTCAAACTCACAGTTAGATACGTCAACATCTTGCCAAGTCCACTTCTCTTTTAGGTTGCAAACCTACGGTACACAGAGGACATGAAGTGTTACTTCTGCTTTCAAGTAAACACAATCTTGTGGCAAACATGCATGCGTTTACTTCTTTACCGCACAAGCTGTTCCCAGAATAAACATTAAGAGAAAATATTGTATTCATATACCAACCTGGTGAGAATAAAGCATATCTTCCCCTTCATTAGAGGCTATTTTTGGATTACAATCTGATAAAATAGTGGCACACGCGCACACAAATATTTTTGTTTTCTCATCGTGTGAGCACATCACACCTTTTTTCGAAGCACAGACCACACAGTCCCAGCTCTACACAACAGTACTTAGTCCTCACAACAGCAGCAGGGGCCTACATACAGTCTATCAGACCTGCCCAGCTGTGTGCTGCAGTGTTAACATGCAGGGACCTGTATTGGCCGAGAGCCAGCGCAGGCACACGCCAAAGCTTGCTAGCACATCTGACCTGGCCTGCTCCTCATCTCTGCCTTTTAGCGCTCAAGACGCCCACTCACACAGCTGCACACACACACACACACTACCCACCATAGGGCACACACATTCAGCAAACGTTATTAAGGGATGGATGAAGGAGCTTTGATCCATAGATACTGCCCGGTGTCGAAGCCCACAGGGTGTTAAGATCAATACGTGGAGCAAAAAGAGAACTTCACAAGATAAAAGCAGCTTGCACATCCCACATGGGCATGGCAAAATATGAAGCAGTGTGTGTGTGTGTGTGTGTGTGTGTGTGTGTGTGTGTGTGTGTATGTGTGTGTAGACAAAGATACAGGAGGCATGTAGGAGTATGTAGGCTTCAAAACTCACTGAGAGCAATTTATAAAGAGAAATTTATGAAGATATTGTTTCCTCTGCAAAACAAAACTACCGGTATGTCTGAAAGCATGCTGCCCGCATTGGATGTGTGTCACACCCACAAAGCACACCACAGGTGTGGTTACACCACACAAGGGGTGAGTCATGGCATGCACGCCCATGCATGCACACACACACACACATCATAGTTCTTCCGCACATCCCTCAGTCACTTCAACCAAAGTCCAATTGGTGTCCACTTCCTGGTTTGACCCAAAGGAACACCTGGGCATGCCTCGCGATGTAACGTTATATGCCTAGTTAGTATGGTGCCTACTTCAACATTAAGTGTTTTAAAGTTACAGTCTCTGAAACCTGTATCAGGCAACGTCATTTAAAACTGAAGTAAAATAAAAAAAATACACGTTTGGAGGAAGTTAGTGCAAGACTGTGTTGTTATTAATAGTGTTGCACGTGTGATATGGGTTCATTAATGTTTGCACAAAAAGGTATTACACCAATACAATGTAACATGCCAGTTTAAGTGTGGGTGACGCAGTTTTACTTCCATCTTCTTATTACACTTGTTTTCATGTGCCTAAATTACCGGTTAAATTAAAGGTTAGTGATGCAAATTGCTTCTAACACTCGCACTCTGACGCATTTGTAAAAAAAAAATAAAGAAGCTAATTGAACAAAAGCTAGTTCCTTAGGGTCTCGTGCCCACTGTTTGTCGGCTTCTGACAAATAGACACCAGTGAGGGTGTTCACGTAGCGCGTCAGGTGGTTTGGAAAAAGCTTACCTGCGGCTTAGAAACGGGAGGCAACCTCAGGCATCATCCGCACAGCTTTGCGCACTCGCTGCGTCCAGTTTCTGTCACTTTTCTTTTTTCTTTTATTTTCGCGCCGTAGCCGCTCTGTTGACTGTCGCGAGCCCTCGCAGCGTACCTACACGCTGGTCTGTTTCCGTTCCGTGTGTGTTTTGTTTGACCACGCCCATTTCAAGCGCGAGGCTCAGGAGTTGAATTGCAACAGTGGAATGCGTTGCAGAAGTGCAGTCACCTTACCTTTTGTATTGCGCTCCTTAAAACTCCTTAACAGTTGGCTGTAATAGTGGTAATGTTGCCCTGCTGAAAGTGTCTTTGCCTGTCTCTACAACAACAAACATGTGCTCGCATGTGACAGGCACCCGGAGAACAGCAGAGTGGAGGCACTTGTGTTGTTTTGCTGGGAAGACTTGCATGTCCCGGCTTGATCTCAGAAATGCCCCCAGTCTAGCGTTCAACACAGGCAGGAATGCAGCAGAATGCGTGGCGCACGTAATGGAGCGAGTCCTGAGGAACACAAGAACACAAATTGAGTCTCATTATTTTTTCATCATTATTCATTGCCATCATTTTTTCATGAGACGGTAGCACGCTGTGTTACATTGGATGTAGATGACATTGCTGTACAGACCAACGACAATGTATCTTTCAGACCTGGCATTTGATTGACGAACAAAAACACATTTTATGTAAGATTATGTGTGTAAAACAGAAAGCTAATTCACAGTTTAAACATTGTTGGCTTATGAACACATATTTGATGGAACGTTATATACTATTCCTACTACTTGCAATACAATTGATGGCAAATGCACCTGATCTTCAGTTCCAAGTTCAAGTTGAATTGTCATTCCACATGTAAAAAAAAAAAGTTGAATATAATACCGTTTCTAGTCAGGGGCCTCAAGACAAACAGCATGTGTCTTGAACAGTTTAACCCCACTATCATGAATATAACACTATTTTTATATTTGAATATATTCATGTTGTGTCTTTCTTCCCCCTTGGATGGACAGTATTACTACTTACAGAATCGGAAGTGATAAAATAAGTAACAGAGCAGCTTCAGCCACATGATGGCGACAGAGTGCTGCAGCATGTAGCTCCTATAGGCGACAGTGACTCCAATGGCAAAGCAAAATAACCCTTTTTACAATGAAGACATTTTGACATGTCATAGTAGAAAAAGCACAGGACTAAATAATACTAATATCACAGATGCTTCAGTTTCAGGGTCTTTGTATTGTGCATGCTGGCTCGCTGTCACACTGGTCTGTCCATTGTTCTTGGGCTGTGCGTGATGGAGTAACACGTGAGGACTCGAGCTGTTCCACAGGAAACTCACAAAACGACACTCCCCACAGTGTCTGTGTTGTTTGGGCAAGGCAAGTTTATTTGTACAGCACATTTCAACAACAAGGTAATTCAAAGTGCTTTACATAAAACCATTAAAAGCATCAAAACATAAGGCAAAATAAAAGGAGATTTAAAAACAATTAAAGAAACAGTGCAAGAAATAAATTTCAGTAGTAAAATGCAGACTTCTGATGTAGTATAATGTCTTCTAGGCTTCTACGGTCGATTTAATGAAATTGTGTCATGATATTTGAATGGATGTTAGTCAGAGACCGGGACAACACATATCCTGTGGTTAGTGTGGAGGCACTGACTGCTTGTCTAATTTTCTGAATTTTGTCAGTAAAAAAGGAGGCAAATTGATTGCATGCCCAGGTGGATTGGAGCTCAGCAGCTACCGACACTGGAGGGTTTGTTAGCCTGTCGACAGTGTTGATAAAATTAGCATATATACAGTTTTAATCAGCAATTAGCTCATATACAGCTTAATCAGCAGCTAGTTTATATGCAGCTTTAAGTAGCAACTAGCTTATATACAGTTTATTCAACAGCTAGCTTATATACAGCTTAATCAGCAACTAGCTTATATATACAGTTTAATTAATCACTAGTATATTTGTAGTTTTAATAACCATTATCTTATGCAGCACTATTAACCACTTATACAGTGCTCACAACACAGCAAGGCCAGAGAGAAGCAGGTGAGAGGTTACTTATTTAACTGCGTCACAAAAGAACAGGCAGCCATCTTTAGAGAAGATAAGGAAGACACAATAGACAGTGAGATTCAAGCGAGGGCCAACGCCCAGCTGAGCCCGGCTTTCTCCACACACTCTTTCCCAGGTCCTCTCGCCTCAAACTCTCACTCACACTGACGGAAACCAACGCCTATTGGGAGGGGCCAAAGGTGAATGGACATTCACGGCCTCCACCCAGGTGTCATAACGTACAAACGTGCCACGCCTGCATCTTTGACTTTGGCCAATGTGTAGCAAGGGGCGGACCCCATATATTAAGGATGATGCTGATGTGTTTAAGCGTGTCTTATGGTGGACCTCTGAGAGGGAAATCATTAGAGCCCATGCATGTTTAATTGTGTTGGCTGAATAACTTTGTTCGATAAATAAACCTATTGCTTTTGATTTAAACTATACGCCTCTGAGAGCTTCTGTTTCATTCTTAAACCTGCTCTAAGTGTGAAAAACAGCTACAGCACATTTTTTTTCACAACAAAGTGGTGACCCCGACGTGATCTGATACGATACAGAGCTTCAGGTTAGAATGTTAACAGGCCTCTCCTTTTGATTCCAGATAACGGCGCATCACTCCCTTCGAGGCTGGGAACCCGATAATTGCCATCGGAGCGAAATTGCAGTCGGGGAGTCTGAGACAGCACCGGTGCACATCTCAAGGTGAGGCAGAGACCTATTTAACTGAATTCTGCAACATTGTATTCATAGAAATATTCTAAATTGTGCTCAGACTGTCCGAACTGTAAGTATTTGCTTAGAAATAGAGTAATTGTAAAGATTAAACACACAGCAACAGAGTTGTTATACAGCCATTTGGGGGGTTCTGTGAATATGTATGAATGGGCCCATCAGAAAACGTCAAATAAAGGCGAGAAATTACGCACTTGTGATAGCGTCGATGTGAGGTGCTGTGAGCCGTGTAACGCATTTGCTCGCAGACACGCGCTCCACGCTGAACACTCAAATTCATGTTGCAAAAGGCGTGATTTCTAACGTACTTATGGGATGTTTTGGGCTACGAAGAAATTGCATAACATGACGGGGATATATGTATATGTCATTGATGTCATTGATAAACTGTATTGAGAAAACTGACTGCGGGATTCCCGTATTAAGAGCATCGAGTCTTCGGACATCAACTCGTGTGTAGCGATTCAGTGAAAAATAGTGTTACTCTGATTAGAGTTTCCTCGACGGAGTTTCTGGACGAGAGCACAGAAGTTGATTATATCGGTGTGTTGTTAATAACGGACGAGATTAATGAAAATGGCCAGAACGTGTACAGGTCCAGAGATGACCTAGGATAAAAAAGCAGTTAAATTGTATTATTTACGTTCTACCCTGATGGAGTAGTGGTTAAAATAACAGTCTTCGACGCGGTAGGTCCGGGATCGGCTCCCGGCTGTAACATTGTTTTGCAGCGGCCGTTGTGATGTATTAAAGAAGCAGAGCTCTTTGATATGTGTGTAAGATAGGGACAGAAATTATTATAATCTGACTGATTGTTTGCTGAAAAAGCATTTGTTTTTCATTTGTATCGTGGTCGAGAGATCAGCGGTACACAGTCTGTTTGATGAGATCGAGATAAAAGACAAATTGCTGTTACAATGCGTTCCTGATAAATGTGTGTCTAAAAAAAAAAAAAAAAAGAGTCAGCTCATCCGAGTGCCGTGCTTCTGACTGAATTACATTTAAAGAGACAGCCGTGTATGTTCTAATGTGTGTTCATTGTTTCACTGCATTTGTAAAGGTATTAATTACATACTAGACCGTATTTGTGAATTGTGCGCATTTCAAATTTGGTTTTAATTGGTGTTGACTGTGTTTGTTTGCTGAGAAGCAGTTGTCATTTGCGCAGGCGTCCAAGAGGTGTCTGTTTGTTTAGTTTGATAAAGTGGATTAGCTGTCCAGGAATAGGGAAAGAATCCTTTATAATCTGACTGTTTTTTGGTTGCTAAAAAGCTGTTTGTCATTTGCGTTGTGATCGAACGATCAGTAGCGCTCCAGTCTGTTTGATGAGGTTGAGAGAAAAAGAAGCTTGCTGATGGAATGTGATGAGTGTGTAAAAAAGAGCTGTACATCTCCGTGTTCGTGACTGATTTATGCTTAAAGAGACGGCAGCGTGTGTTTTGATTATCTAGTAGGAATGCGGGTGACTCCGTGCTTGTGACTGATTTATGCTTAAAGACACGGCAGCGTGTGTTTTGATTATCTAGTATGAATGCGGGTGACTATTTGCTGAGCTGTACGTTTTAACTTTTGTTTATTTGTTTGACTGTGTTTCTAAAGATATTCCTTTACCGCATTGGTGATCTCTGCGCATTTAAAAATGGCAGTGTGTTGCAATTTTGTTTGAATGAAAGTGCATGTTTGAAGCGTACATAACCACGGCTGTGTATGGATTCGATTTCGTTTAAATGAATGCGATTATTTGGAGCATATATGTAAGCGCTGAGACCTGGTTCAGAGTTTATGCTGTTTCTGAGTTTCTTTGTGCGTTAGAGACAGCCAGCTGAGGCCGTGCTTGGTGTTTGAAAATGTTGGTGTGTTGTTTCAAAGGTTGGTGTCCAGAGTAGGAAAAACACACATTATACACGACTGTTACATTCACACACACACATAAATCACTAGAATATGCTGAGAGACAGCTGAGGGTTAATATAAGTGTCAGTTTTACTGGCGTAGTTAAATTTATTGGAAAATAGTGTTCCTTAGGGATCGTTAGCAAAGTGTAATGCGGAAACACAGCAGTCACTCATGCAGCCAGAGAGAGAGAAAAAAAAAAAAAAAAGTTTTAAAGCCGATACACAGCTTCTATTGTTCCAGCCAGACAGTCGCTAAAATTATGAATATACAAGGTTAACAGCTGCTACAAATCTTCTATTCATTTAGTCAAGACTGGCGGTGGGAATATTAGGGAGGATTTGACTACTCCTGATAAAAAACACAGATGCGGCCTTGCTTTGTGTCCACTTACAAAGACAGTTAGCGGAAGATATTTAAAAAGGTGGGGGCAAGGTTGTCTCTCTCTGCCTTATAAACTATTTAGTTACAAGCCATTGCTTGCGTAATCAAAACATAGCATTTCACACCTAGCAGGGATATATAGGCAGATTTGTAAATAATATATATTCATACACTGTTAAATAATATGCGTTATACTTGTAATGCTTATATGCGGAGTTGTGAGGTCACTGTATGAAGGTTTAAAACGCCGAGAGAAGCACTCCGTCATTCTCTCGTACAACAGAATAAAGATCAGTGACCTCTGCACGGTAATGCTTGCTAAAACCATAAGATTATGGCTGAAAATTGCCACATTAGTATAATGGACGAGCTTTTGTGTCCGTTCACACAGAGACTTCGAAATAACTCTATAACGGTACTGTTTTCGTCCTCTTCACCATAAAGTGTTAATAATAAAATAGATCATCATTTCACACACACACATATTACAGAGAAAAGCAGGTTTTAAGACATGCAGCAGTGTGAATGACATTGATTTGAGTTCAACCAGACACCAGGAAACTTGGGAGGAGCGTTGGCTCCCTCTGCTGGTGCTTTTGAAAAAAAAAAAAAAAAACATTTGTCCTGCATGTTGGCTTTTCTGTGGCCTATTCAAGAACTGCAACAGGAACAATGGACAGGAGTTTTGGCTCCATCGTGTGGACATTTGGGAATACTGATTTCAGACTCTCATTGCATGTTACAGAAACACCCATCATGGCGGAGAAATTCTCCTCTTATCTGAGCATCTTGGAGAATGCAGTCCAGGAACAGAGCAGGATTAATGGACGAAGCAAACTTTGGCCAGTGGAACAACACGCCTACCAAAGATTGATAAAAAGATGGAAAGATAAAGCCATTTGGGATGGAGAACGGCTGAATTGTTCCCCTTCAGAAGAGATGGTACAACAGATGAACAGGGAAGTGATGAGACACTGTGAAGAGAAGAAGAACGAATGGCAGGACAGAAATCCAAGATATCTAAACATGGGAAAAAGAACAGCAAGAAACAACGCAGCTGCAGAAAAAGGCGTCTGGCCTTATCTTAAAAGGTGCTTCGATTTTGATAACAACAGGATGGGCAGCAAGCTGATTCTCACTGGAATCGAGAAGAGATGGATGGAGCGGGCTGGCAAAGAGCCATGGAACGCAATGGAGCTGGATGCTGAAGCAGCACGTTCACCACTAGAGGCCGCCAAACACAGCGGAGGCATGTTCCCGGCCCTAACACCCTCATCCACTGCCCCTCCCTCATATGCCGACAACCCATTCACCCCTATCGACAATGACAAGCCCAAGCATGAACAAAGCAACCTGTATCCTGACCTGCCACCGCAACACAAAGACATGCATGAACATGAACAAAGCCAACTGCACCCGGATCTCCCACCTCCCCCTCCTGATTATGTGCCCACAAATAACCCTTTCATTCAGGCTCCAGTAAGACCAGTATCAAAGGGGTTCCTGAAAGGCATCTTCGCAGTAGATGAAGGAGAGCTGCAGATACCTGTCTCAGTAGAGGAAAAGGAGAGAAGAAAAAGAGCGAAGCAAGTTGAGAAGACTGTGGGATACCTGATGACTCAACTGAGCGCCCTAGGGCTGCGAAACACACCCGGACCTGAAACTACACCTACACTAATTGTCGACGCACACAATGAGCCACGCTTCGATGCTTTCGCATTGACAGCCCCACTCGAAACTCGGCACAGAGTGAGCAACTCAATCAGAGACCGTTACCAACACAGACAAAAAGACGACACACAAGAGGATATTCAAACCCTGGAACAACAACTGGAGGAGCTCGAACAGCTGGAAAAAGACCATGCAGCAGCAACAGGCTATACGCCTTACATGGAGGCTAGTGGATATGCTATACCACAAGCGGACCTGTGGGTTCCTGGTACAGAGGAAGAGAAGGAGCTGATCGAACTAGCTGCACAGCCAGCCAACGAACACAAATGGCCACAAACACATGAAGTACAGAGGCTAACGCTAAATGGAAATTTCACAGGATATGCCACAGCCCCATCAACAACGCGCAGTGGACAACAATATGGGCCTAACTCATGTCAGATGCCACTCAGACCAGCTCCAACAGCTGCAGCCCCTCACCAGATGGCATTTATTCCCTTCTCCTTCATGGACATGTCCACACTGCTGACTGCCCTTCCTTCACTGTCTTCAGGAGCAGAGCCATGGCTAGAAGAGCTAGATAAATATACAAAGTCCCACAAACTGGCACTTGGTGACTACAGAGGCCTGCTGGCCAGAGCATCTGACCCACACACACTGAAAAAGCTTGAAGCCGTAGCAGGAACCACAAACGCGCCTGACCCCACGCCCATAGGCGGTGTCAGGCTGTTACTACATCAGGCCTTAAGAAGAGAGTACCCCACCCCAACAGACCACAGCCAAATGTCAACCTTCATGGCCAAGCCTGGGGAGCCTGCTGCAGATCTCCTAGCTCGCGCTGAGCAAGTATGGAGAACAACATTTAGAGAATCCCCAGATGCATCTCAGACATCAATGGCACTCTGGAGAAGCATGGTGACCAAAGGATTGCCTGCAAAGGTAAGAGAGGCGATTGAAAACACTGTGGCCATCGCCTCCTTCACTCAATCTGCATGGAGAGAACATGTACTGCATCACTATGATAAACACAGAACAGCTGCAGAAGCATCAGATGTGGAGCTCAAGGCACTGCAAGTGGCACTGATGAAGAGACAGCTGTCTGACCTGGACACGGCCCAAAAGATTGCAAAGGACAAAAAGAAGCAGATGGCTCAACTGGAACCACTAGCAGCACAAGTGGTCCCTGTAATGGTGCAGCAGCCATGGCAACAAAACCAAAGAGGAGGACAAAGAGGAGGTGATCAAGGGGGTGGCCAAGGAGGCACTTTCTACTGCTACACCTGTGGAAAACCAGGCCACTACTCACGTAACTGTCACACACGTGACCTGTCACATCAACAAGGCCCAACACGTGGAAGAGGAAGAGGACCCAGAGGAAGAGGAAATTATCAGAGAGGAAGAGGAGGCTTTCAGGATCCACGAAACCAGAATCAAGCTGGACAGCCATACCAGGCGCCACTAGGAGGCACTGAGCAATGGACGCAAAATGATCCTAGCTCCGGAGAAAATGTCAACCAGGCACTACAAGCTCAGTGGGCGAATAACTATTATCCCTACTAGGACACCCCACAACCACCTGGCACCGGCATCATGAAATTTGGACTAGCAAGTGAGCCAACTCTCACTTGCACAATAAACGGACAGGCACACACATTTTTGGTGGACACAGGGGCAACATATTCCAGCCTCACGTCTCCACAGGTCCTGTCATCTAAATATGTGTCAGTGGTTGGGGTCTCAGGCGCGCCAGAACGCCAGTGGTGCACTAAACCTTTAAATGTCCAAATTGGAAGTCAACAATGGTCACACAGCTTCCTATCCGCGCCAAACTGCCCAGTAAACCTACTGGGCCGCGATCTGATGACTAAATTCGGTCTAACAATATGGCTAAACAACGAAGGGGTCCAAGTCTCACTGGACCCTCCCCCTGCAAGCACACTATCAATGCCTGTGCGAATACTATCTATGCCACAAACGTCCATTAATGTGGAATCATTGGATGAAGAAGTGTACTGGCTGAGATGTCTAGCCACAGGACCAAGCACACCAACAATTCAATTCTGGTTCAACATACACAGAGAACAGATCCAAAGACTGCATCCATATAAAACTCCTCTGCCATATGTGCACTGCACTATGAATGTCACGGACGATCCGGACTGCCCATATGCTGAAGATTGGGACATCAATATGGCACACCTAACTCCACAAATAATATGTCATGATGTGTATTGTGGAAAAGAAGGCGTGGCAGCAGCAGTGCTATTGGATGATTATCAGACCAAGTGGTATGGTCTCAGCAACGAATCTGCTCCACACGTCACCCTAGCGGTTGGATTTGGACAAGAGGCCAGAGGACTCGGCCCCATGATAAAAAGAGCACATACTCTGTCATGGACACACACAGATACAGCAGGACTGCTGAAGGCAACAGAAGAAGATATGTGGCGATGGATCATCTCTACCAAAGAACACACACTACCTGAACATTTACCACTGCCACGCCATCATGGTAAACCATGCACTGACCATCCTGCAACTCAAGCTCTATTGGACGGCGTGCCTGCGACACTATGGACGACTGGCCCTTATGATGTGGGAAAATTGGCAACGGTCAAACCTGTGAAGGTGACGCTGTTGGATCCATTTGCACCTCCTATCTGGCATCCACAGTACAAACTAAAGCCAGAACAAATCGCAGGCATCGCTCCGACCATTGCAGGTCTGCTACAAGCTGGAGTGTTGGTGAAAACTCGATCACCATACAATACAGCGATATTGCCAGTGCAGAAGGCCGGAAACAACACAGGCTGGCGGATGGTACAAGATTTTCGACCAATCAATGATGCCACACAACCGGCGTCATATCCAGTTCCAGATCCACATATTGCCTTAACAAATCTCAGCCCACAACACTCATATTTCACAGTAATTGACCTCGCTAACGCCTTCTTCAGCATCCCTCTGGACAAAGACTCACAGACACTGTTTGCTTTCACATTCAACGACCAGCAATACACCTACTCTCGCCTGCCACAAGGCTTTCGTTGTTCTCCAGGTTTGTTCAACCATCATCTCAGACTACACTTGTCTGATATAGAGGTGCCGGATGGTGTCGTCCTCATACAATATGTGGATGACCTCCTGATTGCTGCCCCATCTTCTGCCACCTGCCTGGAGGCCACTGAGACTCTGCTGCTGCTGTTAGCCTCAAAAGGCTACAAAGTTAAGAAGACCAAGGTCCAAACATGTAGGAGACAAGTCACATTCCTGGGTCGCACTCTCTCATCTAGCGGCCTGGCTGTAAGCACAGCCCACAGAGACAGCATTCTCCATCATGACAGACCTATCACCGTGGGACACATGCTGTCATTCCTGGGTCTAACAGGCTACTCTCGTAGTCACATTCCAGACTACACTGACCTCACCACCTGTCTCAGAAGCCTGCTCAAGGAACCAGGAACTAGAAACACCTCTGCCCCACTGGTGTGGACACAAGACGCTGAAGACGCGTTCACCAAACTCAAACAGACTTTGTCACATGCCTCGGCTCTTCAAGCTCCAGACTATTTACTCCCTTTTCACCTAGATGTTTCTGAACAAAAAGGAGGGATGGTAAATGCAGTTTTGTATCAGAAAAAAGGGGGAGAAAGAGTGGTACTCATGTATCACTCATCAAAACTGGACCCAGTTGAAGTTGGCCAATCCACCTGTACAAGACACATGGCGGCAATTGCAAAGACGATCGAGAAAACATCCCACATTGTCATGTGCCACCCTCTGAAAATCCACACACATCATGGTGTGGCTGCATTCCTCCTCAGCAAAGAATTCACATTCGGAGCTGCAAGAAAATCGAAAATTCAAAGAGAATGCACAAGACCACATATTGTCTATGAAACAGGAGGAATCAATATGGCGTCATCACTACAACAAGGGCAAGGAGATCAACCACACAGCTGCGAAGCAAGAGCAATCATTGAAAACAAACTAAGGCCAGACCTGGGAAATACACCAATCCCAGGAGCAGAAATGTGGTTATACACGGATGGATGTTGCTACAAAGGAAATGACGGAAACACAGCATCCTATGCTGTGGTGAGACAATTCGAAGACATGGAACACACAATAGTAGCATCAGGTATCCTACCTCAACCAGCATCAGCACAACTGGCAGAAGTCGAAGCGCTCATACAAGCCTTGAAAATAGCAGAAGGAAAATCTGTAAACATCTTCACAGATTCTGCTTACGCACATGGAGCAGCTCACGTTGATGGGCCCATGTGGCGAAGAAGAGGATACACAACATCAATGGACGCACCCATCAAACACAAGAAGGAAATCATGGCACTGGTGGAAGCTATGAAGCTACCAAAAAGAGTGGCAATCATGAAATGCAAAGGACATGATGGCAAGGCAAAGACCAGAATAAGTGTGGGAAACGACAAGGCAGATGAAGCTGCTAAAGAAGTAGGAGGATACAGACCAAAACAGATGGTTCTGAAAATAGCCATACAAGAACCCGAAATCACTGAAGAAACACTGATTGAGATACAGAAGAAGGCTGGACCATACGAATGGTCTGAATGGCAAAGGAAAGGAGCAACAAAAGGAGAAAGTGGACTTTGGAGATCCCATGATGGCAGAGTGGTATCACCAGCAGAATTATGTGTCTCACTGATACCAGAGGCACATGGACCAACGCACGAAGGAAAGAAAGGAACATTACAAAGGGTGGAAGCACTGTGGTGGCACCCACGCATGGAAAGCATGGTGTCCCTCTTCTGCGACGAATGCACCACCTGTGGGGATCACAATGTGAAGAAACCGTACAAGACACCTATGGGCTCTTATCCTGTACCATCAGCCTGCTTCCAAGACATCAGCATAGACTTTACTGACATGGGACATGATAACAGAGTACAAGGAAAAAGATACATTTTGGTAATGGTTGACAGATTCTCAAAGTGGGTAGAGGCAATCCCAACTAAAAAAGAAGACGCACAGACAGTAATAAAGTGGCTGCAAACAGAACTAATACCTCGCTATGGTGTTCCTAGATGCATAAGGTCCGATAATGGTTCACATTTCAGTAATAAGCATTTGCAGGAAGTGGAAGCCAGACTAGGAATCAGACATAGATATGGATCAGTGTATCATCCACAGTCACAAGGACTGGTAGAGAGGGCAAATCAGACGCTAAAATCAAAAATAGCAAAGACATGTGCGGCATCAAAGCTGACATGGGTTGAAGCCTTACCATTAGCTCTAATGGCAATGAGGAGCGCACAAGGAAATGAGACGCATCTTTCACCACATGAGTTAATGACAGGGAGGCAAATGCCTGGTCCTCCAAGAGACAGTAGTCATATTCCTGCTTTAGATGTGCAGCAAGTTGAAATGAAGGCATATATGACTGCGTTAATCACTCTCACGGAGGCTCTCTCCAAACAGGTCCTGCGGACCAGTGCAGCTGACCAGGAGGAAGTAAAAAATCTCATCCGAGTGGGTGACTGGGTCAGGGTCAAAGTTCACAAGAGAAAGTGGACTGACCCCAGGTGGACAGGGCCGTACGAAGTGAAGGAGGTTACTTCACACTCGGTCCAGGTCATAGGTAAATCAGGAGCACCTTGGCACCACCTGTCACATTGTGCCCCAGCATCTGAGCGTTCCAGACCCTTAGCAGAGGTCCGAGGTGATCTGGCGCAAAATGGAGTGTGAGTGTAATCTGTTGGGGGGAACAGACATCCAGCCACAGGGGATTCATCCCACTCCAGGTACCTGGAAAGACATGGGGATAGGTAAAAGAACTGGGTGGGTCCTATTGGGTTTGGGTGTGGCATTTGTGATATTCTTGACTTTGGGATTGAAAATGGGGGACAAAACAGTGAACAAACCAACTAGCGGAAACTATGACTGTCTGCCAGAGGCAATGCCAAATCTGACAGGGTTTGAGAGTCATCCAAGCTGCAATCTGACAACAAGTGGCAAGGATGTGAAAATGCCAAATCTGACAAGGTTTGAGAGTCATCCAAGCTTCAATCTGACAACAAGCGGCGAGGATGTGAACAAAACTCAAAACGACCTCGAGAGAGGGAAGGTTAGGCAAAAAAGAGATGCCTCAGAACCGGCATACAAGCCACCACCAAAAGCGTGTCGTGCATATCTGACCTTAAACTACACCCAGGGGAGCAAAACCGTTTTTACTTTTGATTTGTGTGATGTGATTAACTGTGGAAGAAGACCAAGAGCATGGAGAGGTCGTGCTGTGTATTTGTGTGCTGACAATGCCATAGTCAACAGATGTGAGAATTACGTGAACGTCCCGTCCATAGCGTTTTGTCATTCCTGGGGGGCGGTAACTAAGTACACAGGGCGGTGGAAGCCAACAATGCGAGGGGAAAGTCCGAGAAGGACCTTATGGGACAAAATAGACTTCCAACGAGACTTTTCAGCAACAGCCAATCCCTTATCTCTGTCCCTAAACAACGTCACCAAAAGCAGCACAGGAAAAAACATAATATGGTTCGCCCTATTAGTGGACGTCCCAGGCAAAGACCCGAGAGTAGGAATTCAAATAAACATAATTCCGCACAGACAACCGCTACCACCAGACCCACCTACTGTCTTATCAGAAGACTTTTCTAAATGGACTCCCCAACAGGTGATCCAATTAGCTACAGGACAAGGAAGCGACAATGTATGGTTAAATTGGATTGTTGATAATGCTATAAAAAACAAAATGAGTGGCTGTGTAGCTTGTGCTGCAGCTAGACCAGCTATGTTCACCGAACCAGCACCACTATATCCTGAATCTGACCCAACAGGATACGCGTGCATGACAAAAATGACTAAAATGGCTACTCCACCACATTGCACTACTCTGGCATCCATATTCCCACCGATAGACAACCAAACTGCAGTAGGTTATTTCAAAGCTTACAAAGGACTAGGATCCAGATATGTCTGTTACCATTTCACCAACGATAGAGCTCAAATCCACCTAGGTAGTGTGCCAGAAGACTGGTGCAACATGACACGACCAGGCTCAGAGATAGGTTCTTGGGCTAGGGGAGGGCTATTCTACTACTGTGGGGGTCTGCGCTTATTCACTAACATACCACCATCTACAATAGGAGTCTGTGCTATGGTGAGGCTGGCAATGCCACTTACCTTAGTGGGAGACAAAATAATACAGGACCAAAACAAAGTACAAAGCCTGACCCAACGCAGACGCAGACATATCTTAGCTAAAAGAGCAGCTGAAGCTGAGTTCAGCCTGGACAGAGGTCCAACTTACATAGATGCTATCGGAGTGCCCAGAGGAGTGCCTAATGAATACAAATTGGTAGACCAAATTGCAGCAGGTTTTGAGAGTGTCGCAAGTATTATTCCATGGATAACTGTGAATAAAAATGTTGATCGTATCAATTATGTGCATTACAATGTTCTTCGTTTGGCTAATCATACTAGGGATGCAATAGAGGGTCTGGCTGAGCAGCTGGCCCCTACTTCTTTGATTACTGTACAAAACAGAATGGCTTTGGACATGTTGCTTGCTGAAAAAGGAGGTGTTTGCTCAATGTTTGGAGACCTGTGTTGCACTGTCATCCCCAACAATACTGCGCCGGACGGTTCAGTCACAAAAGCACTGAATAGTCTGAGGGCACTGTCAAACGAAATGCAGGAAGCATCAGGTGTGAACAATCCATTTGGAGATTGGATGGAAAACATGTTTGGAAAATGGAAGCACCTGATCTTGTCAATAGCAGTGTCAGTGGGTGTGTTCATTGCAATATTGGTCTCATGTGGATGTTGTATAATACCCTGTATTCGTTCTTTGGTTGGCCGTCTCATCACCACTGCCCTCTCCAAGGAACCATTACCACCCCCTCCTTATGGCGCTTACCCAGTATGGGAAGAGCAGAACAGCCTGGTAGGGTCAGGAGAGGCAGAGGAAGACACCAGCGTGTGAACAGGGTAGGAAAGTAAAGAAAGTGACGTCCTTCAGACGTCAAGAGAGGGATTTGTTGATAAAATTAGCATATATACAGTTTTAATCAGCAATTAGCTCATATACAGCTTAATCAGCAGCTAGTTTATATGCAGCTTTAAGTAGCAACTAGCTTATATACAGTTTATTCAACAGCTAGCTTATATACAGCTTAATCAGCAACTAGCTTATATATACAGTTTAATTAATCACTAGTATATTTGTAGTTTTAATAACCATTATCTTATGCAGCACTATTAACCACTTATACAGTGCTCACAACACAGCAAGGCCAGAGAGAAGCAGGTGAGAGGTTACTTATTTAACTGCGTCACAAAAGAACAGGCAGCCATCTTTAGAGAAGATAAGGAAGACACAATAGACAGTGAGATTCAAGCGAGGGCCAACGCCCAGCTGAGCCCGGCTTTCTCCACACACTCTTTCCCAGGTCCTCTCGCCTCAAACTCTCACTCACACTGACGGAAACCAACGCCTATTGGGAGGGGCCAAAGGTGAATGGACATTCACGGCCTCCACCCAGGTGTCATAACGTACAAACGTGCCACGCCTGCATCTTTGACTTTGGCCAATGTGTAGCAAGGGGCGGACCCCATATATTAAGGATGATGCTGATGTGTTTAAGCGTGTCTTATGGTGGACCTCTGAGAGGGAAATCATTAGAGCCCATGCATGTTTAATTGTGTTGGCTGAATAACTTTGTTCGATAAATAAACCTATTGCTTTTGATTTAAACTATACGCCTCTGAGAGCTTCTGTTTCATTCTTAAACCTGCTCTAAGTGTGAAAAACAGCTACAGCACATTTTTTTTCACAACAACAGTAGCAAATAAGGCGCGTGTATTGTTCTTGTTTTTGGTTATGATGTCAGAGAAGAATGACTGCCTTGCATTTCTAAGTTCCAAATTATAATTGCGAAGTCTCTCTTTATAGATGTCACAGTGAACCTGGAGATTAGTTTTTCGCCACCTGCGCTCAGCTTTCCGACACTCTCGTTTCTCTATTTTGACCAGCGTAGCATTTCTCCAAGGAGATCTTTGCTTACCCGAGACAACCTTCACTTTAGTGGGTGCAATGGCATCAATAATATTTTTTACTTTAAAATTGAAGCCATCTACAAGCTCATTGACTGAGAGGCAAGAGAGGGCTGGTGTGGAGGAGAACTTTTGGTTTGGACATTTGTGTGCAAGGAGATTGCACTCTCAAAGAAAACACAGAAATGATCAGAGAGTGCAACATCAGTCACAGCAACCTTGTAAATGTTTACGCCTTTGGTGATGATTAGGTCCAGAGTGTGCCCCCTGTTGTGGGTGGGTCCTGTCACATGCTGAGTCAGATCATAGTTATCAAGGACACCACATAGTTCTATAGACTATCTGTCCTGGGGATTATCAACATGGATATTAAAGTCACCAACAATAACAACACAGTCAAAATCAACACAGATTACAGACAGCAGTTCAGTAAACTCATCAAAGAAGGTTGCACAGTATTTAGGCGGTCTGTAAATGTTTAGGAATAAAGCTCGAGTGGAATTCAGAGCCACATATTCAAAAGAACTAAAATGACCAAAGGGCATCTGCTTGCATTGAAGAGAATCATTAAATAAAATAGCAACTCCACCTCCTTTCTTATGCGCTCTTGTTTCGCTCATGAAACTGAAGTTGGGAGGTGTTGATTCAATAAGAACAGCTGCACAGTTATCTTGATTTAACCAAGTTTCAGTTAAAAACAAAATGTCCAGTTTGTGCCTAACAATAAAATCATTGATTAAAAATGTTTTTCCTGAGAGAGACCTGACATTTAATAAAGCTAAGTTTAATGTGGTTAAAGCTTTCTTTGCCCAATTTATTTGGACAGGCTGACGAGGAATGTATGCTAAGTTTGATAAGTTAGCATGTTTACTATTGTTTGGACAGGAATTGAAACTGCTAGCTGCATACAGGGCCCGACTTTTCCTGGAGCGAGTCATTGGTGTCATTAGCCTTGTAGCCTGGACCCAGAAGATATCAATTATTTAGGGGATTCATTATCTGCTCTCTCCTCCTGTTTCTTGGTAGGCCTGGTTGTGCTAGTTAGCTGTGTCTTAGCTAGCGTTTGTCCAGTGTTTTGAGTCCATGGTAGAGTGGTATCATTCCCACACAGTCCATTTTAGTCGGTGGATTTTTGTTTCCAAGACTGCAATCTTCTGTCGGAGTGTGTAGTAGTCATCCGTGGAGAAGGGAGGCATCTTGCTGCTACTTAGCTTTAACTTAGCTGCTAGTTAGCATTATCCATTAGCATTAGTTTAGAGCCAGCATGCAAGTCTACGACCTCACAATGCATACGCTTTTAAAACAAATTGCATGTCTGCTTTTGAAAATGAAAGCTCTATGAAACATTTTTGTTCCATGATTCAGGGTTGAATTCAAGGAGCCGACGTCTTTTACTGGCCTGGACATATACGAGCAGTGAAATGAGTGACAGAGGAATAGAAGAGAGAGTGATGAAATGTCTGGAGGACAGCACTCTGTCTTCCTGCGAGTCCTTTGCTCTGTGGCTCCTCTTTTGTCTCTCCCGGCCACGCCTCCAGGGGTCGCATGGCAACATGTTTTACTACTGGCACCCATATAAATACAGCATTGGCTCCTGTAAACTAGGAAAGCTCTACAAGGCAGCACTCAATGCCAAGCACACAGTGAACAAGGGAGCTTCAGCTTCAAACACAACACCAGGCACACAAGGGAATGCAATGTATTTTTTGTGAATATTTGATATTATTCCCCATCATTTTGTTGAAGGAGTGAATTGCTTTTGCCATGTGCAACATGGACTGAAAAAAGGGCACAAAACAGGCGCTATTATATTATTTTGAACCCTAATCTGTTGTGTTTTTCAGCTCAGCATGGATGCGAATCTGCATGCGAATAAACTGGTGGATGAGGCCGAGTCTCCTCATGGCAAGAGGAGTGAACACAGCCTCCTCGACATGTTGACTGAAACTCTTCGGAGGCTTGAAGCCGTCAGACGCTGCAGAGATCACCTCAATGGGACCGTGGGTGGGAGGAGATGCACGGGAGACGAACCAGGTCGTGGAGGAGGAGGAGGAGGAGGAGAGGAAAGACGGAGAGGCAGTGAAGAAGGGATGCTCAGTCCCAAAGAAGGCGAGGACGACATCGAAGAGGGAAGTGGAAATGCTGATGAAGAGCGGGAGGAGAGGGAGTGCAAGCGGAGAGTTCTGGGAGTGTTGAGGGAGCTGAGTGTTTTGCATTCAGACAGAGTGACAGCATGGAGAGCAGCGCTCAGAGAATGGGCCCACAGGTCTCCACCAGGGGGCAGTGATCAGCAACGTCCGCCCACAACAGGTATGTGAACAGATCTGACTGATGCATGTCTTTCTCAGCCTTTTTCGAGAAGACAAAGATGTGAAAGAAGTGTCGCTTAAAGATGACATGTAAGCATGAGGGAAAAGGTGTCAGTTGAAGTGGAAACCACAGCCCTTTAAGTGAAGGACTGTTAAAGAGGAGTTGCATTTGAACCGTCACGCTGGAAGCCGTTGAGTCAGCAAATAAAGATTGCTGAAATGACTTGAGCATCAGTTGAGGAGACGGACCTTGAATGATTTTAAGCAATTTAACTGTTTGAAGGGTACATGTGTCAGTCTGTTGTAAGCAGGACAGGGAGCTGAAGTGTCAGTTGAAATTGAAATGTATGAAAGTGGGATTAGGTGCTGGTTGAAGGACTTTAAGAAGTTCAGCTACGAGTGGAATTTGAAGCGTCGCTAAATCTGCTGAAGTCAATTTAAGTGAATGTGCTGAAAGCGGATGAAGTGTCAGTTAAACTGAAGTTGTTGAAAGGCGCATGAGTCAGTTCAGGTAAAGGTAAAGGGTGCGGCGGTGTCAATTCAAATTGAAATACTGAAAGGAGTTCATGTCGAAGTGGAGTTTAAATCTAAGCATGACAAGGAGTGGGTCTATGATGGAGTACTGTAAGGAGGTCAGGTGTCAGAGGGATTTCAATCAGCTGAAGTCAGTTTAAGCGTTCGTGTGAATGCAGTTTAAGAGTTATTAAAAATAATCATCCGAAAAGATTTTAAAGTGGAAAAGGCCCTGTAAACATTGTATACACATACAAACTACCACAGCATTTGACTTAATTGCTTCGAAATAGTTTATTAAGAGTACAAATTCAACAATACTTTTGTGGATCAGCAATTGTGCAGTCGTCCACACAATGTGATATTGTTCAAATACAGATTAGTTTAAGAATCTGAAATCGGCTCTCAGAAGCAACAGTTGTATTATGTTGTTGTGTTGTTTTCTTACAGATACAGAGTGTGACATCACACCTTGTTCAGACTCCTTCAGTGATGCTTTTCTGAGTGTCGGGGACATCATAGAGAACATTACGGTCCAACTGAACGCAATCGTAGCCAAAGTGGATGAAGAAATCCTCCGATTACATGCAGAGGAGGCCTCAGCTGTGGCTGCAGCGCTCCAGGAGACCAGAGATCCAAAAGCACCAGAGCAACCCGAAGATGACAACAATCCCCTGAACTCTTACGACCCCCTTGAATCTGACTCTGGGCATAAACAGGCTGATGGAGATGGAGATGATCAAAGTCACACAATGCCATCGCCAGGCACTGAACAAGCATCAGACACAGGATTCAGCAGTGCTGTCTGCAATGATGAGGAAGAGGCAGATAAAGAGATATTGGTCAAAAGCCAAGGGAGTGAGATTAAGGACTGTGTTTCTCCAGAGAGTCCTTTCCTAGAGGAGGCAGAAAAGGACACAAATAGGGTAAACAAGGAATGGATCACAGTCGGGTAAGTTGAGTTTTAGCTCGAGGGTACATTGTCCACACTGTTAGACACAGAGGGAAAATATTCAAACCTAAAATGCATCATAATAGGTGCACATGTTTTGACCACCTGGCCTCCTCATAGCCGGCCACTGTCAGGTCAATGCCCAGATTTAGATTTAGATTTAGAAATACTTGTGATTTAAAGCTGGTATTCAGTGCAGAATATCATCAAAATATCATCTGTACATCACAAGCTTTTATCTGTGTGAATGTGTCTCTATTTGAACATGATTTCTAGCCCCACTGGTGAACAGGATGCTTATTCAGACGCACCAGACACGTGCTTCATCAGAGCACCCAAGGGTGTGGCCGGAGTCCTGCGATGCGAGGTGGCCGACACCCTGAGCTGACTGATGGTGACCGGCTCGGAGGAGTTGGTCAGCAGAGTGATCCGAGTCAAAGCTCGGGACGGAGCCGACATCCGCTTCCCCGTGACGATGGCTGTGCCTTTCTGCGCACGTTACCGCGGCAACTACAGGGATGTGGCTGTGAAGATAGTCGATGGGGAGAGGCGGGCGAGCTACGTCACTCCTGTAACCACAGAGGGCACGTATGGAGGGCAGAGGGTGAAGTTCTCTTTTACTTACTGTATGTTTTTAAGTTTGAATATTATTTTTCGGTTTGTAAATAATTCAAATCCTTTGTCTGTTGTCAGGGCTCATTTGCAGAGGTGAGGGTGTACTCCCTGGGCTTGTTCGCAGTGGTTTCCTGTTTAAAAAAAGAAAATTACACAGTTCCCACAAAGGGTTTGTCACTCAGGCTACCCATGGACCACCGAATCTGTCTGAACTACCTCCCGGGGTCCTTCACTGCTCCAGTGATGGCACAAACCACGGTATGGAGATAATGATTTGATCCCTGTCCATCTGTCTCCGACTTTATACTTTTACTCCACTGATAAATAATGTATTGCCGGCTGTTCGGGACTGAAAGTGGGTAAAAACATTTTCGAGTGCAAGCCTTTGAAATAAAAAATGCTAAAAATGTTGAAATTGTTCCAACAAGGAGATAAAAACAGAGGATTGTCAAGAGAAACAGACATACTGCTTTTAAGTCACAGATGTTTGCTGTGAGGTGGAAGAATGAACAGCTGTGTCCGATATGTAAATTGACTTCTGCCGTAAACTAACTCCAGTTTTGTTGCTTGATCTCCAGTCAAAAAAACCAACAGTCCTCCCTCTACACGGCTCTCTTTGATAATACGGCGCGCTGTCGGCAAAACAAAATTGCAGGGAACAACAAAACAATGTTGATATCACACAGCATCTCTGTCCGAACTGCTGCTGCGTGAATAATGCAGAATATGCCGTCACCTCGTCTGCCTCAGATCCAGCCGGTAGATGCCGTTCTTCTGGCGGCCGTCAAGGCCAGAAGCGATGCTTATCACCCGGTGGCGTCTACGAGTCCGCTGCTCTACCTCACCCACCCGTCCTCTCAGCCCCTGAGAAGACCCCTCACTCTCACCCTCCCCTGTCCCCCCAACCCTGAAAAGAAGAGGCACACGAGGGGACCAGAGGAGGAGCAAGACCACCAAACTCGGCCCGTTCGTGCTTCTTCACCGTGGGATCAATCTGCTTCCCACAGAAGGAGGCGAGTAAAGTGTGGCCTCTTCATATTTGTCCAATATTTCTAGATATCAAGGTGCATGTTAATGCTCTAAACTAGGATGGGGAACATGGTTAACATTAGGGATTTCACATCAAAGCACCACCCTGATATATCTTGTTTTGAATGTTTCTGTTAGAGTCCTGGGTGCCTCGGTGAAGTCCAGGGAGACGTCCAACGAGCTGCTGATTGTTCTGGGTTCAAGAGACAAACAGTGGAGCGTCCTGGACAAAGTCACAGCCAGGAACCAGCTAAACGGACTGGTGTCCTTTGAGCTGACAGAGAACTGTGACAGGTTTGCAAAACTAACGTTTCCTTCTTTTAAGTTCATGCTAATTGAATTGGAACAGCAATCTATGGCAACACTATTTAAAGAGTCCTTTAAATGCAACGCAGTTTATCAAAGGGATTTACAGGACCGCTGGGCTATGGAGCTAAACAGAAATACATATTTCAAGAAGGATGCACACAGTACAATACCAGCCCACTAACACTCAAAGAATGAAATGAGAGATTATGTTCATTTCAGAGAAAATGAGGAAAAGAGTGTTGAAGTCGTTTCCAGGAAATCTAAATGAGCAAAGTGGATTATGGGGGATGTACGTCAGGTTTTTTACTCCGGTTGTATGGCAACAGGAGCTCAGATATACAGCTAATATTTAGGGCCGAAGGGAACAAAGCATTTTATGGAAATATTAGAATGGTAGATTGAATTCTGAAACCAACAAGGAGCAGCTGCAGGGAGGCCAGAGATACGGTAATGTGGTTTTCTTATCTCGCTCGAAGCCTTGTTGCAGTGCTCTGGAACCAGTTGGAAGCTGCACAAAAAGAGGCTTTCTTTTGTAGGTTTGTAGGTTTGTAGGTTTGTAGGTTGTAGGTTTTTCAGCCCGCTGCTGTTGTTCCCTATACCACAAATGAGGACGTAATAAATTCTGCATCCGACCGCAGAACAGGAAACACTCTCAGGCACCCTAGCATGTTTGAAATGAAAGCAAAACCGTTTTCCGTTGTGTACCTTCTCACCGAGACGCAGCCTAAAACCTTGAAATGACGAGTTCCTGACTCTGATGCTGAAACTGGATCACAAATAGGGGCCAGTTAACAATATTTGACGAAGACAAGGACTAAAATTCTGCCAAAAGATAAGTGAATGTTATTTGTTTGTGAGAATTGTGATGATTGACGTTAATTCTCTCCAACACCTGTCAGTGAAAAACAGCCTTTTTAGTTCTTTTTTTTCCACAGAGTTAGCCTGCAAAATACAGAAACATTTGAATGAATTAGAATTAGAATGATAAGACTCAAAACTTTGGCGTTGACATGAAAAGTTTTGGGGGATTTAAATCTGAGGATCAATTGAAAGGTATCGGATTGCCTTTCTGTTCTTAGTCCTAGTTTAAATTGTGAACTATTCCTTGAATAAGGATTGTTATTATGTGCTTTAGTTCTGTTTCTTATCTAAAACAGCTTCCCCAGGGAATAATACATGTGCAGTAGATAATATGAATTCTTTATTTCAACTTAAGTGTATTAAGTCTGTATTCAGGCCCACGATAACGGACTCATCTCCTCCCTCTATTCAGCAACAATCTAAGCTCAACGTCTTACCGGTCCTCCCGTCTCCGACATGTCTCTCTGCCTCTCAGACTGCTGGTGGTTCGTCTCCTCTCCCCGCTGCGGCCTTGTCGTCTCGCCTCCCTGGCGGAGGAACTGGAGGAGTCGGTCTGCTGCCACGCGGTCACCGTCGTCCTCCAGCGCAGGCGAGACGAGCCTCACGCCGTGCTGGCGGCTGCCCTGCCCAGCAGAGAGCTCGGCTGGGAGCTGTCCAAACTGCGAGCCCGGGGCTACAGCGGCCTCTCGGAGACCACGTCGGAGATCTCCATGTGTGAGGGAGACCAGCTTCTCCTCCGCTTCAGCGGCAACATCACCTCCACAGGTATAGGGTGACTTGAAAAAAAGAATGATCGATGTACAAGAAATGTGGGGGGGGGAAAGTGTGCAGAGGCTACGAGCTACATAAGTAGTAAAACAGTTGTTGCTGTTGCTGGGGAAGTCGAAAGGTCACACATAGCTCACCCCCGGTCTGAACAGGTGTGTCTTCCTGCTGCTCGTTACCACATACCTGGATGCCACACACTGAATTCAGGCGTGTCTGCTCCGACGTCTTCCTTTACGCTTGAATACGACACACCGGCTGGTTTTGGATCAGTCGGCGGAAGAAGTGACACGATCTCGAACGTCCGTGTTTTACAGCACGTTCTCAGAACGACCCACACGAGCGGATCCCCTTCCACAACCAGCAGAAGAATCACCTCCTGGTGCGTCTGACTGAAGTGGACCCGTTCGGGAACTACAGCTCGCCCCACTACAAGGGCACAGCCGTGTTTTATAAGGCCGCCAGAGGCCAGCTGGAGTGGCGAGGTGACGGACCGGTCCCGATGGACGCAAAGCTTTTGGGAGACCCCGTCTGTAAGCTGTCTCTGACTTTACCGAAGGTGCATAAACACTCACAAGGAACTCTGTGTCATATTTGGTGTTACAGTAAAACGTTGACCGTCGCAATAAAAGTTCTAACATTTTATTTTGCGTTTCATCTCAGAGAGTGAGAACCATTAACCGTCCCATCACAGTGAGGGTGAAGTTATGCGAGGAGAAAGGTGGGTGACATGTTTTCATGGACTTTTGGCTTGATTTGAGTAAATGACTTTGTACGTCCACTCCACTACATATCAGAAGGAAATATTGTGTATATTTCTGATTACTTCTATACATTTCAGTACATTCCCAATCCCCAGATTCCCTGTCAGACTCTCTTCTTCTCTGGCTCTCCGGGGAGCTTTCAGAGGAGGACGTAGCACTTCTGGTGCTCTCCCTGCGTCTCCGGCGAAGCGCCGCTCAGCTGGTGAAGCTCCGGGCCGGGGACAGCCTGTCCGCGCAGGCCTTCCACGTCCTGACCATGTGGAGGAGGGGGCTGCCCGCTGTCACACACCAACCCAAGGCCTCTCAGCTGGCCCACTGCTTGGCCAAGAGCGGCAGGCCGGACCTGGCCAGAGAGCTGCTGCTGCGACAGGCCGCAGCCACCGGGCAGGGCTCACTGAAATGAGGACGTGAGGAAGCTTAAAAAGTAGAAGTCACGCTGATTTTTAATTGTTGCTTTTAGTCGGAGCCTGTGTGCCTGCCAAATGAGTTGGGTGGCAGTATTTAGTTTGATCCACATGGGGTCAGCATTGGACTGTGAGATTACGCGGTGTCTTCCAGAGTCGATCATGTCCATGAGTCAAAACAGTCATTTTTTAGGACCCTGAAGACTTAATGTTATCCAGTGAAAGAAAATATACGTGGGAAAACAAAATTATATCATTTTGTATCGCAAATGCTTCCCTCTCCTATACATTATCTCATGACCCTTGCATTTTCCTTGTGACCCCTTGAAGGGATCTAAACCCTCGGCTCGGAACCAGCAGTGTGGGGAATATTTCTAAGCATTTGTAAGCATAAAGTCAGTTATTTACAATTTTTTTCTATGTGAATGTAGTGATATTAAGATACTTAAACTGTAGCTGATACCTAAATACACACTGAGAATGTTAGCCTACAGTATATGTGTGGGTACATTTTAAAACGTATGTATTTTCTCAGGTTATTTTTATGTTTAAACTCTGAAATGTTAGACAGCATCCTTACTTTAGTCTCCACAGACGGGTAGGTGATTTACCCGACCAGTCAGCCATCTCCTCTCTGTGTAAACAAACGCTGACACTGAGCTGCGACCTCATTTTAGCTCCCTGACACGGAGTCATCTTTAAGACTCGACAGTGTCGGTTGATGGTTACTGATTGGATAACGAAGGCTCGTTTCTCAGCATAATAAAAGTGCATTTATGGTTTGGATATCAGCTGGAAAAACATGTACGAACGATACGTGCATGACTTGTGTCTCCTTTGAATATTATTATGTCTTTAAAATAAAAACAAATGTCAATATGCAAACAAATCCTCTATGTTTATGTGTGCAAACTCTAAAAATGTTCCTGTTGTTCACCATTTTTTCCCAGTCATGGAAGATAGCAATTAGTAGCAACATAGTGCTTCCAACTAAATCACGGAGCTAATGCTAACTTAATTAGCTTGCAAGATACATCTGATAGAATCTGCCAGCTGCAGATGTCCTTTGAGCCAGCAACATTGAGAAGCTTTTGTTTGTCCAAGTCTCGTTGAAATATGCTAAAATTGAGGACCTAGTGGTACCAATTTAAAAACTCATTTAAAATCAGTCAACGTTTTTATTTTAAGCTGCATAAGCGCCGTGCCCAGGTGGGAAACTCCAGGTCTGAAAAGGTCTGAAGTGCTTTAAACTTGCATTCTTTCTAATGGCCATCAGGGGGCGCCTCTTCTGTTCTGTAAAGCAGGGTATGTTTTGAAAAAGCATCAGCAAGTTGAACATGTATTGGTTCTATACATTTAACTGAGAACTCCATCTGATGATGAAGATCGTGTGAAATGACACAGCCACTAATTGGACCTTAAGGTGAGATTGTTTTCTTTTACGTTCCATGTAAAAGTGCTCTTGCATCCTCAGCTGAAGGTAGTCTGTGTAGCGCTAAGTGTGTGCTCTGTCTTTTTAACGACATTCGCCAGGGTCTTCTTTGTCAGCTGTCTTCAGAGCCTCGCGCTCCAGCTGTGTGACATTCTGCAGGCTCTGAGCTGAAACGGGGGGGGGGGGGGGGGGGGGGGTGTGTAATGACAGATGGCATGTGTCCAGGTGGGGGGGTAGGGGACTCCCTGTGGAGCCCACCCAGTGCCTCGAACGAGGGGTGCGGTTAATGAAGTATGAAATGGTAACAGGTGGAAGCTGATGGATTAAACAGGACGATCGCTCTTTCTTCATCACTTGCAGACAAAAAATGTCTCCTCTATTCATGAACTCTTCCCCTTCGCTTTCCTTCCCGCCCTTCCATTGTTCCTCGGCTCCCCACTGAGATGGAACTATTGCTCTCATACTTATCTTTGAAACGCTTTGCAATCCTTCTCTGCCATCATCGACCCCACCGCTCCTCCTTCGTTCCCTTCGGTGTGATTCCAAAAAGGACACGAGCAGGAGAGTTTTGTGCCTCTGAGTATGTATACCAGAGGGGGGTATCATTTGTGTGGTGCAGGGCCATCAAACACACACACACACACACACACACACACACACACACACACAGACACTGAGGGCCATGCCAGAGATAAATGTCACAGAGGGGTCTCCCACAGCGCTAGGAAATCGTTTCGCCTCCTTTTGCCTCCCTTCCCTCCCGCTCTAAATTATTGAAAAGGCCACGCAGCAAGGCACTCTGGGAGGTTGCCCGTCGTCCAGTCGGGGAGGCAACAGAGTGCTGATGAGGTGAAGAATTCCCGTGGAGTGCGGGCATAAAGAGATCCTGATTAAAACCTCACCTGTTTCATCAGTCGTTTCATCAGCCTCGTCTTCGCTTCGGGGCGCTCTTGACTTTTTCTTTGCGTTGTTCCAGGAATTCCACTTCTGGCTGTCAAAGGTAAAACAGTGTGATGAGATTGAGATGCAGACACAGCCATGAGTGAACATATGCACTGTCACTGCTCATCCTGGGAGTCATCAGAGCGCAGAATTCACATCTGGGGGGAAAGACAGACTTCTTGTCTCTCACATGAGAACCTGAGATGTGTTGTTAAATTGGATTTTCGCATAAAAGTGGAAAACGTGGAACTCAGCTATGCGAGTCTATCTGTTTGCTGTGTGGCTGATTCTTTTTGATTCAAGGCTGCTTCAATTACCCAGGCTCTTGTTTCCTCACTTAGGCAATCACACCACGCTGCCTCGCAGGACTTGAGAACCAAGCACACACGGGTTCCCAAAAATATTAAATGTTAAGATGAAGGGAAAAAAAGCTGATCATCATGTTTGTTGATTGCAGTCTCTGAGCACCACAGTCAAATGTCTGCCCACACATGAAAAGGACTTCATATGACTGAAAGTCAGCAAATACTGCAAATTAACTTCTTCTTAACTTCTGTTCTTCTAAAGTGACTGAAAGCTCTTTACAGGAAAAGGTCACCGCTTTGGCCTTTGCACACATGACAAATAAATGTCACAAAATTGCGGGTGGTGAATATTTCGCATCAAAACTATTCATACCAGCACTTTTTTTCAATAAAAAGGCACAGATTTCCACAGGCAGAGGAGCAGACACCGGGATCCTATTCACCCAGAGCTCGGAAGCGGAATGTTCCCAATCTGCGTGAACGTACTCGTGTCAAAACTAACAGTTTGATGAAATGAATTGCACTGCTACTCCTACGTTATACATGAAGCTACAGCCAACAGCCAGTTAGCTTAGCTTGGGGCACAAAATGGAAACAGAAGGAAACGACAAGCCAGTTTCTGTCCAAAGTTTCTGACAAAATATACAATGATGTAAAAGTTTGTCCTCAATCATTTAAATATATAAAGGCTGTATATAGGTGCAGTATGGAGATACATTTAAAAATGTACCATTGAACAAAAAATAAAAAACACCCTAAGGTCCAATGGGTGATGCGGGTCACTGTGCGGTCATGAACTCTACGGTGAGTGAAAATTGGAGACATCTCCGGCGAGGCTGCCCGTTCAAAAACAAGGACGGATCGAGTCTCTCCAACTCGCAACCGGGCCTGACTCCAGCCCCGCTGCGCGTTGGATGGGGAAGGAAATTGACAAAGGATTTTGTTCAATTCCAAGCTCGCTGGCTGCAGTTTTTGAAGATAAGCCAGTTCTTTTCCGAGGGATTTCTGATTGGCCGCTGTGATCCATATTCAACTTAAAATACATTTGGAGTTGAGGTTTCCAAACCGTGCAGCAGTGTGTGTGTTGTGCTTTTTCCTCACACATCAAAAGCCTGCATTGGTCCATGGTTTTAAAGCATACACCCGATGTGCATGCAAGTCCTCACAAAGACACAATCACGCCGATGCTATTCCAGCAACATCCTTGCTGACCATTTTTTTCTGACGGAATTAAATTGGTTTTGTTTACTCTGGAAATCCACCAAGATTGTGTGTGACGTTGTGAGAGGGTGTGGGAGAGAAGGTGCCGCAACAGTGTGTCTGCTGGTGTGTGAAACCGGCCTGACATGAGTGTGTGTGTTTGTGTGTATGCGAGCGTGACGGCAAGGCGGCGGCGAGTCATGGAGGCAGTGGACTCTTTTACACAAACACATCTGGTTTGGCTGAGAGGATTCTTTTCAGGGTTGGAATGTCAAAAAGAGTGGCTCGGCCTCCCGTGACAGTTATATTTCACATATAAAGAGCAATGCGGACATGTACAAACATACATAACACTTAAACTACAGAATGCCTGCGAGCCTACTGTCTTCAGTTTGTAACATCACCCAATTTCTTCATTATAAATCATCAAGCAAGAAAACGACCCTCATTTTTACAGAGGTATTTCCTTGCATTGCCTGCTCTATTGTGTCTTTGTGTGGAAAGTATAGCCCTGTCAGTGTGTCCTTTCCACTCAAACAAGCAAGTCATTTTGCTCTGTCACACTAATGCTCCACTGTCTGTCGGTGACAAAACCCCGCACCCTTTGGTTTAACTCAATACTTCATGTGATATAACTGTTAGACTGCCAGTTCTGAAATATGCCATTTATTGAATCTTTTACAGGAATCCCTGCATTTCTTCAGCCGCCCTGCTCGAAAAAAGGCTTCATATCCGTTTACGTCGATAAAAGCCGAGGACGGACACACGAGCTGCAACTTGTACCTTCGTGGCATATAAATAGACTCGCACATTGATTTGCGACTCATCGTTTGACAATTAACTTACAAAAGTCAAAGACTTCAAAGGCACCGCTAACATCTCCACACACGCAAAGTTGTTGATTTACTTTTTGACTTTGACAGTCTTCCTCTTCATTTAGGATTTTTAGGCCTGTAAATACGCTGCAGATGCAGCACAGACAAGCACACACTGACATTTGAAATCGTTTGAGTGTATTGTGTAAGCAGAAAGCATGTTTGTCGTTATTGTGGAGCTGACCCTGCTGGCTACACGCACTGTGATGCACATCCTACTTTGACATCAGAGTAAAGAGAAAATAATAAAAGATGTCAACACTTCACAATGAGAGACAAACATGCCGCATTTCTCCCAGCGGACCTTTTTTTTATTATCGTGTTTTTTTTCCCCTCAAACAACCGGAGGCAATAAGGTGGCTTCCTGGTCACAGTGCAATGTATAGAAACATCAACATGTTTAGAAAAGCTATATTCTCATACTGAAAAATGGAACAGCAGTGTTTGAATACTGCACGTCCATTTGAGCCTTTGGTTACGAGACTCCAAATATCGGCCAAAAGCCATACAGATATTCAAATGCTGAATCAATTTTTTACTTTTTCCAAGCGGTACATTTTAAACATACAGTAAGACGAGGCTTTGCGAACTGAAGGACCCCCATTTCCTCACAAAACCAGCCGAGAAGACGGAAAGACACGTGACAACAAAAGGGGAAAAAAGAATATGACAATGTCCGTGCCAGTCTCTCCAGGTTTTTGGGAGTATGTCCGTCTCTCGTTTCTTAACTGAGACGTTCCACAGACACCCACGTTGGCTTTGAACACGTTGGGTTTCATCGTTATGTTCCCCCTAAAACTTCGCAATCTACTTTGAGTTTGGCAGAGATCGATGGGTCTGTGGAGAAGAAGAGTGTGATGCAGCTGATAATATTTGAGCACCATCGTGGGTTCATCCCGGGTTCACTCTGCCCAGGGCACTGGTTTCATATGGTCATTTACGTCACATGAGCATCTTGTTCGTCTCTCGGCTGGAAAACAACAGCCTGTCTGGTTGGCTGACCTCTCCCTGATCGTTACCCCCTTGGCCGACACTCAGCAGAGCGGTTGCAAAGCGATGCAACAAGCCTGCAAACATCCACAGTTAGCATACTGATAGACACATGGATCTACTGTTTTCTCTGCCCTAGAGCTAGCTATAGCTGCTGCAGTTGTGTTGTACAAAAGACAACATACGTCGACTTGCAGTCGTAGAATCACACTTTGAGGAAACACAGTGAAAATTTAAGTTGTATGCATGTTGACAGGAGTTAGATGAGAAGATTGACACCACTCTCACGTTTGTGTGTTAGGTATGGAGCTCGAGCCAGGAGGCTATTAGCATAGCTTAGCATAAAGACTAGAAGCAGGGGGTAAACGGCTAGCCTGGATACAGCCACGGTAATAAAATGCTGGGATGTACACTCGCGAATGAAACTAGTAAACTATTGTTCAGTGTGATCGGGGAGATTTCCAGGCAGAGTTTCCCGAGCTACTTGGATGAATGTAGTATTTGCGGTAGATATGAAAATGATGCCCGACTGTTATGGTTATGGTGATGGTAATTGTCCTCGTGCTCATGAGGGTAAAGTGATTGATGTTGCTGTTACGTGGTGTGTGCTCATGCATGGTGTCTATGGGTTAGTGCAGCAGTGTGTGTGTGTGTGTGTGTGTGTGAGACTAAATGCCACAGTTGAGATGTTAACAGCTGCGGGCTACCGCACAGCAAGCGTAGTAGTAGTATCAGTAAATATTCACATCATAATCATCTTAATGAGCAGTGACACCAGAGCAATTTGGAAGTGCTGTAAGGTCTATCCCTCCTCCTGTATGATTATCCAACACTTTTCATTTTCCTGTGTGCCCCCCCCCCTGCGTCCCCCCTCCATTCCCTCTCCCTGCCAAATCCCACAATCTGTCATTTCTCGACTTTTAAGAGCATCAAAGTGGTTGCACAGGCCTTTAAATTGGTGGGAATAATGCGAGAAAACCCACGGACAGAGACACACGGAAATCTATGAACAAACAAGCATACGTGCACACATCCAGCCTGCCGATCATGAGTAAACATGAGAGGAAATGAAGCAGGCTGTGTTACATCAAGGTGAAAGCCATCACACGATCATAACCTCCATCCCCTGTGTGTTTGTCTTTGTGCATGTTTACATACTCTATACAGATGAATCTGGATCATGTTCCTGAGATCCAGAATTCAGATCCTTGATTATTTCACTGGTAATCTTGCAACAACAGCGGACATATACAGCAGCAGAAACCTGAAAAGACTCCCATGTAAACCTTGAACAGACTATTCTGATTTATTACAGCTCAGATCTTTTTTTTTTAAAGGTTTGGTCATCATTTCTATCAGCTGTGACACACCAAAAAAAACTGCTGAGCTCATTGGACTGCTGCAACTCTGCCAGAGTCAGAAAAGGCAATGAGCACAAGCAGTCAGGTGATGGAAGGGTTCAGAGTTCAGTGGCAAAGTCCCCGGTTCAAGTTCAGCCGGGACCGTTGACGCATTTAGTTCACTATTACTACTAGCATCTCTCTCCCTGCAGAAGACTATAGAATAATTAGTGATTGAAAAGAAAAGTTGTAATAAACTTTATTGGAGCTAGGAACCAATTATTTTCATGACCGATTGCACTGCTGATCATTTTCTCCATTAATTGTTCAGTCCAAAGACAATGGCCATCACAATTACCTAAAGCCTGTCCAACCAACACTTAAAAACACAAACATTTTCATCTGCTATCCCATGAGGCAAAGAAAGGCAACACAATTGAAAAGCATGACACTCGAAAATATTTGGATTTTGCCTTGAAAAATAGTTGAAAAATAGTTACCAATTGATTTTTTTCCCCCTCAACGAATTGATTCATTTGCCATTCATATATGCGCCTTCATGCTTTTGCATTTGTGATGTGGCTTTTGCATTCATTCAACACTTCACTGCCACCGTCTATTTCAGATCTTCACCATAATTTACCTTCAACATTCTCTTCAGCTGCGTCACTTCCCCCAATGGAGCAACACAGAACACTTCCATGAAGCTACAACCGTGGAACCACGCCAACAAAAGAACAGAATAGTTCTTAAGCTTCCCAAGCCTCGAGTCACTAACGGAGATTTCCCAGCAAAATGAACCCAGCACCCTTCAGAAAGGTTCCTATCATGGCTCGATGGTGTCCCCGGTAACCCCAGAATCCCTCAATCAAATACCCTCCTGCAGTCCAAGTCTCTCTCAGTTGTAAATGGAACTCTTCCAAGACACGTCGAACATGATTTCCCTCTTATGTGTTTAAGCAAAGCACGAGCAAAACACACCAAACCCCAGACAGAATTGATGGTAATTAAATGAGAAATGGTGTATCTGTATCTCACTGATGTGAAGCCATAAATAGTCCAGACGGTGAAAGAGTTAAAAAGGGATTTCTTTCTGAAGTCAGCCAGACGGATGATCAAATTTAACGAGCTTGATTGAGAAAAGTCATGTCTGCTTCGTGTCTCCTATAAGCACCGACATATGTTCCCTCGTCTGCAATTGGCAGTGCTTACTGTCCTGTGCGTATTTACACAAGACTGAGTGTGTCACTAGTTTAGTTGGGGGAGGGGGGGGGGCATGTTTGTTCATGTGCACTGAACAGTACTCACAAATATTGCATTTGTAATCACACAGACTGCATTTGTGAGTCTATATTTGTGCTGATCTGGGCTATTTGAGCTTTTACAGTAAGTGCTTAGGAAAGAAAGACTGCTTCTTTACGTGTGTGTGTGTGTGTGTGGGTGTATTCTGTGCGTGCATTCGGCCAGCACCATTTGGCATTTTTTAAACAGCTCTCAGCTTCAGCCAAAGTGTTTCAGCTGACTGATCTTTAAACTGGGCCAAAAAGTCCCGACACAAAACCCCACATTCCCTGCGCGTGGCCACTTTGGGTATATTGCTGCATCCATCGAAACACATCACTCTCCAGCCTGTCATCCATTACTCTCTCTAACCAGCCACTCTATTCTTTTACACTTTGTCTACCCTTCCTCTCTCTCCTAGACGGCTACAGATATTTGAAATTTGTCCTGTGAAGATTTTCCTGACATCAAAACCAGTTTTAGACACGATTTATGGGCCGCAACAGTCTACATTCTGTACTTACCTCTCTATACAGTGTATGTTTATGGTGAAGTCTGACATCCTCGCATTGGATACAAATTGCACACGAGAGATTCACAGGAAACAAAGAAAGCTTGTAATCCAGTGTTGTCGTCCTTATTTCTTTAGCAGCGAAAGATTCAGATATTTCCCTCAGGAGTTGGTAGGGACCAAATTCGGAGCTAAAAGAGAGGGACAATTGGACTTCAGTGTTGCCAGAGGGAAATGATAATGTTGTTCTGTAACTGCTGGATGTGTAAATAAGCAACTGTTCGACAAAAAATTTAAACATAGAAACTTAACATGTGACGATATGTCAATGTTTACACAACTTTTAAATAAAATCAGTCAGTAGTTGGTAACAAATATGACTGACGACGATAAGTTCCCACGCGAGTGGCACGTCACGGTACTCATCTGTCACTCGCAGGTCTCGTGAGTCATTAGTCACTCGGTGGTCGGTCAAGTTGACGTCAACCGCTCTCTTTTCCTAAACCCAACGACGTGATTGTGTTGCCTCAACCTAACTTCCTGTGGAAACACGTTTATTTTCAGACACAACGCAACAAGTGAAAAAATGAGTGTGAGTTTGAAGCTGAGGGTCACTCGCCAAGCGTCTGTATTTGACACGTTGGGAGAACGAATGTGTTGGTTTATTGAATAAAACTTTAACGTGGAGCCAAATCAGATGAAATCTAATTCATATTCCTGGCAATTTAATCATTTTATGCAACAATGTGTTGTTTTTACATGTCCAGAATGAACAACTGTGTGAAACCATGTGTGTGTAAGAGCATGTGGGGGAGTCTACAGTTCACATGACCCTGCATTTGAGTCTTTGAGAGAGTGTGCATTTGTGTGTGTGTGTGTGTGTGGGTGCTGGAAGCGAGAAGCATGACAGAGCTGAACCAAGCAGCATCTCCTCTGGTCCCACCCCCTGCCCTCCAACTACCCCCCCAAGGACGGCCAGCCCATTACAGTAATTAAGGGAGAGAGGGGGCTGATGGGACGGACAGACAGAAAGAAAGAAAGGAACAGGGTTGGGATAGAGAAGGAGGTTTGAGAGATAGAGAAAGTGGTGGTTTTGAGTGAGAGAGGAAAGAGAGATGGAGGTAAGGTTTGGGTGGGAGAGGGAGGAGGGAGGAATTTTCTGCAGAGACAGCAAGTGGGGGGGGGGGGGGCGCTGCCTCCCTGCCTGCCGTTAATCCCTGAGTGACTTTCACTGCGTACAGTAAGCAGTGCAGAGCAGGCCAGAGCCCCCGCAAATTAATCTAGCAAAGAGCCTGGGATGTGGCCGCGATGAACCCCCCCCCGCTTTACACCCCATCCCCCTGCTCAAAGACTTGGGAGAAAGGGAGGGGGGATGGAGGGAGGAGAGGGAGGAGAGAAAGACAAATGGGGGGGGGGGGGAGTAGGGGAGATAAGCTGCCGCTGTGCTGTATTGTCCAGTGAGTGGAGGGAAAATGTGGAGGATAGAAGGCAAAGGGGACAAATGAGCGGAGGAGGGAATGACAGGAGGTGGTGAGTGAGGAAGGAGAGAGAGAGAGACGAGAGGGAGGCGGTTGGAAAGCAGAAGACGACCGTGTGCCCTCGCTCCGGTGACATCACTCGGGGACATGGTGATGTCACCGGCGGTGGGGTGCTTTCCTGCCGCTCCGATCGTGATGGCATCTTCCTCCAGCTTTAGCCCGACATCATGACCCAGACGTCTTAAAGGTCACGACATGATTCACGTCTCGTGATCTCGCGAAATGATGTTTTCCATAAAATGTAGCTGATATCATATTCCACATGTGCAACATTGTTTACAGTCTTTAAGCGACAGATATCAGTGTTCGGCTGCCTCTCCTTCGGCTGCCTCTATATGCCAAAAATGAATTCTTACATCAAGGTTCCCGTCTTCTCTCTTGCTGTAAACCATTAAAATATCTTTGATGACTCATCTTGAACTCGATGTCTCATATAGTATGTACCCATTACATGTGATGGGGCAAATAGCCAAAGCATCCATCATGTAGCTCTTGGGCAATCGTCAAAGTGTCATGGTAGCTATAGCAGACTCGTACCATGGGTCAAATGGAGGGAAAAGTACACTTTGGTCGTCTCAAAACTCTCCCACTTATATGACACCAAGCATATATCGTGTTACACACACACACATATACATCACCGTTGCTTGCAACAATGAGATGAAAAGCTTTGTTGCAAGAAAAACCCTTTTAATGAGTTGCAATACCTAGAAGAAGCTAGAAAATACAGATTCTTATAGAAGTAACCATTTGATTTGAACTGGGGTACATGTCATCTAAATCATGTACTCGAATCCCAATGAGTCTGACCTTCGTCACACGCCATCCTCTCACACATCCGTGCCTTATCTTTATTGTTAAACAGAGCAGGTCACGTGCAAAAACATACGTGATTCTGACAGTTACATCCGAACCGTGGCGCTCATCATGCCGATGAAACTGAAAGCTTTGCGCACTGTGTGACGGTGGCTGCCACCAGGTTGCATCTTTCGAGGAAGGAGGCAGTGGCTGCAGAGCTTTGTGACTGCATCAGCTCAGTAAAGAGAGAGTGGGTGGTGCTGGCTAAGATGGAGCGCAATAACCCGGCATGATGTGGTTACGGCCGACCGAGGCACGGTGATGAACGATGATGGCGCTGAACAATCTCCCCAATATCCTCTTTCATTTAGTAAGCCGCTCCTGAGGCCAACAGGCGCTTATTGAGCTCCGTACTACGGCGTTTAGCTTCGGGGACTCCCGCGCCTCGCCGACAGGGGGCTTGATTGACCTGATGCCTCATGAGGATTCCAGGCGGTTCCCTCATTCGCGACTGCTGCTCATTTATGTTTGTTCTGATCGCTGGACCAAGCGCAGTGATGCGATCAAGGGGGGGGGGGGGGTTGTCTTTTTTCCTAACTCCTCATGATTTCTCCTTCACATCTTTCCTTGACCCCATGACGCTTTCCAAAGAGGTCAAGGAAAAAGTGGTTAGGAATCGACGGTAGGAGGCAATCTTTGGACTTTTCGACCCTGGATCACCTTCAACAACCTGGAAGATAATTGCAAAGCAGCAGACACGAATCCCCTTTGACACCCGTTGATGGATTTCGACAACAGGGTGGCATTGCACAAGAATAACTGGAGACCAGGTGTCAACTCTTCCTCCTTAGCTCACCCGGCAAGCTCTCAAGACTAATTGTCTCCACCCAAGCGATTAGCCTCCCCAGACACCACTTGAAGCGTCCTATGCCACTGGGTCGAAAGGTTGGTCAAGCCTGCTGGACCGTTGTTATGAAAGACATTGGGGCTTCAAACCCATGGCCACAATACAGAGATATATATATATATATATATATATATATATATATATATATATATATATAGATATATATATATATAGATATATATATATATAGATATATATATGTGACATTAAGCAGACTGGATGGCATGCAGCAGATGATAGAACATTCATAAGAGTCTTGAGACTTGTTTTGGACTTGCAGAACATAATTTGTGAAACACTTTGCCACAATACGGACAAATGATTGTATTGAAGAGGTTCTTCTGAGTTGTTTTGGTACCAGGAAGGTGCTGAGTAGGGGGGGGGGGGGTATTTGGGCCCCGGATGTTTTTTGTGTGCTCTAATTGGCTCCTCTGGCTTTCACCTTCACAGGCTGTTGAGTGTGAGCAGACACAGAGTGCTGTGGATGGCTGAGGTCAAAAGGTGACGTGGTACTCTGTATGCTCTGTGCCCGTTCATATAAACGGCCGTGTGCTTCTGTGGATGTGTGCTTTACTAATTGAACCACCACTGCACTTCACAAGAGGCTGCTCGGCCCTTTTCTCCAACAAATTCGATTAGAAAGTGCACAGGCAAAAGCAGAAGAGATGGTGGCCTGCTCTTAAGCTCCAAGAGAGCCAGCACTGCCTCACCAAGTGCCGCTTTATTAGTCCACGCGAGGCTGCATCTCAATCAGATGTCACTCACTTCGGGAGGGACGTTCATTGCGTACGTTTGACAGGTTTTTCTCTGCAATTCAAACCAGGAACCATTTTACGTGCAACATCGAAGACCTTAAGGCAACGAATAACGTCAAAAAGGTTACAACACGCACTCCCTCTCGCAGCATTCTTCCCATCTTCTGCTTCTCCCCCCGAACACTGTGGTCGTGTGCAGGAGTTAGTCAAATAGTAAAGCCACTAAAGGGAGCGAGAGAGAGAGAGTGTGAGAGCGAGAGAGGGAGAGGAAGCAAGTGAGATTTCTCTGCTCTATGCAAGCAAATACATCTCTGTGTTGTTGTTGTTAATCCTGCGTCAAACAGGAAGCTCCAGCGCCACTCAGAGAGGCATATAGGCAATTCCCATCGCAGCTTTGCATCTCAATGTGGATGAGACGTACAAACGCAATGCCCCCCCCCTCCTCCCAGATTAGCACATAATTTAGGATTTTTAATGACACCCGAAGGCGCCTTTTTTATGATGACGAGGCACACGTTTATATATTTCCGCCCACAAGGGTGTAATGCTGTAAATGTAGGTTTGCTTTACATTAGGTATAGCGTCATTAAAAATGGATGCCATTTTCTATGACTACTTCCGTCATGTTTCCTTTTACATCCGAGATCAATTAAAGCTCGCAAAAAAAAACATTTTGTAACAACAACAGTATTCTTGTTTTGATCAGACAGTGAAAAGGATTGTGTCAGAAGATTCAACATTTTATATTTTGTTAAAATCACAAAGGTTTCAACTTCTAAAAGCAATTAGTGGAGCCAATTTTTCTTTGAATATGACTTTAGAAAGAGGTTTGTGAAACCTGAATAAGAGATTGCATTGCGTTATAGACGCTAGTAGAACAGAGGCGAGCCTGGACATGACATCATGACGTCTGCTCTCTCTAGAGTCCTGCAGGGACGACGTAGGCCGACTCGGAAGTTGGTTTAGCATTGGTTCCTTCGACAAAAAGCCATTTTGGATTATTTCAGAAAATATGCTCCGTGGCAAACAAACATTTATAAACACGTAATCTTGACAAATGAACACCACCTTTATGATTTTTGAAGCGTAAATGCATCAGCCTTCACGTCTTGTTTCACATTCTCTGGCTCATTTTAGCTTTTAGCACCGAGCATGAACAGCTCATGATGCAAATGATCACTTTTGGTTTAAAAGTCCAGTTGGAACTCGGAGAAATAAAGCTCCCGCACAGCTGCAGAGCTTAACTCAACTCCTCCAATTGGACAAAGTACTTGTCCAGTGGTTTCTCACACGAGCAGATGAGCAAACCGTCAATGAGGCATCGCGCTATTAGACGCAACAGTGTGCTGCGTGTTGCCTGGAAAACAGTTCAAGAAGTAATTAACGCAGCTACTGGGCGGCATTTTATTTCCGAATGAACCGAGCTCGCCAGACATTCAATAACAGTCGGGACGGTGAATTATTACAGCCAGACAAAATAACTGAGTTGACCTTCTTTCTCGCATCCCCACATGATTATCCTGGTTCACAAAAAGACAACTCACTCCTTTTGACTGCTTTATACCTCGTTACATTTCACCCAAGATGATGATGCTGCACTACACTCATAACTTCATGAGCGTAGAGAAACAATCACCCCTACAGTTAAGCCAATAGCTTGTTGTTGATTATTTGAATTGTCTGACCTGTGACGCATTGCCCTTCATCACTGTGTTGAGAATGACATGTGATGCTGTGTGAGCATCATTTGGGAGAAAATAATGAGAGCTTCATTAAAGCCAGGGGCCTCCTCAGACTTTATTCGTGTTGACAGCGAGGCCTCGAAGCTCACAGTCGCAGTATTTCCCCAGAGGATTCCGGCAAACAGGACCGCTAACAAGCCAAGCAAGCACCAAGTGATAGATTCTCCCCCAAATGTTCTGTTCACTCAGTTTTAAAAACCAGATACACACTCCTATTAATTCCTTTAAATAACCAGAAAAAAACAATATCATTACTGTTCATCCCAGCCATTGCTTTCGGCCTTGTTTTGCCGTGACAGAAGTGTGTGGACATCCTACAGCAGGCCTGTGGTTAATGGGCAGACGTCCATTGCTTGAATTCACAAACGGGCATAATTAGCGAGCGCCGCAGTGCACTTGCCCTCCCGTCTGAGCCGTGCGTCTTCTCCAGCGGCACAAACAAGGAACATCTAATCACAGTCTCCCGGCGCCACGATGGGCGCACTGCGTCTGAAGGGAAGTGCCTTTAAGCAATTAACAAGTGTAAAGAAGTCAGACGGGCACATGTCAGAGGCAGCGCCCTGTAGTGTGGCAGGGACTGATATCACCCTCATAGCATGATCAGTCATTGCAGGTTTAACGTGGAGTTAAGTTTCGGCAACTTTCTCATGGTTTGGAAAATGTGATGTAATGGTTGAAAATAACGACTTGGCTGAGGTTAGGATAATGTGATTATCAACGTTGACTCAGAGAGCGGATGTGAAAAGAAGTCTTCAATACCAGACAAAGTTTGTGTCCCAACCACGATGAAAACTTGTAACAATAAATGATGAAATAAGCTCAAGCAGCTTCGGGCAGATTTAAAGTGCTGTCGTCATCACAATTAGTTCTGACGTCCTTTACCACCAGTCAAAGTTAATACCAAAAGAGTGTTGAGAATTTAAACAACTGGCCATGCGTACACATTGGATGTCATGTTCTATCTATAAGACTCTTGGCCTCTTTCATCCTCTTGATTCCTTCCCACGATGCAGCTTTTCCTCATTGTTTCATCACCACGCACACACACGATATCTGAGCGACGGGATTCCAATTAAAACCAACAAAAAAAAACTTTGAATAACAATTGTCAAGATGGCTGCCGTAACGATCCACTGGGAGCCATTAAAGGCTCGTGTTCAAAGTCGAAGTGATGCGTTGTTGAAAACATAAGAAGGGCGAGGGAGTGGGTGAGAGACAATGAGAGAGAGAGAGTGAGCAGATTCATGTTTGAAGCGCCACCGTCGGCTAACTGCCGATTCATGACAGTCATCAGGGTGATGCAGCTTGGGGAATTATGTCAGACTCCTGCCACGCGGTTAAAGTGAAAAGAAGCCGCTAACGTAGGAGAGCGTTAGCAGTGGATTACACTTCCTGGAAGTGGGTTGTGCGAGTAGCCTCAGTAAGGATGTTTAAAAATGTAAAATATGAAAAATATCACTCGAGTACGACCTATGCTTTCACCAAGAACGTGGACTCGAGTCATCGAGTCCACAAATTTGATGACTTTGAAAATTAAAATAACACTTGACACCTTCCCCCAAGCCGAAAGATCTCAAATTAAAAAGTGCCACAACTCAATATATTTTTCCTTCATTTCCTGAAGCAACTGACGTTAAAGCTGCTCATTTATAGCAAGTCGAAACTTAATTCCACTTCGTTTGACCAAAACGCATTCGATCAAGTTTGAAGAAACCATGAAGTACGTAAGATCATGATGATTTAGTTGCTGGACAAAAACTAGTTGTTCAACAAAAAAGAAATGGCAGCATGCAAAAACGAGCCCAGTCAGCAGAGATGGAGTGTGTATCATGGCATGGTTTCCCCCTTGAACCCAAGACAGTGAGGTTATCAACACGGGGATACTGAGAGGATGTGTCCCCTCACTCTTATCCTTCCTCCTGCTTTCTTGCTTTCTTTGCCTGCCTGCCACCCATTAACCCACCCCAGACCACACAATGGAACCCAATCACATCTCACAATTTAAATTATCCCTTTCTCTGTCTCTCGCGCTTCAAAACACCTTTCAACAGAATGGCCCCCTGACGCCGCCCCGTCGCATATACCGTGCATATCAATTAGAAAATCCCTCGCCATCTTTTTCATTGCTCATTCCTTTTGAGTTGCTGGCAGGGGAAGCAGGCTAAAACACACACACACACACACACACACACACACACACACACACACACCGAAGCCTAATTAAGAGATAAATGCCATGTTGATGCATTTTTACTGTTGTGTAAAAGCATCATGTGTGAGTGTTTGGTGTGTGTGTGTGTGTGTGTGTGTGTGATGCCAGTGTTTGGAATGAGCTGTCATGCAGGCTACTTGGGACAGTGTCCCAGCATGCATTTGGGTTGCATGATGTAGCTTCTCTGGCAGCAGCGCTATGAGATAAACAGTCGTAACAAGCTGCCCACTCAGGGAAGGGAAGAGGAAAAACTGCTACAATTATAAAGCACGTCACAATGACCCTCAACTCTGGGTATTACTGTTCAAACAAGCATGTCCACAGAACACACACACACACTCAGGTTGGCTATACCTTGTAATAAAACTTGATCTCTTTCTCTCATTTACACATGCACACCACTACAGCCTCACAAGGCCCTTCTTAAGAGAGCGATCGGCAGACAGCTGACAGCCTTGGCTCGCTGTGACTGATTGGAAGTGTACGCGACTCTGAAGGCAGTGACGCCTCTCGCCCAGCGACAAATGAATAACCACGGCGAAGAGAAAGAGCAGCAGGGCAGTAAGACAAAAGATGTCTCCCAGTGAGGAACAACACCGTTCCAAAGAAATCCATGACACAAATGTGCTGAACACATGAAAGACTGCTTTAAAGTATGAAACGTTGCATTACGGGATTCTGTAATCACATGCTGCCAATATCTCTGCATAGCTGTATTACATGGCTAAAGAAGAAATGTTTCTGGTCACCCCTAAAATGTAAGTCCAATATTCACTCTTCTTTCAACTCAGTTTTGTTCTCCACCAACTCTTTTGCTGCTATATAGTACACTTTCTCCACTAGCTAGTTGGTGACGTTGTCATTTGGTGCTTCGCTTTCGCTCGTTGAAATCACACAGAGTGCCGAAAGAGTGCTGTGTCGTCAGATTTTTTTTAACGAAACACCATTAGATGTGGTATTTAGATTTATTCGTTGTAATGTGTGTTCTGTCTGTTGTGCACTGCGGGAACCGTGTCTGTTGTTTGTATGAGTTTCCCCCACTGGGGATGAATAACGCTTTCTAATCTAATCTCATGAAACAAGCTCACGGATTGCGTCACATCTGTTTTAGGGGATGGAATCGCCCATACATTTTTGGACGTATCCTACCCTATTCTGCCTTCTTGGCCAAGTCACCATGAGAAAATCTTTACCTGGCTAAATAAAGGTTCAATTACACTTCACACTTTACACTGGGGCCACCTTTTTGTTTACATTTGGATGACAGATTTAAATGACAAGTTGTGGAAGATGCAAACAGTGTTTCAGCCAAAGTGACATGAAGATGGTAAAAGTGTCTACATTTACTGTATATTGCTTAGTGTGTGATGACCCTCCTCCTCCTCCTCCTCCTCCTCCTCCTCCTCCGTCAAAAGAATCAGCGCTCTTGAAACACCGACTGCAATAATCCAGGCCTCCCACTCAGCCGCCGCCAATTAACTTAGCAAGCGACTGCTCGGCTAATTAGTCTTGCTGCAAAAGCTACTACTGTAAGAGGTTGTTCACTAATCCACTTGTTTTTCCGGAGTTAGCATAACTCCCCGTCATTTGCCGTAGCCTTGTGGTTGTCATGTGATGTAGTGGTTTGTGAATTTGCCAGACATGTTGTTTACAATCTCAGTTACAGCTAACGAGCCTACTGATGGATAATTACATTTGTGTGTATTTTGGGAAGGAAGCAGTGTTGTCTTTCATCAAATAAACATCATTCCCCCCTTTTTCCATTCACACACACCAAGCTATTGTTTTACCCGCCCCGGCTCTTTTCTCTTTACTTTGCGGCGAGCAGCTGGGGGAGCGGCAGCGTTGGGCAGTGATAAAATCCCTTCAGGTGGAACTCTGTCAACACCTGCCATCTCCGCGCGGCTCTCAGCAGTTGCAGTTCAGACACCAGGCCGGGGCCGGAGAGAGGAACAGCAAGCACAGCAGTGCAGCGCCACAGCACTTCCACCGTCTGGTGCACCCTGGACAGCTGAGGACCAAGGACAGGTCAAAGTGTGTGTGAAGGTTTTGGAGTCAGAGGAAAGTAAACGGGGACAGAGTGTGCATTGATCGGGTCCAAAACAGACGTTTTTTCCACATTCCCTCTGCACTTCACTCTGAATCAAACATTTCGACTATTTCTTTTGGCCCCTGGGCGATGCCGTTAGCTTCATTTCCCAGCGTCCTCCTCCTCCTTCACTGCTCTCTTCCCTTTCCTTTTTGGCGAGCAGTCATTTCCTGTCTTCTTTGCATGGGGCTTCTTTTGTGGCAGCTCTAACACTAACAGCTGCATATATATGGATCCAAATAAGGCTATTGGCGAGCTCTTCATGGCTCTTCATGATATATTAATATTTATGCCCCAGCCAGCCAAGACAACAATAGCGGTTGGATTTAGCACTTGCAATTAACAGGTTTCCAGCTGCTGCTCGTCGGGCTTGTGTGGACGGGCTGTGCACGTGTGAGTGCGACTGTGTGTGCACAAGTGCTCGAATGAGAGCGCATGAAGAGGGCGAGTTAAATGTTCCATTTAAATGTTCCGTCACGAAGACGGAATCCGTCTTGTTGAAACACAATTCGGATTTTCCTGCGATAAACACGAGGCTGCTTCTCTCTCTGTCACACAAACACACAACAGAGACAATATGAACAGATAAAAACACTTCTTTAAATGGCTTTCTGATCATCCTATCAATATGATGCTATTAGGAAGCCTGATAGTCGAATCAAGTTAAATGCATTTTTAAATCATCGTTCATATTAGGAATTTATTTGCACCCACCTTTTTTTTCATATTCCAATTTCCATTTTTCTAATACAGCAAATATGCTCAGCAATTTCTGAATGTCATCTAAAATTAAAATGATGAAATTAAATATTATTCATAATGAATATTATTCATAATTCATAGTCAGGAGCCGAGAGCATATACCCTGCTTGATGTCACGGGGCTTTCCTCAGAGCTCTGAATGAAGTGTGTATAAATATGTGTTCAGATGTGTGCGTGCATGCGTGTCATATGCGCTCGGTGACATCTGCAGAGCTCAATGATCTTTGTCATCCCTGCCAGACATGGGAAGGGGAGGACATGGCGTGACAGCACCCATGACTCACTCCAACACTCGACAGTCACTTGGTACATACAGGTACAGATACTTGTACGAGTGACATTCACAGTGGCAGCTCAGTGAAACGGTCACATATGCATCTACTACTGTTTGTGTGTATGTGTCTGTTTTGAACGCTGTCTTGAACACGTCCAAAACAAGAGAATTTCATTATTCTTGGGGGGATTTCTTTTCTTGGAATTACAATTTCTGGGTCCTTCACGTGATGCCATGGGCCCCCAAAAGAGTCTTTCCCATAGAAGTACATTGGGAAGAGTATTTGTACTAAGTTTACTTTTTTTCAGGTGAATTAACTTCCTAGTACGAACTTGAAAAGCCCTTATTTAAATCATTAGGTCCTCAAAAGCACTAAAAGCCAAATTCAGAGTTATTTTTAGTTTACCATGTCAAGCGTGTACGAATGCTAATATGCAGTGGATGAGTGAAAACTTTGACCTGCTGATGGCACTGCGAAGAGTAAGGGGAGGGGAGGGGGGGGGGTTGCAGGGTTCATCATCTTGTGACCATGAATGCCTTTACAAAAAGAATGGTAATCCATCCAATAGTTATTGAGATATTTCTGCCTGGACCAAAGTGATGGACGAACCAAATCGACGGACATTTGCATTCTCAGAGCCACGCCGCTTCTGTAGCATGGCTAAAAACTCATCTTCTTGTATTTTCATGCTACTACTGCCTCAGTCCTCCATCCTCTGTGAATAAACACGAGAAATGGAAAATCCTGCACTGCAATAAATGTTCCTCCAAGCAGCGCAGATAAATTGAGGACAGATCGATAGTGGCAGGTCAGACAGACTGGAAGCATGCAGGTGAATTCATCCCAAAGGATCGGCAGTCACAACAGAGACCAAAGAGGCACGAATCCTGCTACGACTCACAACATTAGCAAAATCAATCAACCCTCCTGCTCGCACAAAAGCCAATAGATATCTATGAGCATGCTTAAAAGTCAATGTTCTCCTAGCAAGCTCACATAATGGAGCCATTTATGGTCGCACATACAACTCTAAGAGGAGGTTGACAGACAGTCACAAGCTTTTTGTAATTCTTATCCAATTTTCCAATGGGAGTCACTGAAAGCCATGAATGTTGTCCAAAAACATCCCCGTGACTATGGCACCGTTCTTGTTCCGTCTTCGAAATGTGTTCCGTTTCAAATTAGCTGGTGAAAACAAGTTTGCTCCACGAAACAGAAATTGCCTCGGAGAACAGAAGCTGCTAAAGCGAAAAACATATTCTGTACGAGCAGAACATTCCAGAAGATGCCGCGTCTCCTCGTGTGTAAACAAGCCGCGTGTTGATGTCCCCGTCCTCCCACAGCGTCCTCACGCCTGACTTTCTCTCCCTCTCGCACACATTCTCTCCTTCCGTCAACTCGCATCTCTTTTGGCAGTGATATGCAGTTACGCGTGAGAGGGCCACCCCGGCACAAACAGAAATGGAACAGCCTGGTGTTCAGGTAGACAGCTCTCACACTCGCACCGAATTAGGTGAGACAGAGGTGTGACTGTTGCAGGTTGAGGCCCGGCAGGGAGTTCAATAGTTCATATCAAGCCTTCAGTATCAAACTGTATTTATAATATGTGGAACAAACCGAGCAGGACAAAACACCAATCCTGGGGGATTTCATGTTTTTCAATCTCAACCCCTCTAAACCTGCAATAGCTGATTTTATTTGCCATTCGGGGGCAGTGGAACAAGCTGTAAACACAGAACATGCATCACCTTTACAGATAAGTTTACACGTTGATGTCATTCGCAAACTTCCTGCAGATACAGAGCAGCATTAGCATTTGTTTGCCGTCGCGTTTCAGGCCACCTGATGAATGTAACTCGATATTCACTTTCATTTTCACCTCTGTTTTTGGTCTCCACCAACTCCAGAGGGAAATATCTCGTCTCTTTAGCTGCTAAATGTTCTACTGTGTTCACCGGCAAGCTGCTAACTTCATCTGTCTGCCGATTGGTGCTGGGCAAGTAAAAGAGCTGCTTTGATCCATTCGTGACACAAAAATATAGATTATAGCAGCTTTAAGTAATTGTGAACTCCCAGCAAATCCTAGAAAGCAAAACTATTATTACAAATATCAACTACAAAACAGACTTTTCATGGAACAATCAGAATGAGGCATGTAGGCTTGTACATCAGGTTGTTAGACTTTGCAAACATTGTAAAAGCTGGTGCCTTTGTGGTTTGTTTCAATCGTTATTCGTCATTGTATGTGACATTGGAGGATTGTCGAGAGAAGAGCTGCATTTGGGAGAGCATTTTCCAGAAACTCTCCACAGGGAGTTCATTCAAGACCTATTGATGGGTGCATTTCCCCCGCTCAGTCAGGATAGGCCTCAACAGACAGCTCATTATTTATTTTTTTCCATTCAGAGGCCAGAGATAAAATAGCTGCTGGTCTGACACTGATGTATGAGCATCTCATTGAGGGAAAATCCACTCTGCTGATCCCCTGAATCTAAACCCAGGCTAACAGGCAAAAATCGAATTAATAGTGATTAAAAACAAATGAGAAAAACATGCACTAGCCAAGCGCTGCATCGACGCTAACTCAGGGGAGCGATGTCAGGGAAGGATGGGTGATGAGGAAAAAGCTGCAGATTTCATCCTCATTTGCTAATTGAGGAGATAATGTAAATCATTCTCAGAGTCGGTGGAATAAACGGCCCTTTCAAAATCAATGGGAGTTACAAAGTCCTGGAGTCCTGGAGGGAGCGAAGCAGTATCTCTGAGAGACGGATCTCATTCTCGGGGTTTGCTGTACTTTGCTTCCAGCCTCGTAAGATTGAACGGTTTGTGCTAAAAACGTTAATAACAAATTCACAAGCAAGAAGAGGGACTTGGAGGAGGAGTGGAGCTTCTGTCAACAATCATATGCCATCACGAGCAGACACCGACTCACCAGGCCAGTTTGTTCATTGCAAAATTGGAAGCTTGTAGGTTCTTGAGAATTAAAGGGTCTTTTAAGTATTTTCAACCTTGCTTTTATTGGTAAATTCTGACAAGTAAATGCACTACAGAAATGCCAAAGATATGTTTGAGGACAAAATGACACCAAAAATTCTTTTCAGTTTGGATTTTTCTTAAATCCACAGACAATCCCAATCAAATGTTGTAGTCAAAAGGTCTTTGGTGTGATTGTGTTGGGCGGGGGGGGGGGGGCGCTGAATGAGAGAATGGGAGGAAGGCTGCTGGAATAATTTAATCCTTATACATCCACTTATCATGCCGAAGCAAAACTAGCCTGTGGCTGTGCTAGGCAGGATGTTATTTCATACATGGGGGAGTTAAATGAATCCACGGCAGAGTTCAGTCTTCGGGAGGAAAATAATGGGAATCCACTCAGCTTAAAATATTGGATTTGTTAATGAATGGATGCAGTTAATCTGAAGCTTGACTCTGAGAAAGAAAAGAGAAAAGGAGTGAAAAGAGGTAAGTACTGAAGCAGAAAGGGAAACGCTATGTTTGCAATAAACACTGTGATTTCCTCAACATTACAACCAACGTCAATCAGAGTGACGCAGGCGTGAAATGCCAGGAACGCACACACAACTGCTGTCAGACCCTCCCCAGTGGAGGGTTAAGATGAAGGTCACCCGTTGTGTCTCTAGCACCGTCATTATCCGACAGTGAGGGAGCGATAAGCGGTCGCGATAATAAATGCTCCGCCATGATCGGAAATAATCTTGACAAGAGCCTCTCCAACAGTCGAAAAGAAAAAAAATCCATCAATGAAAGAGAGCATGTTTTTGTCTGTTTTTGCCACATGCAAAATGGACGTTGCGCAATTTCAAATAAATCTGCGCGCGGCACAGTCAAAGAGGTTCGACTGATGCAAGCGCGATACCACGAACGCCTCTCGCTGATCATAACACTTGTGCAACCTTTACCTTCAGAGTTAAGAAAGGGGTGAAGGGTTCTATTTCATAGTGCGCACACTTATACGCTGCCCTCAACGTCTGGGTTCTCAGGCAAGCATGTACGCAGTCTACTCAGCGAGCGAGCAAGAGTGGGTATCGTGACTGAAAAAACACCACCATAAAAGCTTAGTGCACGCCTCATAAAGACCAGCCAAAAAGGCCTTAACAACACTAAACAGCCAGGTATAATATATAGAATATAATAGAGCCAGAAGCACCTTAATATTACTTTAGGCCCTGGGGCTATCGGCAATTTGGAGGCCCTTCCCCCTCCCTTCAAAAGATGCCACAGCAACGTTAATTCAGCACCGGCAGTCAATGGACAGCGAAAAATAGTAAATGGAGCGCGCTATCCTCATCAGCATAAGAGAGCATAAGACAATACGCCAACAATAAGTCAAGATAAAGCTATGTGATCACAATATGCCACAGCAGCATTAATTCAGCACCCCTCAATAAATAGACAGTGACAAATAGTAAACGGAACGCTCTCCTAATCAGTAAACGGAATATAAAGTAAGGTTGATTCAGAATGGTTCTAAGCTTCATTCATAACTTTGACACCAACAGGGTCCTGACCAAACGTCAGTGTGTGAGGAGTTGGGGTGAGAAATGATAGGTGTACTAATTTCTATAATTCACAACATGTTTTGGCAAAAGCAATGGATTCCCTTATTTAGCAGCAGCATCATATACAGTAGTTAGGCAGTGACAACAACATGCAACAAGACCACCAAACCAAGCTGATTACAAACAAACAATAAAAGCTGCTGTCACAATTAAATGTTCAAGATAGAATGAAAAACAACAAAAGGGGCAAAATCATAAAACAAAGGGTAAGCTAATGTAAAAAAAAATTGCTTACAGAGTGCGATTCTGGAGAGATCGTCAGAAGTTTTTTGAAGTGTTTGCAAGAGTTTATCCATCTTGTGTGAAGTGCAGGTTTTGCATCTCCAATTGTATTAACTTTAGCTGGCTTTTGTTTTGGTCTGCAGATGAACTGCAGGAGAGGTCATTAATCTGTGTTTTCTCCATTCAGAACCGAGGATCACAATCGATACTTTATCTCATTGTGGGCACAGGCCACAAGAGTAAACTTTAGCCCAAGTTGGGGTGGTTTTACTGTTCAAACAGAAAAAGTGCATGATTTTAAGAAACATGAGAAAGGCTTTTGTTGCCTTGGAGGTCTGGTGCATCCGAGCGAGGGAGGTGACTGGAGCCACAGCTCGACGGCTGGGAGTTAGGAGAGATGTGCCAGCAGTGCAGTCATCTTGGCGGTCTTCATGCATCCTCCGGGGACAACTTTGCAGAGAAAGAAAAGAAGTGCGCGTGAGCTGGTAGCGACCCAGACGCTCACCTTTGACTGTCCTCCTGCTCTTATTTTGAAGGCCGCTAAGACAATTGCTGATCAGTAGCAGCTGTGCTGAATGAGTGGGTCATTAGACTTCCTACTCAATACTAGCGGCTTTGTGTCTTCGAGACATAAAAAACCTTTCGAGAGCACAGCGTCTTTACTATTTAAGATGAGCGTGGCTGTTTGAGGGCGAGTGATCAATTAAAGGTACACAGGCTTTTGTTTTACGGGGCGATTCAGCTGGTGTAGCTTTGTAGCACAGATTTAAATGCCGTTAGAAGGTGGTGCAGCGAGGCCCTCGTGAAATAGGTGGAAGCTTGGTGACGTTGTGATACTTGGTCGCAGAATGGACTTCATGTTGTCCTCTAATATTTACATAATTTAAGGGTTGTATAAAGTTGTAAAGAAAGAAAAAAAAGCCTGATTACGACCCCGATTATACGTTTGTTGTTATGAGTGATAGTTCTCGGTGTGTTTGTCAATACAAGCCACATGTAGTGATCTGACCCTTTAGTCTTGTTAACAATAATGATGGGTTCAGCTGGAATTAAACAGATAAACAGATATTATGACAGGAGTTGGCAAATAAACCACGTTAAATTATCCATCCGTAGTTTTTTGTTGTTGATCCATGGAATGCCTTTCGTCATATCGACATTATCGTGTTTGTAATTCTCTCTTCGCACAAAATAGTTTTTACTAATGGACATGGCAAACCTGTTTTATTGTGAAGACACTGCCAGTGAATCATTGGGCGTTGGTTTGCATTGATAATGGGAGACCCAAAAACACAGGCTTTACAACACGTCTCTTTCCCTGCTCGCTCTAGTTGTCGCTGTCCTTGGTGCTGAATTCGCACCACTGTTAGCGTCTGCTGGTAAACAACTGACAGCCCCAAAGCAGACACACACACACACACACATACACGTGTTGGCCTACACCTCGTCAGACAGCCAAAGAGTGACATGGCACGCCACATTTCCGCCGATTTATTTCTAAAAGTGAGAAGCCAGCACAACAGAAATCATCTTCATCTACGCATGCATTTAAATGCGTTACATGTGCCTCGTTTCTAACACGAGCGGACGCCGTTTTATACAGTCCAATTAAAAACGTGTGAACCAGGAGAAGTGTCACCCCGGCACAAACGCACAAAGTGCACACCGTTAATGAGCCGCCACGCAACGGTTTCATTTCAGTTTTGAAATATTTTCATGTGAAACGTTCCGGGGTGAGATACATTTCTTCTCTTTAAGAAGCGGCTTCAGGGCAATTTTAAAAGAGTCAATTTAGTGATTTCAAGTCAATCTTGAAACTAGGTGAATTAAGACAGTCTTTAATGTGACTTGAGCTCTTTTTCTCTTTTTTTCAGGCAGTGCAGCTATCTGCAGTTGCAGGGCACACACACACACACACACACACAACCCCGCGTTTTCTCCCCATCAACCTGAATGCGCTAATCTCTTCCCCACTCTCTAGTTTCCCTCTTTTCTCCCCCACTTTTGCCTCTCCCTCTCTCTCAGTTATTATTGACTCTTTGAAGTTTGGCTATTCTCGCTGCCATTTGAAAGCGATGGAGCGTTTTTGGGTCCAAAAATCGGGATGGAGCACTGCGTCGTTTTTACAACCGCCCATCGGAGACGTTATTTTTCCGACAAAGCACGCGGTGCACACACACACACACACACACACACACACACACAACCGCGCTGCTCTTCTAAAAACCAGTTGTAGGGAGCAAACGAGAGCAAAGCGACGCTGATGGAAGCAATGGGCCGAGGGGAAGGGAGCGGGAGGAGGGAGACGGTGTGAGAGATGAAAGCCGAAGAAACGTGAGAGGAGTGGAGAAAAGAGGCGAGGTGACATGTTAACAAGGAGTGGAAAGAAGGCTGAGTGCTTCCTATGTGCGCTCTCTCACTCTTCATCTCATTCTGTCGTTCTTCCTCCTCTTATCAGTAGTGCCCCCTTCTCTCCCTCCCTCCCCTCCCCTCTTTTTTCACTGGCTGTGGACAAGTTGTGCTTGATTGGCCCAGTTTTTGTTTCACCTGTTGGGGTGGGACAACTTACACCTCTAGATATTGACTCTGCTCTATTTCGACATGCTGATGTGCTGCTCGCTGCAAACTGTGCAACTGCTTAAAGGAATACATTTTACACTTTGGGGGGGTCACACTCATTTGTCGAGCAAATTTTTTGGCAAACTTTTTGAAACGTCGCAAAAAAAGAAATGCCAAATCAGCCGCATTTGAACTAGTTTGTAGCAAATAAACCAGGCTAGAGCGTAGTTTGGAAGAAGTTGCCGTTGTAGGCCGGTTCACCAGGAAGCAGAATCGAAGAAGTAGAGGTTGTGAACCGGAAACAAAACAAGCCACCGTGGTCATCACAGCCATGTACGGTAGGAAGAGGGAGCGGTATCTTCAGGAATCTGTTTCAATCGGGCACATTTTAATTGTTTCATGGGTGATGTTTCATGCTGTCTGGAAACAAAGACAAGCATTCATATATGAAGGGAATATCCATGGGGATGTTCCATTCAGAACACACATGCAGTCTGGTTCTCAAACACATCATGTACCTTTTTGCAAATGCAAGGAAGTACGAATGCAAACACCACAGCTAGCAATAAATAACTTTTGGTAATCTGTTCGCTCCATAGATGCCTACCGAGTGTTTTATGCCAGTTGCAAACAATGCAAGACTCCATGCCGGTTTACACAAACGCAGCCACACAAGCGAGCATACAAATCACTATGGTGACACCGATTTGGCTCCACTGAATCCCGAGGCTGCTTCACCGAAATGCAACCAGACAAAGTCTCACGAACACACACACGCATGAATCACACAGTACACACACATCTACACACACACACACGAAGAGAGGGATTCCCCAGACACACACAAACAAAAAGTCGCATGCTTACACACACGCGGACACACACACATGCAAGCTTCTGAGGAGATTTATTAACAGAGGCCGACAGGAGGGAAAAAAATCTGCCTTGCTAAAGGACCTAATGACCTCATCCGTGGCCAGCAGCCGACATGACTGATAACATCCGAGAACACACACACACACACACACACACACACACACACACACACGGACACTAACACAGCCGGAGGCTCGTCCTGCCCTCTCCAACACTGTTCTCTGTGTTCGGGTTTAATTTCACACCATGCTACATTGCACCCTGATTAGCAGTGAGCTGCACCTTCACCGGATTAAAAAAAAAATAAATGTGGGAAGTGTGTTTCACAAGATGAGTGGGGAATTGTGCAGTAGGGCTCCATTTTTTTTCAAATAACCTACTGCAGCACCACACATAACAAACAACCTAAAATACTCAGCATCTTAGCAGAGCAGACTGATGATGATGATGATGATGATTCCAGATGCAACATCCACCCCTTAATTCCCTTATTTTCACCCTTTGAGCCCATTAATTACATTACATTCTTGCTCTTGTTTCAAGTCTTCCCCTCTTCAAACAGGCCCAGTGAGTCACCTCGCAGTTACAGTCGACAAGTAGCGTGTGTTTTCATGCTACGTTTCCTCCTTCGCAACCATTAAATCGGCCAGATAAGCCAGATATGTGTTCTGTCCCCCTGGTTTCTGCGGGTGCATGAATGTGTGTGTTTCTCCAGCGCCACACCTCTTACAGTGGATTTTCAACTAATACCCTTCAACTTAATTCTCCCCACCCTCTGGCTATTTCATTTTCTCTCCAGTTCCCAGTGTTGCAGCACACTGTCAGCACCCCCCATGCTGTCTCCTGGATATTTGTCCATGCTTTGTTTTGTTTCTCTCATTTTTTTTTGTGTGTGTGTGTGTGTGTGTGCCCGATCCATTAGCAGCCCCCATAGTGTAAAGCCCCAGCAGCTCAGCTCCCCAGCATCGGCTGGAAGAGATATCCATTTCTAGATGTAAATAAATCTGTTCCTTCCCTGACAGCACAATTCATTAGCTCTCGCAGCAATCTGCCTCTTCACGCAGAGTGCTTTGACGCAGCGGCAAGTGTGTGTGTGTGCAGCAAAAGACAGAGAGGGGGTGAGTGTTCGGAAAAATGTGTCAGCTTGCTCTTCGGAGGCTTGGGTGTGATTACAGTAGGGAAATGCTTTCACAGGACTGAGCGGCATGTTTCGGGGGCGCTAACAGTGAGAAATTGCAGTGTTGGCCGTTCTGTTACCTCATCGCTGGCTGTGTATATGCTCATTAATTGAATAAAATGCTTTCAGGAGAGATTACGGAACAACTGAAGTTGAAATGTACGTGTGTCGTTGCATTGTACAAGCCAACTGCGTACAGCTAAAGTCACAATTAATACAGAAATGTGATAATCTTCTGTGCCATCTGCATGTATTACCACAAGACATGGTTTTACCTACAATGATAAAGCACAGACTCCTGGAACACTCTTATTCGGTCTGGTCACGACAGAGAGTAGTGCTACTGTAGCTGACAAGCTAACATGCTAACCAGCCAAGTCTGAGGTGCATCCAACATTTTTTCCAACCGACTGTCGATGAAACCACGCCCACTTCTGTTTGACCAACGCCTTGTCGCAGCCTCCACTGTGCTGTGATTGGCTGGTACTCGTTGCCTCGACGCGTCCTTTTTGATTGGATGCTGTGCGGGATTATAAGTGACACATTAGTTCAGGCCTATTTAGCCAGTGTAGCAGGCTAAAAGGTGTTTCTCTCCTTTCTGTGGACTTGACCATCAGCACATTCCAAAATCTGGTGAATCAGTGATAGTGACTGATGATCTGGCGACAGCAATGTGCTTTCCTGTGACATCAGTGTGTAGGTGAAGCATTAGGTTTGGTCGATTTTACTGATACTAAGACACTTGTTCAAGGTTAAGAAAAGATCCTGGTCCTGGAATAGCAGGTTTCTCTTTAATTCTACAGTATTTGCAAATGCTAATTTGTGAACATATTTCCTGTTTCCTCACATTGCGTCCACAACTCGCTCCATCCAGCAGCATCTAAAAGCTGCTGTGCTTCATAAGAGTTTCCTAAAAGTTATCCAAGCTGGTAGCTATGCTATAAAAGAGTGAAAGAAAAAACTTGCACACTGAAAGATGTGAATTACACCCTTTTTTTTAATAGGAATGTGTTTCAACTCAAGTGAAGCATGAAGTCAGTGCTCCTTTCCATTGGATACTGTCTGAGTTGCATTTACGTGAACAATGAATCCGTCTGAATTCACCACATGACAAGTCCGGGCTTTTAAGCTCGAGCAAACAGACACTAATTGACGTACAGTACAACCAAGGTGACATATGATTTATGTTTTTGCCAAATGCCAAAGTGAGTAAAATAATTTTTCCAGCATTCAAACATGTCAAAGAGTACATTTGACATTCATTCACTTTGCAGAAAAAACACTATTTCACCGATTCCTCTTGATCAATGCGTCTGCGGTCCAGCGAAATGGCAAACCTCATTCATGAAATCTGTAACAGATGCCATCCATCCATTAACACTTCTGAATTCTCCAACAGCTACTGTAGCCAATAGCATCCGTGCTAACAAGGTTCGCAGGGCACACTGTACGTGACAGCCGGCTCAGGCTGAAGCTCTCACTTTGTGTTTGTGTCTCCTCTTCGCTGACAATGCTGCTAACGACTGATAGTTTCACAATAACAGGCACAATAACGGCGCTATCTATAGCTGGTATTCAGCCCAGATGCTGCTGTTTAAGGATTGCATTGAAGTGTGTTTGTCAGCTTTGAATCTAAGCAGTGAATTCCTGTCCTGCTCAATTTATTTCAAAATCAAACCCATGGATCATTTGACCAAACTAGAATGCAGCTTTAAAAACGTTCTGCAAACGTGACACCACCCATTCTATTGATATTGAAATTTGTATGGTATATACACACACACCGGTATATATATATATATATATTTTTGTGTATTGTGTATTTTTTACTATTGTTGATTTCTGTGTTGTTTTTCTTGCCGGACAACCAATTGAAACCCACGTACATGCATACATGAACATCCATATGCACACATACTTACCTGTTTTTCATTTTTTTGGTTTGTTGTTTTTTTTTTAATTATTCTTTTTTTTTTTCCCCTCCATCTCAAAAGGCTCAAGGACATTCTCACACACACACACACACACACACACACACACACACACACACACACACACACACACACACACACACACACACACACACACACACACACACACACACACACACACACACACACACACACACACACACACACACACACGATATTTGCTGGCTTTTATCCCACTGTTCTTGTCATCCTCTTGTTGTTATGTCTATGTATTGTCTTAATATTGTCTCGTGTCTTTCAATCAAAAAATTATAAATAAAAAATAAAAAAAATAATAAAAACGTAAATTAATAAAACTTTACACATTTAATGTGCATTTTGGTGTGTGTACAAATCTTATATTATGAAGATCTATTGTCTTCTTAATGACACTCATTCTAATACCATCGCCATGCAATTAAGCCACTATTTGGGTCACCAAACAGGAAGCAATAGCGTGCTCACACTTGCGTTAGCTTACCCCTCCAACCAGCCCTGTGGTATGCTATCGCGTTGTGTCATTCTGCTGTGCTAGCCTCTGCCCCCACCGCTGCCTTCACGCGCCGCTTAGGCAAGTATGGAAAGAGACATCGCTCGTGTGACATGCAAAGCCACGCATAGAAAACCCCCGAGAAGGTGCATCCGCACTTTCCACACACTGTTGCATAATAGATATGGCAAAGGCAGCACAAAAGAAAGCGAGAGACGAGTGTGTGTGTGAGTGTGTGTGTGCAAGAGAGAGAGAGTGTGTTGCAATGGAGGGAGGGACTGAGAGAAAACTAATTAGCACAGCACTTTAAGCATCACGGGCCACAGACTGCCGCGAATCGGGACTGCCACAGACAATTCCAGTCAATTTTCCCACTCAGCGGAGAGAGCTCAGGCATGCCATTGTGTTTTATCTCAGCGGGCCTCTTCACTCATGTCAAGAGCTGGAGAGGGAGGACGAGAGATAAAGAGAGAGCGGGAGAGAGAGAGAGAGGCAAGGTTGTTGGTCACAGAGTGAAAAAAAGATGGTGAATGAAGGAGAAGGAGCCGTTAAAGCAGGATATAGTAGCAGAGGGCGACAGCTTAGAAGTGAAAATCCAGGAAGACAAAGACGCAAGCAGAGCGGGCGATGAAGACAAAGAGAGCAGAGGAGCGGCAGCACTTGGGCAGCAACGTTTGAATGGTCTCATTTATTGAGGATTTTCTTCAGCTTTAGGCGTTTTCAAAAATACCGGTGATCTACCTACAACACTTCACCGCCTCCAGTCAGTGACATTTTTTGCAGAAATGCCACTGGATCGTAGCTCAGTCGTAGACGACAGGGACGTGCGACCCGGAAGCAATTGTTGCGGACAAAACCGAGAGGATTGGAAATAACAACCCGCCCTCTTGTGAGGCAAGGCAGCCGGATGATGAACACTGTCCCGAAGGCCCTGTTCAATCTCACGGCTCTGCAAAGACGCCATGAAAAAGGGAGACCAGTCGCATGTTAGCCCTCATGGCCCCCTGTGTGTGTACTTTGTATCCAATCTGAATAAATCATCGTACGAGACGGCCTTTGCACTTCAACAGCTCTATTTTTATGGTCTCCCTGCCATTTGTATAGTCACACAATACCCATCGACCCCATCGCACGCTCCAATACGCATCAACCCTTTGGAGAGAATAATGTCCGAGGTGGAATGTCACCATCTCGGCGTTGATGAAACATGCAGCAGAGGATGTCATTATGTTAGAAGATTAAAAAAACTGGGAATGTACATCACATCTTTCCGTGACCTCGTGACGTTTTTCTAATTGAATCTTTGGGAACCTTATCAAACTGAGGAAGCAATCGTGTTGTTCGAGTTATCTCCTCTGAGGTGCTGTTCTTCTTGCCAGGCAGCCCTGTAGGTGAGAGCTGCCCGTTTCTGTTACGGCCCATTTCTCTGGTTGTTCCTGCGTCGACACAGAGTTCGGAGAAGGATTATTTTTAGGGCAGCAAGTTTGTTATTTCGGTCAGGGCTCTCCCTGAAGACTTGTGGCAAGAAAAGGTTGAACTGCACCACTTGACTCCTGATTTTCCCCCATCTGGCTTAATGTTACCCCCCCCCCCGTTGTCCAGCCAGTGTTAATTCAGGAGTTTTTCCAATTGAAGTAAATGTAAATTGAGATGTTCAATCTTGTTTAACAATGCGGTGAAACGTGAAATATGAATGCTTCTTTCAAAGTGTAGCGATCCAAATAAAATGCTTTCATTGTGTAATGATCTTTATTTCATGGGCTCCTTGATCATTGTCTTATTTTCAGCCACTATTCACTGCACACAGTCTGTGCAATGACCGCTCATTCATGTGGGGGGGGGGGGGGGGACAACAGGAGAGCTTTCTCCATTTCTGCGGCGCATAATTAGCAGTTGCGGATTGTTTATGACGCTTTCGGTCCGAGGTCAAGACAGGCCGAAGGATGGGAAAGAAGGGAAGGAAGACACAGAGTAACCCCACCAGATGCATGAAACAAAAATATTACCTCATGACAGCGTTGTTGTGTTGAGATCAAGAGATAGTCATGTTGTGCTCGCGAGGAATACGCAACAAGTAATCGTCACCATTGCATAATTACAGCCCAAGACCCGTGTGGGATACCAGCTGCTATTAAAAAGGCCATTTGAGTACACTTACGATCAATACACGATTTACTTTTTATTTCACCTTTAACTTCTTGTACGAAAACAGCCGTTAACCAAATGTCACTTTGAATGGATCTCTCTAATTAACAGCCACTACATTATTGCGCATCAGAATTGGGAAGTTTATCGAGCATGTATTTAGTATCGGCCTGTCCAATATCGCTAAAGGCTGCCATCTCTGAAGCAGAAAGGTCAGCGGACGCTGCGTATTCTGTTCACACACACACACACACACACACACACACACGGTTGAGAAAATCAAAGGCGTGTTCATCTCAGAAGGAGGCTGAATCAGTGTCTGATGTGTTCTCAGGTCAGCCGGCCTCTCTTCAGCAAAGCATGGCTCGCGGTGTGTGTTTGTGTTTTTGTGTGTGTCTGTGTGTGTGTGTCAGATCAATACCCAGTTACAGACAACTCAGCCCCCCCCTGCCTCAGGCCCTGGGCTCCAGGGAACACACACACACACAGATAGAAAAGATAAATCACACAGGTCTGGAGCTTTTATGAGTCTATCTGTGCTTCTGGCGCAAAGAGAGAAAAACAGAGAATGAAAGGAAGGATGGGGAAAGGTGAGGAGGCGGTGGACAGTGTCCCACCATGAGAACGTCGTCACGTGACGTGCACACACCAGAGGGGGAGAGGGGAGAGAGAGGGGGGAGGGACAGTATAGCGAGCGAGAGATTGAAAATGACAGATAAAGAATCAAAGCAACAAGGACAAAGAGAGAGAGAAAGCATGAAAAAAAAAAAAAATGTGCAGGAAAAAATAAAGACCCAGCGAAAAATGTGATTTGATGGCCTTTGATTTTTTGTTTTTTCCGCTGTCATTTCTCCTGCCTTAGCATAATATGACAATGTGCCATACAGTACAAGCCCAGCTGCGATCTGCCAAATCCCCCTCCTTGTTGTGACAGCGCGCGGAGGTGAGCCTCTTCACGCTGGAGGAGTTCTCTCTCCGTTTGAGCTTTTTACAAGGCTCTTTTTATGAGTAACCGTCTGAGAAGTGTGGAGTTAGTACGAGATGAAGAGATAGAAAAGGGAGCGTGGGGGAGGAGAATGACGGGGGAGATTCCTTCTCCCGCTGTGCTCCACACTTCTTGGTGTAAATTGATGTGAAAATGGGATTTGACTGTGATTAAAAACGTCTGCATTTCAATATTTCACATCATCTTCGACCTCAACCTCGGCACTCACACAGAGAGCTTGGGGTTCTGTTCCCGCCGCTTCTTTCCGTTTGAGCGCCTTCGTTTAAAAAGGGGACGGTTCACTGACTGAGAGTTCGATGAGAAGATTGATACCACTTCCTGTCTGCACAGATCATAAAAAACAGCAGACAGCTGGGTTAGCTTAGCTTAGCTTAGCACAAAGACTGCAAACAGGGGGAAACAGTTAGCCTGGTTCTGTCCAGAGGCCAAATAAATCTGCCTCCCAGCACCTCTAAAGCGCCCCAATTTACATCCTTTCACCTCTCTGTTGGACCGTGAATGAAAACAATGCTTATGAGAGAGAAAAACAAAGACAATAAAAAACACAGTGACATTATATCCATAATTACATTTTAGCTGATCATATTTTGAAACCCACATTTAAGGATCCCTTCAATAGAAATAAGCTGAGCTGCTTAACCTTTTATATAATGGAACGATTTAAATCTGTCATTTATTAGTTCGTTGTGATTCATCTGTAGAAACAATCTAAAGTTTTAATGTCAATGTAGTGAAGTAAAAAGCACAATGTTTACCTCTGAGATGTAATGGAGCAAAAGTAAAAAGGAGCATGAAAATGAAAATACTCAACATAAAGTACTGCAATATTGTACTTAAGTGCACGACCTGTGCAAATGCAACTCCACCGCTGAATACTAATACCAAGCATGCATAATGCACACAACACTGCCTGAACAATGCTTCTGTTCAGGGTCCATTCATGTGTGAGGAAAGAAATGGGCTCTTAAACGGTTATTGATCCGACGATCCCTTTGTGGAATATTCTCAGGCCAAAACATGAAAGGGCATCTCAGAAACCTCGTCAATCACCAAAAACCTTTGATTCAGCCCATGCGCAGCACGGCGCTGCCGAATCAAAACACAAACCACAGACGGATGAAGAGGAATAGATCAGAAAGTCAGTTTCTCAGAATTTATTGATTCTCTCTCTCTCTCTCTCTCTCTCTCCCTCCTCCTCCTCCTCTCCTCCCCCCCACCCCCCACTGAATTTCGTGAAACCGCTGTAATCACCAGCAATTTGCAGGGCACCTCGCTGCTGGACTCTTGCCCACTGCTGACAGAGGGCCAGCATATCCGTGTGCAAAGGTGTGTGTGTGTGTGTAGGTGTGTGTGTGTGTGTAGGTGTGTGTGTGACAGAGAGTGAGTGAGTGTGCATGGGGGGCATGCACACAAACTACTTTTTGTGTGCATTTGTGAGTGTTTTTATGCACTTTCAGTTCCCCTGTGGCCATGAGTCCCTATCCCCATCCCATGTTTGAACAGCACATACTGTATGAATGTTTGCATGACTCCATCACAATCCTAGATCATTCTATTCTCTTTTTATTTTCTAACATCTGGCCAGGGACTTCTTGATCAAATGCATTCACTGTGACAAATAAACAGATGCAGGGAAACAAAAGGCCCAGTTTCCACCGTCCTATGTCGGAGGGTTGAAATGGAAGGAGAGGAGCAGAATACTGCCACAAATACCGAAAGGACGAGTGTGTCCGCCTCCCGCTGTGGGTGCAGCTGTCGGCGTCGAGGCTTTCGAAAACGTCCCACAGCAGCATGGGGGAAATCAGCTGACGTTGCACGCGAGGGCAAAAGTCCAAACGCTGCTCTGGTTGAATTGTATACGAGACCGAAACCGATCGCTCCGTTTCCATTTGGCCGGACAAATTGAGAATGAAATCGGCACGAAAAATCCATATCGCGGCATGTAACGTCGTGTAATTATGTAATGGTCACTGAGAGGCGGTGGATTATTAAGCCTTGTATTGTCACGGATGTCGTGAGGCCCCATTGCCAAACATGATTGCCTTCCATTAATTGTCAGCATGGTTTGTATCATGTCATAGCCATTAACTGGAGAAGCTGTTTCCCTTTCAGCAATGCTGTCCTCGTTATCATTTGTATTGAAGGAAGTGTGTGAAATCATATCACTGATGAGAGTCCAGCATCAAATAGAGAGTAGCTTGATTGAGGAAATGGCTCTAATCCATTCCACAACACAAGGACACACACACACACACACACACGATGGACGAGTGCAATCAATTCCAAAGGCACATCAATACCTCCGACAGCTGATAGGTGCTATACTTCTGATCGACGAAGCTATCATTAGGAAACAAGGAGTTAGGGTACAATGGGGTAGGAGTGCACAATCCATCTGACCGACCAACAGTGGCAAAGCAAGTGTGTCTTTAATAACCCCGAAGGTCAATAACAACAAATAAAAGAGCATTTTCTAATGATGCCTCATTTATTGTTTTCACAACAAATGGATATCGCACTGCTGTTCATTTCTCATGCTTTCGCTGAGGGAAAGTCACCACCTAAGCGTGTTCCGTCCCAACGCAACAGAGGTATTATAGTAATGAATGGGGGTGGAGACATAGCAGCCATTATAAAGACCATGCGTAATCTTCAACAAGAGTAAAGTGCCACAGAGAGCCAGTGCAACAACACACATCTACGCCGTCTGAGTGCATATATATGCTGACGCCTTTTTGTCATCTTTAACACACGTTACCGAGGTCGCAGGTCGCCCTGAACCCGGCTGATGGTACCCCCCCGCCCCAGAGATGACGAGAGCACCGTGACAAAAAAGGTTGTAATTCAGACAAACTGCAGAACAACACATCTGGGAAGAAGAGAGTTTTCTCCATCAAACAGACACAGAGACATGTGCGTGTGTGTGTGTGCATGTGTGTGTGTGTGCGCGCACACAGAATATGATGTCACCGATTATCCCTAAATCCTGGAGCCAACGAGTCTGCACTCAAAGCACTCTGCTCCGTCCCATCAGGACTTGGATGCTTTTTTGGACGGCTGATTGCAAGGCCGGCTGCAATCTTTCTGTAATTTCTCTGAGTTTGAACCGAAACCGCTTTTTTTCCACCATCCTGTTGATTTGATCGTCACTGAACTGAACGCGAGTCGGCGCCGGTCTTGTTTTAGCGACGCAAGAGGAGGAGACGTTTCTCCCGTCTGAGAGGATTTAAAGCGTCTTGTTGCTTCTGTTGCATTGTCATCTTGTGTTTTGATTTACTTCTGTGTTGTCGTGTTAGAGACTAGGGATTGGACGGTGCGATGATGGGGGCGTTGCACTGGACCGTGGAGGCAAAGAGGGAGTTGAACCGGAAGGCAAAGCACTCGATTTACCAGTTCCATCCATGTTCCGACCCTCACACATGATCACGAGCTTCAGTCCAGCCTGGAATATAATAATGTTTTGTTGTTTTTGTACTGTGTTTTCCAATTTTAGGTGCTTGAATTACAGATCATTTTACAAGTGGCAAGTAGTGTAATAATGACTAATATGTCTAACAATGCTTTTAACTGTATCTGAACCATTTCTGTGAATAAATGGCATGAAAAACTGCAGTGCCCAACAAACACAAACACAAGCAAACAATGCCACATGCACAAGCGTTTGCTCCGTCCGCTGATCCGAGTTCACGGGTCTTGAGCTTTGGCTTTCATCAGACACCGGAAGCCTCACGGCACACAATCTTACACACACCATCTTACACACACTTCTGATTTATGGCAGAGCTATTTTTAGGTGCCCACAGATCTTCATTTAGTATCAGCCACCACATGTCTCCAGGAGGGAGCCACTTTCACAGAGTTGATTTCCAGGACCCGCATGAATAACTACGAGGCATCAGCCGGGCAACATGAGAGGGATCCGTTCCTAATGTCAGCTCGTTTACGATGCATAAGGGCGTCTTTAAATAGAATTCATGTCGAGCTCAGTTTGAAAATCGATATTATTGTTCATACATGGTGATGCTAACAGCCTGAGTGCATACGTGCAGCTGCACTCTCGAACCAGCACTATTTTCTGATGGTCCCATCAATCAGAACAGACTGGTGTTAGCTGAGGCTGCATTTTAGCTCACCTGGGTGTTGTTTTTTATCTCTCTGTGTGTGTGTGTGTGTGTGTGTGTGTGTCTAAGCGTGACAGGGTTCTCAACACAGTGCAACGTTTAACGGGGAAAGGCGGGGAGAGCTCATGACAGGTTGCAGCGGTCGTGGTTTATTTGACAGGCGCTCCCCTCAAAAGACCCCGTCGAATGACTCGGCGCTGGGAATGACGGCTGACATCACCAGTGGCGCCGGCGTCACCCCTTGCCATTTCAGGAGATTTCAACAACAACAGGGTCAGCTGAGCCAGTGGTTGGTAGGTTACAGGTTATTTCCTTAATGTACTCAGTACTCTCCCAAAAATATCACAAGGGACAGTTTCATTTTGGTGTTTTCAAGAAGAAGAAGAAAAACAGGAGAATGGACAAAGTCGATGCACGTCTTGGTCATTTTGTTGTACCGCTGCCATCATGTAGACGGCATCCATTCTCGTTAATGAGAAAAGGTTATTCGTTCAAAATATCAGAGTGAGTTTATCCAGGCTGGTTATGCACAGACTCACAAATGAAAATTAGTGTCACTGAAATATATATAAGTAATGAATAAATGAGCATATAAAAGCCCAACGCGTTGCGAATAGAGGTGTTTAATCCCACATTATCATTCGAAGCACATCATTGTAAAGTGTGATGTTACATCTCTACCCCTGAGTATTGCCGGAGTCATGCATGGGACGTGTTGTCGTTGTGCCATTGAACATGTTTTTATCAGCTTAAGGATGAATTTGCTTTGGTCAAAAGTGCGAAATCAGCCAATAAACGATGAAATACTGCATGTCTTCTTTATTTGGAAAAAACTACCGTGGTAAAAGTGGGCAAAAACAAGACCCTCCCCCAGAATGCATTTGTATTTTTTGATGCATTTAATTCAAAATGGATCGGCGTTACAGTAGTGACTGGGCTCATTTCCCACAGAGCATCTTCAGATACTGGACACTTCAACATGCACAAATCCATTTACAAACTAGCTCAAAAGCTCAAAATTTGTATCATTAAAAAATGTCCAGAACCAGCTCCCACACAGTGAGGAAACACTACCAAGTGGATGTGCAATGGTTTTAACTTACCCCACAATCACATAAAATCAGGTGTGTGAAATGTTCATGGAAGTAGATTCCACTGCTGGTAGTGAGCTACTAACCCTAACCTCAGAATAAATGCTTGATAACTGGCCATTGAGTAGCTCAGCGTCAGACATATTCATATGCACATATAGTTGGTCCTCTCAAAATGAAAAATGCCTTTTGCCGACCAGTCATCTCGAAGGTCAGGCGGAATACAGCTCGCCTCGCAATTTCCGCACAGTTTGCAAAGACTCGACACACTCGCGAGCAGCCGATGTAAAGCAGCTGCCTTCGCATTGCTCAAGGGCACATTGAGGATACGTTCGCTTCCTTCCCACGCAGTTTCATGCATATTCGCCGTTTGCAGAATGAGCAACATTCGAGTCACAAGCTTCCCTGACCTTTAAGCTCCCACTGCCGGCATTTAAAAACCAATGCGAGCTTTTTGGAAGTCAAACCGTGACCTTCCCCCCCCCCCCCCCCCCGGCAATCATTACAACAGACGGATGTTCATTCAGCCAATCAGACGGCGATAGCGGCATGTACAGATGTTACCGATGCCCAGGAGATGCTCTGAGTGGCAGGTCCAGATGTTGGACAGACACTTTATGAAAGCTAGCGATGCACACATGCTGTTGCAGATTGCTGTGAATGCACACGCGGGGCCGTGGAGTTGTGTTCATTAAATGTGATGGAAGTGTGAGCTTTATTGTTCAATTACTGATGATTTCATTTTCCTTTTATTCCAGCTAATTCCCCACATATAAAAAAAAAGACAATCCTGCACACACACACACACACACACACACACACACACACACACACACACACACACACACACACACACACACACACACACACACACACACACACACACACACACACACACACACACACACACACACACAGCTATACCTGATGCCTTTCTCCACAGAAGACACGTTGTCATGGCAACGTGCTGAAGCGGAACGGTCCAATTTAATCCAGATTACTCTCAACGGCAAAACCACAGCTGACTCCTCAACCTGTCACTTTCATCGCCATCTTTACTGGACACACACACACACACACACACACACACACACACACACACACACAGCCATGTCCCAGAGGAATCCATCTTCATTTGCTATGTTTGAGAGCAGCCCTGAGATTCAACTCTGTTCTCCACCATAACTCACCTTTATGTCTCCAGATGCTCCTCCCTGCTGTCGGAGCAGAGCGGCAACATTTCCCCCACAACCAGAGCTCACCGCCGCCAGTCTCAATCATTTCCCTGCAGATTAAATGACGTTTTTCATGTTTTTACGACTACTGTTAAAGAAGTATGACATTGCCTGATCTCTTAGCGATACGACTCATCCGAGGTCGGTGAGGACGTTAATGTAAATGTTTATGTTCAGACGGAGAGCAAAGATAATTCTGTCATTTTGTGCAGTCCTTGTTTATTCACCAGAGACAGACAATATATTAGACAAAATTAGATTGAAAAGACGTGTAACCTACCTGTGCTGGTTTTCTTCTGCACATGGCAGTGGGATCATAAATAAACAGACAATACAAATGCGGTAATACAAGCACATTAGGCTGGTGTTGAATGAGGCAGAGAAAATATGCAACATTGAACATTCTGAGTTCACATAAAAAGGGGAATGTGCAGAGATGTGTTCGTGTATAATTCAGAAACCATGGTGTGGGCTAACATGTCTGAAGGCCTATGATCTGCTGGGGGACTTTGCAAGCTAAGCTAAGGCTAGACTGGACTAAGCCGGCCGGTACTAAACTGGCGCTATCCTGCGGGAGCTCATTAGCTTAGCATTCTGCCTCAGTGGTCCTGCGTTGAATGGACGGGAGCACAAAGACAGAAATGAGCACTTTGTGCCCGTCGTCATGCTGCCTCCCACACATCGTTCTGCTGCCACATTGTCTCTCTCCGTCCTGTCTCGCTCTCCCTCCTTCTTACCCTCCGCTCACTTCCCCCACCTTTTTGTCACCGAAATGTTCCGTTCGCTTTCCAAACCTCACTTTCAGATCCATTTTAAAAGTCAGCCCACGAGAGCCCATCAATGAGCCAAACAGCCCTTCCAAAAGCTCCCGTCCTGGCCCTCCACCAAAGAGATCCCAACTCTGACTGAAGCTACCTCACTCGACTTCCTCTCACTTTCACGGCAACTCAAACGGGGAAAAAAAAAACCAGTTGTCTCCTTTTTGTCAAAGCTTTCGCGCACCATCTGCTTTCTCCCGTACAGTTAGCCCTCTCTGCCTGACAGCAAGTGAGACGTTTACATCTCCATTTGTGCAGCTGCGGAGTTGCACTCATAGCCTCCGCGGCTACAAAAGACGGGTGAGCCAACAGTCTCTACAGGATTCGCGTTAATAGACGTGTGGAGGTGAAAGCCGGCTTCCCACTGTGGAAACGTTGCTCTGCCGTATCTCGGTGGTGCTCTTTGACAGCCATGACTCACACCCACCTGTGGAGGTCTGATATATGGACTTTAATTAGAGGCTTTTTAACTGAGATGTCGACTGTCTGCGGCTGGTTATTAAGACGGGATTGCCTGCACTGTCTTACTGGTAAGCAATGAGCACGCAACCTCTGTGGAAATCAAGCCACACTCTCAGATCTGGTTTCCTCTTACAGGGATCGCTCTTTATGACGTTTAGATTGTTTAAAAAAAAAAAAACATAACATCAGAGACATCGAAAGGCATCAAACAACAGAGAAGAAGAGAAAAGGCGGGAAAAAACGGGGGGAAGTCTTCAGTTGTTGAGCATGAGCCGAGGTACAGTGGAAGGACACGCACCCGAGAGGCGAGGACATCTTTGAAGTCACACACTGCAGCCCAGAGCGCTAGTATGGAGCCCGAGCGTGCTGGAAGAGTACTTTCTTGGACAAAAAGGGGAAAAGGATGTCATGAAACTTATAAGATAATCCTTTATTAGTCCCGCAGCGGGGGAATTTACTGTGGAATCAATCAGAACCCTAATCACCTAATGGTAAACCAATAGTGTTAGAGTGAAAATGAAAGGAAAGCTCCATCTCATTTCCTGCATGTAAGTTAACTCCGTTTTGTCGAGCGACGGTTTTGAAGCTTCGGCCATCGCCATCTTGGTTTTTTGGCTGTCGCCATCTTGGTTTTTTGAAACCAGCAGTGACGCAAGAGGGTGGAGAGAATTACAAGCCGACGAACACATTTTAGGTGACTAAATGAACAGGAAACAACGTTCTCACTCCAACTGGAAACAACTTGCGATAAACTGTTTTTGCTGCCAGTTTGAGGCCATTTCAATGATTGACAATCAGTGACGGGAACTCGTAAGGAAAAGTGTTATCAATGCACCCGCAAAGGCACTGAAGACAGCTAGCAAGTAGCCGTGAATAAGTAAGCCCAACGCATGATTTGCACCATAAAAAAGAAAAAGATAAAAGTTGATGGCACAAGGGTTTTATGAGGAAGGAAACGATGAAACCTCAAGGATTGCTGATGTTATGGGAAAATATGTCATCGTCTTATGCTTTAGGATTAAAGAATGTAAATCTTTAACTGTGCAGGCACCAAACACCTTGTCAGTAGATGATTCTATCAGTTTTGCATCCAGGTGTCTTGTTATCTGTTATCTTGTCGTCTGTTCTCCTGTGCATTGTTTCTGTCTTCAAAGACGGAGACACACAGAGGTCTAGATTACGGTACTTCCTGATGAGCATCAGCTGAAAGGCATGACCCTCTGTATGCATATGTGATGTGTGATGGTAAAACAGGCTTATTCCGTCTCTGCAATACTGTATCTTAACTGAGACGACTGAATGGCCACAGAACTTTAGTTTCTTTACAAGAATAGCTCATGAGGCGCCTTTTGAGGCACAGTTTTTTGAGTTTTTGTTGGACCTTTGGTGACAAAAGAATGAATTATACATGGTGTATAACCATCACCAATCCCATATCTATATGGAGTACAGTGTGTTGACGTTCAGTGTTTGCCCTATAGGTGCTGTTTGAGTCTCAAAGATGCATGTGATGGGACTTGTAGTCAGTCCAAGGCTGAACTTTAGGAGACACCTGCCAACAGATGTGAAAGAATTTTAGACTGCCTTCTCATTCTCAACACAGATCCTACAAAATAAAAGCTACATATATTCATTCAGAAGTTATCAGTAATTATGATGAGGCTCTTTGCATGCGGGAAATTATTGTGCATTATTGTGGAGATTAGAATAATGCAGATTTTTTATTTCGTTGTTTTTTTCTGTCGATCAGTAAAATGATACAGCCACCTGTACACACACATAAAGCGCCAAAAGGTCTTATAGCTGTATTATGACGCCACGGTCCGCTCCCAAATTATCGTCTATTAAGCTATTTCCAGGTCATATTCGGACAGTTTACCAAAAGACTACTGCAGATACTTACTGTGCATTGAAATGCTACATTGTGGCATTCCTGATGCTCACGTTGGTTTTGATAATTTATGTCAGTCACAAAGGTTAAAATGTGGGACAGACTTTTCTTTCTAAAGTCATACTTCCAGCGGCTGAGATGACTAACTATCACCAGATGGAGGGTCATATTTCCTGTCCCGTGACATCACATTAATCCTGCCAGACAGGAGCGGAGAATTAGTCGGCTACCTATCATCTTTAGATTAATGTGACAATAGGTTACAGCCATTGCAGGATTTTTCTGGTTAATAAAAGGCCGAGCAGGGAGCTTTATTTTTATGCACTAGCAGATCCCTACACTTGGCAGCCTGACAGTTTAAATCGTGGAGAGAGAAAAAACGCTACGTTATTTATGCTACATGTCCTGGTAGTTGCCTCACACACACTGTTATGTTGTGTTTAAGCCAGTTTAAGTCACTTCCTCACACACACACACACACACACACACACAGACTGATGGCGGGCCTACGAAGCAGAAGAAAGACGGCAGCCTGTCCAGTCTGGGTAACATCTTGGTAAACTTTGAATTAACGAGGAAATCAAGTCGGAACCAGCCTTCCCTTCTCTCCGTCTCTGTCACACTGGCAAACGGCTTCAATCAACTCACTGGCGGACAAACTAGAAGAACTACAGAGAACCAGGCCCAATTATTTCTCTTGTCATGGACCCGCGTGCAGTTTGTACTGCACGCGGGTGGAAACTCTGCGCCGAGAGGAGTCGTCAGCACCACGGCCATATCGGCAACATTCTTTCATTCTCATCTTTAAGTGTACTGGTGTAGTCTTGTAACGAATCGCTCCGTCCACCATAGATTTGAGATACTGTACATCACGAAAGACGTCTCTAAACCTCGTTTTTAAATGCGTTTTGCTGTGCTGCCATTACGTGTACTATAGCTTTAAGGGGCTTCAAGTTAGCACACTTCAGCCGCAGTTTTATCCATAATTTGGCAGTGATTCAAATCAGATACGCACTAAAAGGTCACAGTGGGAGCGCAAACAGAACCGCTAATTGGTGAAAAGAGCGATGGGTGACGTGGTCGCGTATATCTGCAGTCCTCGCCTCTCGGCTTCTGGTTTTGCCAAAAACGGTAATGCACAGATAGCTGAAATGCATTTTTTTTTTTTTTTACCCTCCAAGTGACCAAATATAACTGTGTCTTGGCCGATGCTTGTTGTGGTGCAGGATTCACACTCCGAGGGAAGTCAGCAAGAGGAGTAGGAGGAGATTTGTACATGTTGTGTAAAAGTCTGTTTGAATCTGGCTGGAATTCTTGAATATTCCATATGTGGGCTTCCTCCCAACGGCCACAGCAAACTTTCTTATTTCACAGCTAAACAGTACTCGAAGATTTGTTTCTGAAAACATGCGAGAAGAGAAATCTGGATTCATATTTTATTCGCGCTGCCTAGTTTGACAGTTTGAACAGAATTCTTAAGCCTTATGCCTTCGAGACTCCTCGCCTCTTATCGGTTGTTTTTCCATCGAGCGCGGTGAAATCACAGATCACAGCATCACAGTCATATCTACAATATAAGAGTTTCTTTAAACGGATGATGTTCATATGATCCACACAGTCACCACGACCACATTTTTGAAGCACATTTGAACATCAATGATATTTTGAGAAGATTAAATTGACTCTCTTCTTCATTGTGTAATGCCGAGCCTGAAAAGTTTACAGAAAATCACTTTGTAATCAGTTAATTAAAGATGTTAATTAGTGTAAAACTTAATTGGGTCATTCAAATATACTTCTGTATACCCGATAAGGCGTGAGCATAACGTGCATAACACCCTGCTGGTGGTTGTCGGCCAGTCTGGTCCACTTAAATATCTCAACTGTTGGATTGCCGTGATTTTTATTTGTTTTACAGATATTCCTGGTCCCCAGAGGATGCAACCTAATCATGTTGTCGATCCCCTGACTTCTGCTACAGCGCCACCATCAGCTCAAACGTTTGAAATCGTCCATTCGTTTTGGTTTGTGACCAGAGGTCTTCAAAGCAGTGACTTTCTCATCGGCCTCGGCTGTATTTGGTATTTAATGAGAGCATGAATCACACGATTTGGACTTTGCCCAAGTTTCCCACCGACAATTCCGAGCAATGACTTAAAACTCATCACCGCGTGCCCTTGATCTCTGAGTCGGCAAAACTAAAAATAACCAGATGAGTGGTCATTTTAATTAAGGGGTTAATGTTGACATTCCCAACAAGTCTCCCCCGACTCCCACTCCCTCCATTCCTGTCCAGCTGTTTGGCAGAAGAAGAACTATGTTGCCAACAACTTGCAATTGCTGTAAACATCCTTGAATGCGCACGCTCGACCACTCACCCAAAAGGTGTTTACTCACACATGGGTGCACCAAACTGGGGAGAGATGCTAAATGATTTAAGGGGCTCCACAGGGTCCCTGGAACATGCCAGAGTTTATACATTTTCACTGTTTTAAAGGCCTCCTGAGCTGTTTTCACGGCCCCGCTCGCATACAACAAGCTGTGTAAAATGCATCCTTTTGGTAAGACATGTGGTTCCAATAATCCAGTGCAGGTGCACTCGTGATTAACTGACTGGGGATTACGAGAGGGAGCGGAACAATCAAGTGACGAAAGGTCACAACACTGTAGGGTACGAGGCTCTGGTTCCCGGCGCTCTACTTGAGCTTTTCCGGAGTCTTGAATTGTTGTCCTGGTGTGAGCGGTGGCCCTGCCGGCTGCCTTAATTAAATGGGTCGGTGTGAGCCTGCAGAGCCCTAGAATCATCCTCGACACCCGCAGCACAACAGTAAGTCGTCGCGCTCCTAATTATTATTTTTTTTGTCTTACGTAAATACTTTGTTAAATTTGGCATTGATCGCCATGCCAATCTTTCCTCTGGGCTTTAGAAATATGCCAGGAATAATTCAGAGATGACACATTTGAATGTTATTGAGCATTAACGCTACTTCTTGCTGGCTTCTTGCAATTGCCAGTGGCCCTTTATGCTGTTTATTGATTTGGAATAATGAGAAAGTGTTGCTTGCAAACACGGTCCCTATTTACCGTCGCTAAATATTCCATTGTTTATGAAAAATATTTTAGTTTTTTTTAACTTTTGTATTCTTTAAGTGAGAAGAAGATCTAATATTTTTTAAGACATGGACAAGTGGAAAGATGACAGATGTGGCTGTAACAAAATGTCATTTTGAATGAATGAATGAAATTTATTTATAGAGCGCTTTTCACAGACATATCACAAAGTGCTGAACAGAGCACATATGGTTCAGCGTTTCCCCCTCACGAGACCAGCACAGTAATCAATTCCGTTTAGTACAAATCCAATGCACTTAAACTTCCAGCGCGAATAACCAGAGGCTGCAGAGCAGAGGTACATTTGTCGATAAAGCAATTAATTCAAATCCTCCCCCCCCCCCCCTCCTCACCCTCCCCCGGACTGCTGCTTCTCCCCCATCCGCGGAAAATAAAGGGCACTCAGGTGACCTTTACGCAAAAGAAATAACGCATTAAACGTTACGTATGTAGAGCAAATTCCTCTTCTCATAAACTCGCATGGAGCACCTCAGGAATGAGCTACGGAGCAATGCATTGCCACGGGGGAAATTGCCAAACAGGAGCAATGACAATGTCAACAAAGAGAGAGGGGGAAAAAATGATAATTAAACTTTTATTTGGATAACTTGGCGAAACTTTTATTCGTGGTTTATCTGCTGTGTGAGCAAAAAAAAAAGGAAGCGTCCACGACGTCTTTGTAACGGTAACGTCGCGTTACTTTCCTTTGTTCGGAACGGTGGCCACGTCATTTACGACACTCCGCGCGGTCCGGTGCAATTTGAATAAGGCACCGGCGGGTGAGCAGCAGTCTGTCCACACCACAGAGGACACAGAGACAGGGAGACAGACACCTAGGAGCATCCAGAGCTCCTCCGTCAAGCCCACCTGAAGAAGACAGAGCTCCACCGGAATCACATGGTTAGCCTTCAGCGTAAAAGGGCAACTTCCTTGGATAAACTCGGTGAGTACACGGAGCAGTAGGTTGGGAAAAACAACACTTTCAATGAAAACTCGTTTTTTTTATGTTCAAACTAAGGAAATAATAAAAGGAATTTGTTGTTTTCACGATAATGCTGCTGGAGCAATCTTTATGCTGAAACTGCTATTTTATTCTGAAAATGCCATCCGGCGGTCGCGCTTTTATTATGCCGAGCTTCACACACACACACTCTCCGTCTCTCAGAGCTCGTTCGGCTCGCAGAGACAGCAGGATGCCAAGGGGAGCCCTCCGACCCACGGCGTCCGTTCCACCGTCTCCCGGCGTCGCCTCTCGGCCACAGAAACTCTAATGGGCGTTTTTATCTTCCTTTTCCCGCCCTCCACGCCGGGATATTTGTGATTATGTGAGAAACAAGAAGTGTGTCCTGTTCTTGTGCCCGTCTCCAGCATCACCAGTAGTGAAGTCCCCCCCCCTCTCTCTCTCTCTGTGGATGCGGTGCCTCTGTGATTTTTCTGCTTTCAGAGGATTTCATGTCGTGTTCCATGGTGGAACACGACACCAACTTCCCCACCGCTTTTTGGTGTCTTTTTTTGAGGTTTTCCGTCTGTGAAACAAAAGGTTTCAGGATAGACCAACTCCGGAAAACCAGCGACTTGAATCTGCTCCAGGCGGAATAACCCATCAGTCTTTGCGGTTATTCGCCTTTACAAGCATCTTCTCCGGGGTGGGAATACGACCGATGCTTGCCTTGCTCGTTTATTCAGAGTTGTGTATCGTCTCGTACCGTTTGTCCCACAGTGGCATGCAAATTCATGAATGCGTCCAAGGACATGTATACAAATTACGCATGCACCATGACGGTAGTAGGCTGTGCGTAATATCCTCATAGTATTACTATATCCCGTACCACACTAATGCAATACGACTCACATTCGATGCATCTGTGTTTTGGAGATTTGTCCGATCCATCCAAACTTATGTGTGTGTGTGTGTGTGGCATATGGGCGTTATGAGTATATGGCAAGGTATTGTAACGCTTGAGCCTGGAGTAAAGTGTCCCAAAAATGCGTGTGCGTTTCATGAGAAAAAAGGTGAAACTGATACATCTTTCAAAGTGCACTACACAAAATGATCAAACAACGAAATGCGTTTTGTAAGGCGTATTTGTGTCCCCGGGGATGAAGTGAATGCCAGTAAATGTGTCCAAAGTTGGCGGCAAATTAAAAAGCCATTATATGCAGGCCCACGCCTCTGCCGTAATTAATGCCCCATGTGTGTGCGTGTGGATGGATCATGCGCGTAAAGCATGCGCGTCTGGCCATGTGCGCCCCTGGCCGCGCTAACGTGAACCCTTCCTCCTGTGCGTGTGTGTAGCCACGCTGGAAGTCGCCCACCATGTGGCCGTCGGGAGTGGGGAGCAGGCAGCCCTGCCCGCGGGAGTCGGCGCTGCGCAAGGCGGCCATCAGCGGCAACATCAACGCCCTGCCGCACCACGTCCCCACCGGCCGCAGCGTCCGGGTCTTCATATGTGCCAACCCCGAAGGTAAGTCACCCCTCATCTCCCTCCCTCCCATCCTACACACTCTTCTTCAAGCCTACAGACCCTTACATTCCACAGGACACTGTTTTTAATGTTGCGACTCATTTTAGAAACATGAAAAAAAGATTATATTGTATTGTTCAGTCGCATAGCCCATGAAGTCTAACTTGTTTTGACCAATTTTGAGAAATAATCCCCCCACAAATTGAAACTATCACCGATCAGGGCTTTAAAAATGTACCCAAGCACAGTAAAGTAGAAGGTCAATGCATCAGGACATGAAACAGTTTCCAAGCATGTGATCTTGTGAGCCAGTATTGACTTTATTGAGTTAATTTTGATGGAAAAACCAGGGTTCTCAGATGAAGGTGTCGTCTATTTATGGGCATTGAGCTGCGACATACGATCCACTTAACCTGCTTAGAACAACTGGAAAATATCTAAAATTAGGTTACAACCTGACAAAAAAAAAAAAAAAAAAAAAGGGTGCATGAATTATTCCAACATCTCAACGCAACAAGGGATCGCTCTCGACATAAGAGTGCACGGTGTGAGCAGAGAGACAGCTGGCTCGTGAGGGAGACACCCAGTTGCAGCTCTGTATTTGAATATGCCCTCTGGGCAAGGGGGTAAAAATAGGCTCAGTAAAACTGGAGTAAACAAGGCAAGGGGAGTAGAGTGTAGGCGATGAGAGGGGAAGGGAAAGAGAGAAGAAGGGCATTGCCAGAATTTAAAAATAAGGGAGGCATTCAGAGCATCCCGCCACAGCACAAATGTAACGCTCCACACGTGGATGGAAAAAGGATGAGGGGGGGGGTGGCTATTCCTAGTTCTTTTCACACCGTCGGCACAAATGGAAAGACACACATCTGAGCCCGAGCTGTGAAAAGGAGCTAATTTTGAGCCGCTGTTTCCAGTGAAGCGAGGTGTTTGGTATCCGGTGCCACCTTTTTTTTGTAATGAAGCCTCCCACACACACACACACACACACACACACACACACACGCTTCAGCAGTGGTGCAGAAACACTGTTGATTCCCCTGCTTTGGTCAAAATGAGATTTGCAAAGCCTTCTGTGTCAACATGCACGTGATGAAATACCGTGACCCCGGGTCTGCCCCCTCAGTCCTGCTGCAAAACCTGTTTCTCCATGTTCACTAGAGGGGGCTGTCCATGCACTGATTCGCCTTACTGTAACTGTGTAATGTGGTCAAATCAGACAAGCAATCAATAAAAATGGCCCCAAAAACACTCAACATGGTTGACGTAAACTTGACTGACCAGCAACTCACGTGACTAACGAGTCATGTGACTCAGGAGTGACGTGACAGTATGTAAACGTTCACTTTTAGTTGTGCACGCAACACGAACAGCGGCCTCCTGGATGAAAGCCCTGTGTTTGTATGACACGTTTCCTGCAGCAAGCGATTCTGAGTCTGGGTCTGTTGGCTGTCAAAATTGGCCAAACATGACTTTTTGAGTATTTCTTCCTAAAAAAAGAAACAACAACATAGGTTCCAACCATTACGTCCGTGAAACCGTGTCCTAACCAGCCAGAGCTGCGCAACAACCCGCTGTTTTGATCTGAACTTTCTCTTCCTTCTCTTCCATCCTTACGGTTAAATCGGCTCGGAGAGAAAACAAACAGACCAGCATGAGCATGCCTCTTTAACAGTCATTTAGAATAAAGTACATTGTCTTCCTCAGAGGAAGCTGATAGAAGAGAGTAGTTTGAGTTGTCAGCACAGCGTGCAGACGCTACAATAGGAGGCTTGCGCCACAATGCAGGGACAGAGAGCATGCAAGTATTCCAGAGTGTTTGCCAAAATGTAAGCGGAACAACTCATTTGAGTGGATTTACATCCTCCTTCCATGGTGTGAATGAAACACTCAAGTTCTTGGCTCAGGTAGGTGAATCTCTGTGCTTGTGTGTGTGTGTGTGTGTGTGTGGCCACAGTCGATCAATTAAAAACCCCGATATCTGCTCTTGCCAGTAGCCAGACGACAGCAGCAGCAACAAACCAGAGAAAAGCCGAACATGATTTATTTTTGTGTTTGTGTGAACCGCTCAGTGCATTATGCAGCATGTCTCCTCTGTCAATATTGTGTGTGTGTGTGTGTGTGTCTCCATTACCTTGCTGTAGTCACCTCTGGCATCGGTTGTGTGCAATAGGCAGCTACTTGTATGCAAGCTATCACTTAAGCTGTTTGAAGTTGATAAAAGCACGAGGCATCGGGGAATGCGGTGCATGAAATCATCTCCCCGTCCAACGCACCACCGGCAAGGCTGAAGCATGTCACCACAGATACCACCAATTACATCACTGTTCACCCCGACAACTGTTCCCACGGTTTCAATTCACTCCATTTATCCGTTTCAGTTTGTCGGTTTTTACCTCCGATTTCCCTGAATCAATGGTCTCTTCACTTTTAAGAACATCTCTCTCTCTCCGTAATCATCCACTTTTTTATTTATTTTTTTGAATCGAGTCTGATGAAAGCGAACAATGGAGAGAGTGGGAGGGGTGGCAAGGCGGACAGAGGGACCGGTGGAAAATACTGTTGTTGTGCTTTTGTTTAATAATATTGCTTTTCAGGGGCTGTTGAGTTCCCGTTGGTTTTTTTTGTTTTTCCCCTCCTCTCTTCTTCTGAAGGGAGAGAGAAATCTCACTCGGGCTTGTTTGGCAGCAGCTTGTAGTGACCTCTCTCAGAGTGCTGGGGAACAATTCTGGGGGACAATTTCAGCATTTGCCCTCACACACTCGTCCAACTCCCTGGGTGTTTGAACCAGTCCATGGAACATACCGGTACTGTTAAAAAACGAATAAAAATCTCATCAGGGAATGATTGCAACGATAGCCAGCAGCCCGATGGATACACCTGAATAAAATGACATCGTGCTTATCCACTTATAACCAACATAATTAACCTCGGGAAAGCTGGTGTGGTCTGCCAGTGGTTTGTAACTAATGGGAATTTTATGTGCACATCAAGGGCTCTACTGGGGAGAGTTCTGAGGCTTAATACTGATAATTGAGATTGAAAATGAACAAAATCTTACAAGTAACTTCCAATAAATGTGTCATTCAATGTCTTCCTGGAAAATATATTCATTTTTGAAGCCTCTCACTATATTTAGCTACTTTCAAAGTCTTGCCAAATCCAGTTTTCTTTAGTTCTGCGCATGAAAATGTTGCTACATCAAAAGATTTAATCCGTCTGCATCCCTCACTTCTTCGAGACCCGGCCACATCAAGGACACGGACAGAAATACCTTAATGCGTGCAAAGATTTACCATCCTAAAAACGACATGAAACAGATGTGATGAACACTACATCAAAGCTCCTTATGTTTTGGTTTCGTTTGTTGCCGATTTCCAATACGCCGACATTTTCAAACCCATTTTGGCCCGTTACCAGGAACTTACGAGCCGAGCGAGCGTGCTGTGCTCGTGATCGGAGCGATTGCAGGAGCTACCGTGCAAAGTGCCACCTGCCCATTCACACCAACACGCCACAGCCCTGGGATCTGCAACACCGGGTTTCGGTTCCCATCCTTACATATAAGCCATACAAGAGTAAATATCAATATCTGGCTGATGCCGATATTTCATTTTACAGCCGTGCCGATACCATTAAATCGAACGCGTTTGATATAATCATGGCTGATTGAGCCGTCCGACTAGTCTGAGATTATGTCGGGAGGCAAGAGATTTGAATCTTCAATCTGCCAGATAACACGAGGAGTCCATGGTTACAGAGTCTCGAGAGTCGGCCATCACGGCCCGGCTATAACTGAGGCTGTAAAACGTGTAGCGTGTTGCCGGCATGAAGACTGTTCCCAAGGCAACAGCTGCCAGCACAGATGTTGCCCAATGAACTGGTTCTAGCACATCTGTATGGTGGGGTAGAGCAACACTGGATCTATTTTTAAATCATTTCAGGAAGTCCCCATCACTGTTGCATCCAGTCCAATATCACCATGATAATTGTTGGGTTTTTCCTCCCCTTGTGGAACCCCCAGTGGATTCCCCCTCACCATGATTCTTGTGTCTTGTGTGGTCGATTCAGATGTATTGTACAAAGATGTCTGAAGACATTCATGCTCTGTGGTGGAATATGCGGTGATGAGATGCTGCATTCGTTCAGACAAGTGAGAGAGAGACCCTTTAAGCACCTCAGATACACACACACACACACGCACTGTAGCATCCGTGTGGATGACCACCGTGTTACAGCGTTGGTCTATTTGCCGAGACACTTGTCTGGTTGACTTCTCCCTCTCTTTTAATCAGAGATCTCTAAGCTGCTGTGCATACAAAGTGCCTCCGGAGTGTTGCCTCTCGAGCAGAGCGGAGCGATTGCTTTGTCAGAGCCTCGTTGACGAGACAGCTGATGACGACCGCTGAAGCAATGTCAGCATTTGGTGACGCTCGTTTGGCTCGTTAGCAACATGCTACTGTAGCAATGTGTACCGCCAGGGTGTTTCAAATCATTCATCGTGCAAAAGAAAATGCAAAAGTTGTACACCGGGGAATTCTAAATGGGCATTTTTCACTCGTATCACCTTTTAAAGACTAAACAATGGTTGGAAAATGAAAAGCATTGTGAGCAGCAGCCCTTGTATCGAGTATAAAGGAGAGCAGGAAGTGGCGTTTCACTTTATTTCGATGTTAAATCTACAGCCCATGTGTTCTCTAAAGGGCGATGGGAGGAGGAGAGAAGAGAAAGAAGGAAGGGTGAAAGGCAAAACAAAGAGCTGACAGGACAAATCTGAAAGGACAGATCGTTTATTTCAATAGTGCCGACCAGATTGGAAAATTGGAGGGAGGGGCACCCTCGAGAGAAAGAGGGCGAATTGCAACATCCAGTCTTTGTTCCTTTGCATGTGGGTGTGTACACAACACACACATACGTCAGGCTGCCATAACTCATCATCATCCCACAAGAGAAAGAGAGAAAGGGAGAAAGGGAGAGGCGTCTTCCAGTTATCAACACAATGCAAATAGCAACACAGTTTAGTCTGTCGGGCCACATCGAGACACAGAACAGCAACATGCAGATTTGCGTCGCACCACCTTTCAAACGCTCCTCAAGCAGGTTCAATCAAAAGAACTCCATAAACTACCACGTCACTGCAAGATATCATGGATTTGACTGGAACGCTCCACCGACGCCATTCATTTAATTTGCACACACTATCACAGCCGTTGACCTTTGACTTGACATTTCGCGTCCATGTGCGTTCTCGAGGCAGCTTCTTGGTCACACAGGGCTTCTCTCTCTCTCTCTCTCTCTCTCTCTCTCTCTCTCTCTCTCTCTCTCTCTCTCTCTCTCTCTCTCTCTCTCTCTCTCTCTCTCTCTCTCTCTCTCTCTCTCTCTCTCTCTCTCTCTCTCTCTCTCTCTCTCTCTCTCTCTCTCTCTCATGTTCTGCTTTTAACTATCCATCCACACCCTTCAGAAAGAGAGAGGGGGCGGGGGGGAGGAGACTGGGCCTGTCCAAATACATTACAGTAACCATTTGGAAGACAGTGAAAGAGAGAGGATGGGAGGAAAGAAAGTGGGACACGTCAAGAAGCCGTGGGCACTCACTCTGCCACTGTCCAATATGATCACTGCCTTTGTAATGCTGCATAATCACACAGTCTTCAACAGTGTGCGTCGGGGAACCGCTGCCGTCTGCAGCGCTCCTCTGTAATCATCACTTTCTATGGGTGTAAAAACAGGTTGCATGTTGAAAAATCATCGACACAAACATTGATACGAGGCTGACGTTACATTAGAAGCTCTGCTTCTCGTCTCTACGTTATGCTAAGCTAATTTGTCCCCTGGCTCTAGCTCCGTTAGCTAAACATGTCCTGTTTCTTTTGTCTCCAGACACAGAGGCGGAGAGGAACGCACTGAAAGAGCACGTCTACCCCAAACTACGAGACTTCTGCAGGGAGAACTATGGGATTGAATTCCAGGTAACTGACTGCATGCATTCCCCCCCCCCCCTTTTTTGCCACCGAGATGTTTTCTTTCCTTCTCTCGTTTGCCAATACTGACTGTTTAAGTGCCTTCGAATCTACTCCATGGCTGACACACGGGCTGGAGGGGCCCCAAAGCAGCATGCGGAGGGTCTCGCTCCCCTTTAAGCGGACAGAAGGCCAGCGAAGATAAGGCTTCCGTCAGCGAAGGCTGCCACAAATCTAGCAGCCGATAAGGCAGCGTGACGCGAGGGCCTTCCCTTTGTTGTCGTCTCCCTGTGGTGTCCACTGATCAAGATCGTTTGCATTGCAAATCAGCACCACTGTACACGGAAAGATTGGTATCAGAGGTTTGTTTGTCGAACAAATGCAGGGGAGCCCTCGAGTCAGGGAGAGATTTCTGCCACAGATTGTTCCTAGAAGGATTGGAGGAGATTGAGGGGGGACGTCAGTGACCCCCGGATTGTTTTCGCAAAGCCGTAGTCAGCAGGGTGTCCGCGGCTAATTCTCATTTCATGCTGAGAATGTTTGGATCGTAAAACAGCTCCGAGCACACACAGTCAAAAAGGTGTTGCAACAAGACTTAATAAAATAGTGTTTAGAACACTGGGCAGTGGAAATGTGTCTTTGCTGCAAAAACACAAATGACACAAATATCCGGTAAAACACACCAACAGCACCGGCTGTACAGGAAATAGCAATGTGCAAATGTGTCCATGTGTTTGAATACTGGGTCCGAATGGCAGTCGGACTGAATCACTTTTTGAATATATTAATCTGTAGACAGAGCGTTCTTATAATGGTGGCCTGATTGAAGGACTTGGAATGAGATGAGAAGGAGCACTGAAGGGTCCTGTGTGATGAGGGTTTTTTTTAGTTTTTTTTTTACGTCTTACGGTGAAATAAAGAATCCCATAAATATTCAAACGTCAACTGTATTCGTCCGGTTTTTACTTTCACACTGGATGCACGAGCGGTAGCAATAGGACCACGACTGGGGAGATGAAAATCGGTACATCCTGGTACCATGCAGCAGGATTTGCTTTGTCAAAGACGCGCGGTAACCAGACCAGGAAGATCTAACAGCCATCGCTGAATCTCTCAAATGCCTGCGCGTGGCAGAGAAGTGCGAGAGGAGCCAGGCGGAGACGGTTTTGGCTCCGGTATCTGCGGCCACGTGTCTGTCTGGTGATTCAGCTCGCTGTGACGAAGCGTGAGCTGAAATGATTATGCAGAGGGCATGGGAGTTGATACTGTGACTCACTTACTCTCCCTCCTCTTCCTCTATCCGAACCCCCGACTCCTCATCCCCACCCACGCAAAGTGAGAGTTGGCACCTTGGCTGAAACCACAGATGACTTGGGTTCGACAATAATTTGTACTAGTACGTGCAAGTTTAAAATGTTGGTTACGAGTCCTGTACGTTATGTTGAAGCCGGAGTAGATCACAGTTGCATTCATCGTTCGCTTTGATTTGTAATTTATGTGCGATTCCCGCCTCCCCTTTCACACACACACACACACACACACACACTCCCGTCTCTCACACACATCCGCTGTTTCCATCCAGCACGCTCCCTTAAGAGGATGGAGAAGAGATGGAGAGAGGGATGGATGGAGGGGAGGAAAGAGGGCACGGAAAATCCAGCCTGGGGGGGCCGAGGGCTGCGTCCTCATTCAGTCAGCGCACAGCAGCTGGGGTCAGCCGTGATTATTATTATTATGGATTTTAGCTGAACTAAGCTGGTCATCATCACCCCTTTATTCACTCTCAGAACACAGAATTGGACCCCAGCTGAGGGATCCAGATTAACTTTGATTGAATGCGGTAGGGTCCCGCTGTATCGACACTTATCTTGGGTCCAGCACCTGAATGGAGACGATGGCGAGACGTATGCTGCATTATAATCATTTTAAGAGAAAAGTGGGTTTTTGACGGGAGGCAGAGAGTGTGAACGTGAAATGAATTACTGCTCTGTCGACCATGGCTGCTTGTTAATTGGACCGGTCGTTTTTTTTGGACCATATTTTGCATCGGATCTAATTATTCTCAGGTTTACGTCGGATTTGTTTGCCTCTCTTTCTTTGAATATGAATTGATTTGTTTATAAATCCGGTTTGGATTGATTCAATTTGTTTTTTTTATTCATCTTGTGGCTTGGAAGGCTCCTGAGCAACATGGAATATGAATTTGTCTTTCATAAAAATTTTGCAACCGGCCACTGTCAGTCCAACAACCGTTGATTGCAGATATATATCAGGAGATGTGTTCTACGTGTAATGTTTTCTGAGTTCTAAAAGCTCTCTTTGCTTTTTTTTACTCGTACAGAAACAGAAAGAACGGTGGTACACCGTCTTTATTCAAGTTTGCCTCGTCAACTCAAAGTAAAACTTCATTCCACTCACCGCAAACCGTCTGGTTAGTCTTTCCACTGTTCCAACAATCACAACCTCTGGTTTGATCCACCACAGTCATGGCGGCTGCTTTACTTCCACCTACAACCCGGTTCATAGTCTCAACCCCCAGTCCGGTCATCATGGCTGTGCACATGCTTGACTGTCACTTTCTCATTTGGTTTTTGAATTATCCCAGCTCTCCCATGATCTTAACCCCATCTTCGACCTCTTCACAAATCATCTTGTTACAACGGAATCACCTCAGCCCACACGCAGGACTTGGAATGAATCCCGACTCCCGGTCAGACACGGTGCAATTATAATAAAAGTTCTTCCAGCCACGGCTGTGAGATTCTGTTCAACGGCTGTCACTCCGACGTGAGCCGCGAGATGGGAGGCAAAATGAGGGGTGAGATGACATTTCAAGACGATTTTAAAAAACCCGATTCGTGTCGTCCATTATGCTTGAACTTTTAAAAATGCGGGAATACGTCCGTCCTTTTTGACAGAGCTAAATTGACAATGCTTTTAGAATATGTCACCCACTTAAAAATGTAATTATCTGATAGCTAAGTCGTACTTTTTACGAGAAGCAAAAATTAACCACCTGAAGGAAATGGTACAAAAGGTCTCAAGTCGAACTATGTATTTTTCGAGTTTTCCGATTGATATTTCAAAACACCTGGAGAGACCGTTCAAAGCACGACGTATTGAACACTCTACCATCGGTTTACCTGCTGCCATTCTGCTCAATTTGTCTCTTTCTTCTCTCAGTCCGTTCCTTTCTCTCCTCGGCAGTCGACCATCATCGCCATTCACGCTCCACCTCTGAGACGGTTGTTTTCTCCGTTCAGTCCACAGAAACGCATCAACATGCCAACTGCCTCCACAGCAAAGAAAATCAAAAATCAAATATTGAAATGCCTCTGAGGTTTCAGCTACACTGTGCTTGTAGAACCCCATGGGAGAGCTACTCAGTCCTATTACTGTCACCGTGATGATTATATTTTCACCCCTGTCAGTTTATCCGTTGTCAGCAGGATATCGCAGAAAATATGAGCATATTTTTTGTGACATTTGATGGACAGAAAAACAAAAAAACATGAAATCATGACAGTGTTTTCATCCAAAACATGGAGACTTCTTGTCGTTAACCAGATTTAATAATCTTGTTAGTATATCGAGAGATGAGTAATCGTAACATGCAGAATAGTTCTCCTTTATTTCAAGTGGCTTTTAGTAACACCTACACTTTTTCACCCACATACTTCGGGCCCTCGAGACGTCTTCGCTCAGTTCAGCATTCTTTCGTCTGACAGCACAATCATATAAAGATTGAAGATAGTATAAAGTGATACATTTTAGCTGCAGACAAAATGGGAACAATTGAATTTCATGTCTTTTCTTGAACTTTCCGACATAAATACGCGAGGGGTCGCTCTCCGAGTCTCCTTGAAGAGGAGCGTGCTTTGCGAATGTTTGCAGTTTGCAACCAAAAAGAAGCCGATTTATACTCGATCACTGCGGTGTGGACCTGCTGGAGAGCAAAAGTGAATGCTTTGTTTACTATTTCGCAACACACCCGCATTGGTTCAACAGGGTTTCGATGAGTTTTTCGATGAGTTTTTTGCCGGTGTCGTTATTGGTTTGTGGAGCTTCTAAGTTCTCCCATTTAACTCTCAAGCGAACAGAAAACGCATCCATATAGACCTTTTTGGTGCCGATGTCATGATTACATCACGGTGTTAGCTAGAGGCAAAACAAAGGAAAGACTGGAGGCCAACATGAATCCCCTCAGAGTAGTGGGCTAAAGTTAATTACACATAGATCTTGCTGTGTTGTTGGGGGCCGACACCGTAGGAGTAATGCTCCAGCATACCTTTTGAGAAAACAAAACTATGATTTGAGGCTCCAGCGAGCTGAAATACCGTCGAAGCGCTTCACAGATGGAGAGAAAATGTTGCTAGTAGTTTAGCTTAGCCTTCTGCTAACTAGCATCACAGCTGCTGCACCGTAGCGGTGAGCTCGCCGCTCACACAAAGCTAAACCATTAGAGAGATGGAGAGAAAATGTTCCTGGTAGTTTAGCCTTCTGCTAACCGTAGCTGCAGTCGTGAGGCTGCGGTTAGCAATCGGTTAAAATATTAGCAACATTTTCTCTCCATCTCTGAAACGCTTCGCCGATATTGACTTTTTTGGGTTCCTTTCCAGCTGCTGTCAATGCTGGAATAGCAACATTTTATGCAGGATAGTTCAAGGCATCCAAAGATTTATACACCCTCGATTTATCTTTACCACGATGCTTCATTTCGCTATCGGGTGTGTAGGGGTCGGCCAATCTGGGCCCACTGATTTCTCAAAGAACACCCCGAGAGTGACGGTACATATTCAGGGAACCCATTTTCTTCAGCCATTGTTAAAAAAAAAATACATGCTAGACATTATTAGCTCACTTATGAGTATTAGCACTCTTAGACCATAGGAATAACATGTATGAATTTTGGGATAGTGCCCCTTTAAGAATGCTGGTCCTAAAGCTCCTCTAAAAAACCCAAAATGTGCTTTTATTTAAAGGGCATTGCCAGCTGTAGTGTTAGAAAAATGAAAAATGCATCTCCCTGAGTCGTTTTATTAAAAAGGTCTGCTCCCTCCTCTGCTGGGGCCTCATTACAGTCACCTCGAGTCATGTGATCTCATTGCTGTTGGCGACCTCATGTCTTTGACCGGCTCTTAACCTTAACTTGCTGTGGTTGAGCTGCACTGTAATTACCCCGGGATGTCAGAGCTTGACACATTTTCTTCGAAGGCATGCATGTGAAATTTCCTCTCGGCTCTCATCATTGGCGACCTCAATCAACTCCATTAGATTCATTAAGTGAAAATTGACCTCTTATCAAAAGCAGGCAGACTATTGAAATAAGCAAAGTAAAACATAGCATTAAGAGGTCTAACATTAAAGTCTCAGATCCCTGCTTAACCTCCCTTCCTGCAATCTGTCTGTGCCCGTTTTCTGAAACTCAGTTTTATATGCATTTCATATCATTGCAGAAATGTTATATTTGGCCATGGATTTGCTGCTGAACTGCAATTTCCTTGAGCGCTATAAAGCTGTATTCATCAAACATTCTTAGAGATTTACTTCATGTTCCTTGCCTATTTCGGATATTCCCTCCTCGACGGTTTCTACCCTTTTCTCCTTCATCCATACTCCAGTGAAGCGCAGCCGGTGGTGGGGAAAATTTAATCAGTGTATCCTCCCTGCTTACATGCACACAGGTAATAGACGTTTTCATTTAGCTTTTAATTACCTTGCATCCTCCCAATCACCCGCTGAAACCCGATCATAATTGGGGGGGCGCTCATCTCATTTTATCCCCCCCCCCCATCCGCTCATTGTCAACACACGGCCGATTGCCGTCTCCCACACGTGTGCGTTGGAAGTTGGAAGTAGATTAGTGACACTGATACGCAATGACTGATGTGCCAAGCAATGAGCTGTCCACATCAGTGAGGGATGCTTATCATGCGTGTGTGGGAGTTGTTTTCCAAAGTAAAAGCCTTTAGTGGTTCAGATAATAGAAAGGGGGCTTGTAACTATCAGCCTTGTTATAAAGTTTTTATCCCACATCCATTTGTCTCGCTCTTAGAAAGACTTTTAAAACAATTGGTCTGTCAACGAATCTTTTCAATCCCAAACATGCTCTGGTTCCAGGCTCTCCAACGTGAGAATGGGTGCCTTTTCACTGTTTTACATCATCTGAATCAATATGTACAATGGAAATAATTACAAATGAATTAAAGCATCCTCTGCTTTATGGTCAGTGTGACTCTAAATGGACCACAATGTACGAAATGAACATCATGCTGTGTTGAAGAAGACTTGAAACTAGAGATTGAGACCATAAACTCATGTTTACAATGTTTACTGAGGTAATAAATCAAGTGACAAGTAGGGTCATGCCCTCATAGACTTCTATACAATCGGACAGGGCCACCCCCTGCTGGTCAGTAGAGATAATGCAAGTTTTGAAACACTTCCACACCAGCTTCACTCGGAAGAACCGGAGGTTGCAACACAAATCTGAACGGAAATCAAATAAATATGTACTTTTGTGCTTTCTAGTATTTGCTTGTTGACTTTAATGGAAGTTGAATCGCCCTATCGTTGACAAACGTATCCATGGCTTTGGTTTGAGGCCTTCCAGGCAAAAAGGTTGGTTGCTACTGGAATAATTGCTCATGAAGATATGTGTTAGTTGCAGCCGGAGGCAGCTGGTTCGGTCTCCTTCAACAGAAACGCAGCTGCTCACAGACGCACAACAACAATCAAGCAGCTGAGCCGAGGTGCAGCTCCAGCACTCCCTGCTGCTCCGCCAATAACGGGAGAGGACAATATCTCCCCGACTGTCAAGTCCCACACTGTTCTGCAGAGCTTGACTAGAGATATATCGACTCAACACATTTAAACCTGGGAGAACAAACAATCTGCAGCCACTGGGTCAAGTTCTGAGAAAACACGTATTTTATTCTGCGCAGGTGCATCAGCTTAAATAGACAGTCACATGACACACTCACACCTGAAATGCATTGGCAATAATTGGGAGCACAATCAGTTGCTTCAATTAACACCCCCACTTGATCACACATTATTGACAACCATAAATCATACAAGGGGAAAAACATGGAAACCAACTGCACTTAACTGCACTTAACTGGCTATGCCCCAAACAAGAACATGGAAAAAGTAAGTAGCTTTGCTTTAGTAGCTGGTTTTGTCATCAGGTCAGCTACCATCCGGTCTGTTGGGCAATACTCCAAACATACTTTACAGTCATTAACAGTTGATCTCACAAAATGGTATTTTATATCAATGTGCTTACATCGCTGTCTGCTCACTGGATTCTTGGCTAATGCAATTGTACCTTGGTTATCTCCAAAAATCTTAGGTACATCATACAGACAGTCATCAAGATGTTCAAGCAGTTGAGATAAGTAAAGACACTCTTGTGTGGTTGCGGCCAACGCCATATACTCTGCCTCACAAGTTGACAGTGCTACCGTTGGCTGCTTTTTGGTCTTCCAGGAAATCAGAGGACCATTCTCACTCAGACTAACACAATAACCAGTTGTACTGCGTCTGTCAGTTGCATCACCTGCCCAATCTGCATCACTGTAAGCAAACAACCTCAGCTCATCACATTTTCTGTAACACAACATTTTGTCATTTGTGCCCTTCAAATATTTCAGTACATGCTTAACAGTTGTCCACTGCTCTTCTGTCGGCTCACTGAAATGCTGTGACAGTCTGCTTACAACAAAGCTCAGATCAGGTCTGGTGCATGAGGTTAGGTAGATTAGGCTACCCACTGCCTCTCTGTATTTTCTGGGGTCACCTAGCTTCTCATCAGTGTAATGCAGCTCTGGTTCACAAGGTGTTGACCTGGGCTTACAATCCTGCATATTAAACCTGTCAAGCAGCTTGTCAACATAGCTCTGCTGTGACATGGTCACACATCCATTACACTGATCAAAAGTGATACCAAGAAAATTCTTCAGTCTGCCCAAATCTTTCATCTGGAACTTCACAGCAAGCATCTTTTTTACTGCTTTTAAAGCACTCTCATCACTGGCTGCAATAACCAGGTCATCAACCCAGATCAGTAGGATCACCTTGTCATGTTCCGTTTCTCTCTCATAAACACAGTGATCGGCTGGATTCTGTACAAACATATTTTCACATAGATAGTCATGCAACATTATGTTCCAGTTTCTACCTGATTGTTTAAGCCCATATAGTGACTTCTTTAGTCTACACACCATCTTCCCATTTGTCTGAGATTTTACATCATAACCCTCTGGCTGTTCCATGTAAATCTCACAATCAATTGGTGCATGTAAGTAGGCGGTTTTAACATCCATCTGATGCAGGATCAGATCCTCCTGGGCAGCTTTCTGCATCAACACTCTCACACTAGTCAGGTCGGCAGTAGGAGAAAACGTTTCTCCATAATCTACACCCATCCGTTGACTGTATCCCTTGGCTACATAGCGGGCCTTGTACTTGTCAGATCCATCAACATTGGTTTTGAGAGTATACACCCATCTACCCCCCACTGCTTTCTTGCCCTCAGGTAAGGTGGTCAGAGTAAATGTGTTGTTATCCCTCAGTGCCTTCATCTCCTCATCCATTGCATCTATCCACTTACTTGAGTTGGATGAAGACACAGCATCTCTGAACGTCTGCGGTACATTACAAACCATCCTGTAGCAATAATCAATGTTGATCTGAGCCTGATCACTCTCTATCCCATAGAAGTCTGGCCTCCTCCTCTCTCTAGCAGGGTATCTCCGTGGAGACTGGGATTCGGGCTTGACTCCACCTGTCTGTAGGCCTATCTGGCTTGGACCTGGCCTAGCTTCTGGGATGTCGTTCTGCTCGGGTTTGTCAGGGTCAGGTCTGGTTGCGTTAGACTGCACACCAGTGTCATCGTCGGACATGTCATCAGTCTGCTGTCCCTCAACACAGGACATGAACCTCACCAGTCGGTGCTTCATCACCTTCCTGCTGTCAGGGTAGTAGACCATATAGGCTGGACTGTTCTTGTCATAACCAACGAAGATGCCCTTGTCAGACCTTGACTCTAGCTTCTTCCTGTCCTGCCTGTAGGCGTAACATACAGTACCAAACTTCTGCATCCTGGAGACATTAGGTCTCCTTCCTGTCAGCATAAAGTAAGGTGTCTCTCTGGTGCGGTTGTTGAAACATCTATTCCTCACCACTGCTGCTGTCTGGACCGCATACGGCCATAGCTCCTTGGCTAACTGGCTCTCCAAGAGCATACATCTCGCCATGTCAAAAAGGGTTCTCCAGTTACGCTCAGCAGTGCCATTCTGGTGTGGTGAGTATGGTGCTGATCTTTCATGTCTGATTCTATTCCTACGCAGCAGAGCTTGGTAACCCTGCCCTGTGAACTCTGTACCATTGTCAGACCTGATACACTTCACTTTCCCATATGGGGCTGTGTCGGCTAGAAACCTCTCTGTGGCTTCTACAGTGTCCCTCTTGTACTTTAGATAGTACACAAACACTGCACTTGAATAGTCGTCAGTAAAGGAAAGTGCATACCTATACCCTTCCTTGGACTCTGGGTCAATGGGGCCTGACAAGTCAGTGTGAACCAGCTCTAAGGCTGATTTGGCCCTCACATCAGGCTTCCTGTTTCTGCTCTGAGTGAACTTGCCCTGAGTACACACTTCACATATCATGGATTTGGACGCTTTACCCCTGATTGACATTCCATCCACAACATTCTCTAACTTCATGACATCATCAAAATTACAGTGCCCCAAAATCTCGTGCCACGTCTGAATATCATGACAGCTCATACATTGATCATCACAGTCATTGTTTACTGACACAGTAGGCAAATAGAACAGTCTGTTATGCTCATAAATGAGGAAGCGCGTACCGTCTCTATACTGCAAGACGTTTTCTCCTTCCTTGAAGATCACCGTTGCCCCACGATAAGTTGCAGCTCTCACGGAGAAGATGTCTTGGGGATACGAGGGGATGTACAGCGCCTGCTTCAGTGTGGTACTGAGGTGCCGCCCCCTGCTGTCGATCAGACACACCTCGGCGTCTCCTCTGCGCTCCGCGACCCCCGTGCAGCTTGTGCCATCGGCCAGCTCCACGCAGTGCGTCTCGGACTGGAATCGGTCATCGAAGTTCTTGAACTTCGCCAGGTCAGTGATGATATGCGCCGTCGCACCGGTGTCCACCATCAAGCCCTTTCTGGTGACACCGCTTCCTGGCTCGCTGGTCACCAGCTTGAACACGAAGGTGTTGTCATCCATCTCCTCGGACACTCCACGCGCGTTGTCCCGCTGCCACTGTCGCCATCCTCCTCGCCGTCCGGTACTCTCGCCCTGGCCGTACCACTGTTGACCACGCTGACAGTCTCTTACCTTGTGACCTCTCTGGCCACAACGGAAACACACAATGTCCCCGCTCTCGGTGCTGCGTGCACCTGCGCCTGCTGGGGCAGCCCTCCTTGGATGCGCCTGGGCCCTCATGACATTGTCGTCGGCCGCAGCTGTGCGCATACCTTCAGTGCTCTCATAACTGCGCAACTTAGTCTTGAACTCCGCAAAAGAGAGAGTCTCATAACTTTGAGTGATAAAAATGGAAAAAGGCTTAAATGAGTCTGGCAGCCCCTTCAAAATCATTGCAACCAATAGTCCATCGCTTAAAACCTCTCCAGCATTACGCAGCGCTGTGATCGAAATCTCAGCACGTATGACATAGTCAGTCACACTCTCACTACTCATCTTTTGCAAAGAAGTCAGTTCTGTATACAGGCATACAATGCGGGGCTTACCCTTGCCTGCATAATAGTCACGCAAAATCCTGAGCGCTCCACGCCCGTCATCCGCTGCCTCTCGCATGACCAGAGACAAACTTTTGTCATCAAGGAATTGGATCAGTTCCGCGTACGCTTCCGCGTTCTTCGCCGCATCCTCAGCCAGTGCGTTTTCTTCTGCGCCATCGGCGGGCTGATTCAAAATGGTGTCCTTCAGTTTCTGCAACCGCAGATGTCCCAAAAACTTTGTCTCCCACAGTTCATAGTTCTTTTCGTCCCCATTAAAAACAAGACGAGACCAACGTGAACTCGTATGTCCGCTCATGGTGCTGGCACTCCAATCCGTGAGATACGCACACAAGCAAATGTCTCTCAGTGGCTACTCACGCCGGATATCTCTTTGCACAAACGTCTAACGCATCTGGGCCCATAACCTGTTCTGCAGAGCTTGACTAGAGATATATCGACTCAACACATTTAAACCTGGGAGAACAAACAATCTGCAGCCACTGGGTCAAGTTCTGAGAAAACACGTATTTTATTCTGCGCAGGTGCATCAGCTTAAATAGACAGTCACATGACACACTCACACCTGAAATGCATTGGCAATAATTGGGAGCACAATCAGTTGCTTCAATTAACACACACTCTGAGTTTCAGTGCCGTCCCGGTTAATACGGGGCTGCCAGTCACTGCCGTTCTCTGCCACACTGCGGATGTGCCAGTCATTGTGCCAGGCTAAACTCATTTGAGCTCGTCTGGAGAGCAGCAGAATGAAAACCAGAGCCTGTAATGCATCTTATTGTAAGCCACATGTCAATCCCCATCAATTCCTCACCTTTCTCTGCGTTTGTACAGTTGGAATTGTCTGAGCTGCCAAACCTCGTGACAAAATGTGTTGAGGGGTTTCTATTTAGAGGTGCAGGAGAACGATTCTGCAAGAACATTGAATTGGTGTTTTTTCGCACATATTAGAAAGTGACCCTTGGCCCATGTTTGTGTGTTGTCAGGTGGTGGACCTGTACTGGGGTGCGGACCCAGAGGAGTGGGACAGTCCGGAGCTGCAGCGACTCAGGATGAAACTCCTGGAGGAATGTCTTAAGACCTCAGCGGGACCATGTTTTGTTGTAAGTATTGCAGCAGGTACACACAATGTAATGGATTTTGTCCAGGAAAATCCTCTAAAAATCAGTGTGTCCCTCTCCATCTCATTACATGGCTCTGGTATGGCATTAAAGCTGGATTGTTCCCAGGCTGTTTGCTTTTGACGATCTAATAGCTGCGTCAAACGACCTTATAAAAGTGAAGTAATAATTTCGAAAAATGACGCGTGAACGTCAGCTGCGTTCGAAGTCCTTGTTTCCGTCTCTATTCCGCTGACAGTGGATAAATGTACGATGTAGAATCCTGCTCTCTCTGTTTCAAACAGTGGCGATATCATCGCCACTGGAGCGCAAAACGAGGAGAAAGTCTCTTATCTTGGGCAGGCTTATTGAAAAGTCCATGCAAAGCTAAAATTACATTTGTATGAATGAGTTCTGTGAAGACTTGTGCAAGGGGGGGGGGGGAGAGAGTGGCATGACGCATAATTAGGGTGACATTTGAGTGATCTTTTTCAGATAATTTTAGGCCACGTAAAAAAAAAAAAGAGTCAGGCACAAGGAAAGAAAAGGACAAAGATAGGAGGGAAGAGGAGGAAAAAGACGGGAAGAGGAATTGATGGTGAATTATTCAAATGGGACAGATCAGTTTCTCGAGGTTGAAATTGAGGTGAGAGATCACAGGGAGACGTAATGCATTATGGGTAGGGGACAGGAGCCCAGTTCTCCAGGGAACCTAATCTCTTTCCCCAGACTGAGTCTGGTGTTTTCTTCTTCTTCCACCCTGCATGCACTGCTCCGTCCTTCCTCTCTCAGTCAAACTCACTTTTCAGTGCAAAACACATGCAGCTTAATCAGTCAGTCATTCTAGCTTATTTACAGGACTTAAAAAACATGTTTTTTTGTCTATTTGACATGAAACAAAGTGCGTTCAAAGCCGATATTCAGCATCAAGGTTCCAAACTCATCACTCCTTGCGAGCAAACAACCTCAGCGGAGTTTGTGGACACTACTAAGTGCAGTATTGCAACATTAGCTCCAGAAAAGGCTGTTATATGGGTTGAGTGAAGCTTAAAAACAGTATTTTTCCACGATATAAATAAACCGCAAGAAACATCATAACACACGCGTGCCAAATCACGCTCAAAATTCACCGCAAGAAATGAATTCACAATAAATACCAATGAAAACTCCACACACTAGAGATTGTACCAGAAATTAGCAGCAAAGCTATTTCATCACCCACAGCCGGCAGAGAAGAAATAAAGGAGCCCAACTTCTGATATCACCAAGCAGCCAGAACAACAGAGCCAATGGTCACATGTGTCGGCACACGCAGGAAATGTAGGAACTTACCGTGGTGAAGTTAGGCAGTCAGTTCTAAGAAGCGACATCAAAACATTGGATGATCCCACATCTGGCTTGAAATGGAGTCTCCTCTGCGCCCGGAGCAGATATTACAAACCGTCAGGGTACAGTAGCGTAATCAAAGTGTTAACAGTCAGGCTTCCTCGTCAAATGCTATCGTAGTAACAGCAAGTGTTACTGCACTGGTGTTTGCAGCAGAGCTGGCAAGTGATCAGTGTGGCAGCACCTGAAAAGAAGCAAAGGGTGCGTTAGATATATGCACCAGCAGCTGGAGTATGGCATGTGAGTGTGAGCGGCACACACGAGTTGTTTGCCTGAACTTCAACAGGTTGCAGCGCCATAAAACATTGACATGAATGTATTCGTAAAGATTGGTGTGATACATTGTTGATATTTCTTGCCACATTTTCTCTGAGTCTAATCCACTGCACGTCCACGCTGTTTCTTTCCCAGAGGTGCCTTAATATTGCAACAATTTCTTACAAATATTGCTTAAGTACTTTGAGAATTGACCCCTTGCGCTTTGAAAAAGTTGTTTGCTGATGATGTTGGCAGTCTAGAAGATTTGCCTCGAGTACTTTTTTGTCCTCGTGTGCTCGTGTGGTATTTTGATGTCACGGCCTTTAAAAGCTCATTGAGACGTTGTGTGCTGTACAATGTGAGCTCAATCAGGCTAAACTGCACTGAAACTACCAGCTCCGAGTTGAAAAGAAGTGACGCAACCTCCGCTTTTGGGCCGCCGGCTCGGCGTTTACTGCGCTGATTTCATTCATTCCCCGCCGGCCTCGCCGCCCTCTGTCCCTGCTGCAATTTCACCATCTTAACCCGGACTGACCCCGAGCAACACCACACAAGAACACACAGGAACCCAGGTACGCACACACACACACACACACACACACACACACACAGCTCTTTGTTCAGTCTCCCTCTGATCCGTCTTTCTTCCTCTCTCTCCCGCTTTCAAAGCACACACACACACACACACGGTGCGCATACAAACAGAGCATCTTGACCCGAGGCATTCTCTCTGTCTTGAGTTTGGGTTGTGACTCTCGGTGATACACGTCCTCCCCATCTGGCCGGTTGAATCTTTAATGGCGCGTTCCACTCGTCCGTCTCTGTGGTGAATGAAGGGTTTTATGCAGAGGAGGCCACAGAATGAAGTCCCATTCAGACTTGTCAGAGACAGCTGTCTTTCGTCCCTTTAGTCTTTAGTTTTAGTTTCCAGGACCGGGGAGCTACGAGCGGCAGCCTCGGGTTCTTTGATCGGGGACAAGTCCCCGCTTATGACAGTTCTGGGTTGTCTGGGCCGTCTCCGGAGAACCGTTGTTTATTTTTACGAGGTGGTACACCTAGATATATACATATATATGTGTGTGTGAGGATACGTCTTTCTTTATGAGCAGGAATCAATTGCAGCGAGTGTTTTACAAAGGGCACGGCTGAACACATGACAGGTGGCAGTGCAGGGTTGCTAGATACACACACACACACACACACACCTGGGCGAGGGGGGGCTTTTTCTCTAACCTGTCGAAGCAATAAAGCCGGTTTCCATGGCGATCACAGGGGTTGGCATGGCGACGGTGTCATTGACCCGGAGATTAAGCATGACAATGAGCCACGACTGCTCTTCTGCTCTCCGACGGTCTCAAATTCCCTCGTGTAAAAACAAAAAAACCACTAAAACTTGATAAATGCCTCGAGGACGGGTATCGGCAAACAGCGCGCCGACGCTCCTCCGGTTCTTCTGCTTTTCTTCTCTCTCCGTGTCGCAGGTTTTCCGCGTGTAAGAGGATCGTAGAGGATACTTGTTTTCTCTCTGCCTCTCCTCCATTCATCTCGCATGACGTAAGACCTCTCATCTTCAGGGGAAGTTGATATTCAAAGCCAATAGTCAGTGCCTAGAATTGAACAAAAGACGGACTTATTGGAATGTGGAACTTGCCTGTGTTCTTGAAAATTGCTGCTGTTCAAATAGTGTCATTTGGCAAGTCTGAAGCTTTGTTGCAAATCCATACAGCTCACTTATTTGAACTTTTCAAGTGTGCTGTCGACGGACACAATAAAATTCACAAATGAAATCGAGGAATAAATCAGGAGGTGTGTGCTGGTGAGACAGCTCCTGATCTTGAAAACATAAAAAGGAAAATGAGTATTGATTCGACGCAAAAACATTTGAATGTTATTTTTCATCAATAAATCTTGTGAAATGACAGAAACCGTCATCTCTTCATACCCAATACTTGTTTGACTTCCTACAGCTCCAATCCCATCTGTTCCCACCGAAGATGTAAATATTTAAGAGCAATTATGTAAAATACTTTTCTGACAATCATAAAATAGATAGAATTGACCAGCCTTTTTCTTGCAGAGCGCTTTGATTTCTTGTACTGCAAAAACAGTATAAATGACAGCACACCGTGTGCTATAATATCAGTTTGTAGTGTGTTTTTTGGCTCACTGCTCCGCGAGTGAGCGCGCATGTCTCTGAAACTTCAATATTTCTCTGTTCAGATCATCGGTTTCTTTTTAGAGGCGTTCCTCCCTCCGCACTGCCAAAGCTTACGCAGCAAATATGGGAACAGTTGACAGTGTGCTCCCTTGATTGATTGACCCTGTGAGTGTTTGATTTGTTGATTCATACTGGAGCTGTGTACAACATCTGAGACGCCTCTCCCAACCGGCTCATCAGATAAAGTGCACTTAGCCAGAGTATAAAACCCCCTTCCACGGATGAAAACCCAGCGGGGGGGGAGGCCCAGTGCCTCCATCCTCTACTGACACATCACTACAGCACCGTGAGTCACAGAGGGTGGATGAGGTGACCCGATGGGTCAGCACTACATCCCACATTAAATACAGCGAATCCTGTACCATCTGCTGAACCTCTCCCTGAAACAGCAAAATGCAAGCAGGCACGTTAGCATGCCTGGCTAACTCGTTTACTGCTAAAAGCAGTAACTTAACCCAAGAGGCTCTGTGACAAAGACGACGCATTACAAGCTGTGCCAGCGCTTTGAAATGGTGTTCGCTTCCTGTATCGTTGGCGTAAGAATGTCTTGTTTGTTGGTTTCACATTTCCGGTGAGAAAAGCTAAAAATGAAACTTGTCTTTCAGCATTTTGGAGAGCAAACGCAATTGTGTCCTTTTGTTACTCTGAGCTAAATGGTGCACCTGTCAGTTTGGGTTTGAATGCAGCTCATGACCGCTCCTGTCAGTCACAGCGGAAGATAGCGAGCAGCCTGCCCTAATTATCTATTCGGCTCTTTGTTTTGGCAGGAAGGGAACGTAGGGAGTTACACACAAGAGGGAATCCCTTTCCTTTCTTCCTCTATTTTGTACTTTCTGTCTCACAGATAGCTTGGCTCATGTTCTGTACTTAAAGTAGCACGATTTTTCTTACGAGTCTTCTTGCTTTGTTGCATGCACTTGAATATTCCAGTCCTTTTGATATTCAGGCTATTAAAAAAAACATTGTTTTTCACCGTTTTGTGCAGGATACATGCATTTCATGTGTTGTTCCACTGCATAAGTGGGTCGGCGTAATGTTTTATACAATGCCAATGATGGGTTTGGATACAAAATGCAAGGCCCAACCTTGAAAATTACACCTCCTCCTCCAAAACAACTGATACTGTACATGTAAAACTATCTTCCATATCCCCAAATAGCTGCAAAAAAGAACCTTCGGTATCAAATGTGGGCAACAAGGCCACAAAGCTGCATGTAAAACCAATCCGCCACCGGGCATTGGTGGGTTTTGAGAGTGTGCTTTCCTGCAGACCGTGCCACATGCCATCATCTGATTCCGCTTGTTCTCTGCATCTGTTCCCGTTGCGAATGCCAAGGGAGCGAGGAGCCCAACATGCAATGGCTTTGAAGCGTCATTGCCCCGAGCGCACCAACGTAGTTTTCCTGCTCATCGGAGCTCACAGTCATTTGGCTTGTCCCTCACTCGCTCCGCGTCTTCGCCCCCGAGACTTTCGACTGCATGTGAATTACGACACATGGAGTAAAGATCAGCTGGTCATGGAGCGGACGATTTACAGTGATTTCTTTTTGATGTCTTTTTTGCCCTCGTTCTCTTTGAATGTGACCGATGGAGCACATCAGGGATCGAGCCAAGAAACGGCCCTGATCATATCCTGAGGTACCCGTCACTCAGAAGCATGGGGGAGGAAGGGAGACTCATTGGAGCTTGCAGTAGATACGCCATGTGGAGTGGGAGATAATAGTGGGATGAAAAGGCCACGATTTCATTTGATGATGTCTCATCATGCAGCTGAGTGTTCTAGTTCTCTGGCTGAGACGATATGGAGAGCGATTGCCGGTATTAGCTTTGGCGAATAAGACTGATGACGATGGTGTCGGCGCCCCGTGACGAAAATAACATTAACTTGGAGTACAGAAGCACAATTAAATCAAATTCCACGCTCTTTGACTCTCACAAATCGACATTGCTCACTTTAATTAATGCATTCATTTCCTTTTCATTTAAAACAGTCCCATCTGTTCTATAAAGAAAGCAAATCTGCTCATTCCCTGAATACTGCTGATTACTGAGCATTAGGGAAATTTGGCCGCGCGCTGTGTATTTTATACGACAGCGTGTAATCCAAATATTTGCAGAGAAGCAGCAGAACAAATCTGCTTTTTCTTACAACAAAGAATTATTCAGCAGGGGTTGGGATTGAACCTCCGCGTTTTAGAGGTAATTATTAATCGATCATATATATACTCATTCATATCATACTTTTGAATGATACAAAACTACGACAACGAACACAAATCAGTTTGTGTCTTCCTTTGAAAATGTGCCTGTTGCTTTGTCACTCGTAGTTTGAGAATGCAGTTTTCTGTCTTTTACATCTCGTCATGTTGTGATATTTGTGCGACAGTGTGTGTCGTGTGGTGGGGCAGGTGGCATTTTCACTGAACAACCACAGTCTTTATCTGGCTTGAGCATGAATGTTATTTAACACTTGAACGTTAATGTCTCTCTGTGGGAAGAGGGGTCCGACACTTTCATATTTAAATAGAACACCGTACATATGAGGCTGTAAAGCAATTTCCATCCAAGAGAGAGCCGTCAGTGGTGCACACAGAGTGGGGAATCGTGGTGGCAGTTACGACCCTGATGTCACTATTTGGCTGGTGGATGTCCCGACTGCACCACAGTTGCGCCTGTGGCTCTGAAATTGCTTTAAATAAGTCACACTGTGTGCGTCATTGACTCTGGAATTCACCCTGCGCCACTGGCCAAAACAAAAAAAGAAAAAAGAGCCCTAAAACAGTGTGAAGGAACATGATTATACACATCAGCTGTCTCCCTCTTTCTCATCTTCCTTTCCTTCCTCCCCCCCCCCCCCTTCAGGGTCTGGTGGGAGAAAAGTACGGCAGCATCCGAGTGCCGGGGGAGGTGGAATCAGCCGAGTTCGAGATGATCTTGGATGCAGCGGTGGAGGCGGGGCTGGACACACACATCTTGGAAGAGTGGTACTGCAGGGATGAAAACTCTGTGCCACCCGCATACTACCTCAAACCCAAAGCCCAAATGCTGAAGAACTACCAGAACTCTGTGAGTCCGGCTAACATGATACATGAAAAGGGATGTGTGTTCCTGATTATTATTTCACCCACATGGATGTTGAACCGTTTTTTTCAGTGCCGATAATGGATTCTTGTCCTTGGGATCAGTGCTTCATGAATAAAATGATCCTTGAGGAACGTATTTTATATGCACATACAGAAAAGAAAAGCAACTTTGTGTTCAGCTCGAGCGCAAAGTAGTTTGGTCTCAGGCAGCTCGAAATTACCACATCAAAGTTAATTTATACAAAACAGTTTCAACCTTCATATCTCTAGAGAGATGACAGAATATCTGGATGAGTTTCGTTTCACACTTGTATAGCCTTGACACTTGTATAGTACTTGAATAGCCACGTTCCCTCGGTTCCCACTTAAGCTGCGGAGTCAGACTGTCCCTCTTCCCTGCTCTCCGTCCTGCCTAGATGGAGTCCAGCAGCGCAGTCAAGACCAAGAATGACAAAGCCTGGAGGAACGTGTCGGAGGAGATCAAGAGGATCTTCCGAACGGCGGTGCTGCAGCTTCAGGAGAAGGGGACCATGAAGAGCGCTCAGGCCAAGAAGTTCCTTTGCTCTGGTTAGTTTCAGGTCGACTTCTTCTTGCTTTTTTCATCTTCATCTGTCACGTCTTTTGAAAAAGAGAAAGAAAAAAAGATGATTTCTTTCAAAATATACCATTAATTCTTTCGGAGGATAGAAATCACGCAGCAAAGGTCATATATTTCATGAGTGAGGCCGCTGCGTAGATCCTCATCTTGTCACTAAATTGGTAACGAGAGATGAGATGCAATCAGGATCTGTCGGACTCAGCTCAGCAGACGACGGTGATTGATCGATCGGCCCGATTTTATGTTCACCTCTCGGTCATTAATCCAAACAGTGTTTTGCGAATGACAGTTGAAAACCCCTTTTTATTCATGTTTTTTTATTGTTGTCGTGCAATCATGTCAGTGGTTATCAGGCTGATTATTGAGGAACAAAACCACCATTTTCCATTCATTGTGCTTCTTGAAAATTCTTATTTAAGATCAAACATCAAAACAGAGAATAGAGTAAGAAAACAAAAGGTATCTTCAGGTTTTGATACCTCTGCTGGCGTAAAAGCTAAAAGTGTGACATTTCAACGATTCCTCCCACTGTTTACTTTCACTCTGCGAGGTTTGATTGCTCCCGTCTGTAACAGACTCCACAGAGGAATCACACAGTTATTACTGAATTGTTTGGACAGCGTTGAATTCATCTTTCATCTCTTTTTCTCAGACGGTCACTGTGGTGGATGATCTCTCAGCAATATTCCATCTGAGTCCAATGACAGGTCTATCAGAACAGGCCTGGCCCTGTTCTGATAGAGCAGGCACAAGATGTAGCGTTTTTTTTCATGGAAGGAAATAAAGAATAAGCTCATTGAAGAATTGCAAGTTTTATAATTTCACATGAAAAAGGAAGCCCCTCCTTTGTGTCAGGAAACTGCACTTTTTATACACTCTAATTGGGCTTTCAGCAGCGCTTTGAGGAAGTTGTGCCGTCTCCTGGAACTTTCCTTTTGTAACTTTTCTCGCTCCCACCTAATTAGTAAGCTACCATGTGAGCTGAACTACACAGGAGATGCTGGCGGAATTTCAGTCAGCCGGCTCTTTGTTGTTGTTGGGGAGCCGGTGATACAGTTCAGCAGTGCTGGCTTATGTGAGTTTATCAGCTTTGATTCCTCTAAGATAAGGCTCAAGAGAAAACGATCTAATCGGAGGCTAAAGGCTTCCAAAGTCCATTCGGCTCTGCTCCTGAAAGAAATCGAAATCTTACATCTGTAAGACGTTTATCTTTGAAAGTTATACATCATAAACCAGAGGTGGTCCTTATCGGCCATTAAGTCAAAACACAACGCTGAGTTTTCAAACGTTATTACAGATGGAGAAGTCGAGGACGACGTCTTAAGTTGTATTTCTCTCTTATTTCAGCCTTGGAGGACGAATTAGACTTTGCCCTTGGGAAACAAACGCCTGCCTTTCTCAGGAAATGCGTCTGCTACATTCGCAAGATCGCCAACTTCGACCGCTTCGCCAAAATCCCTGACATGACCCGCTACATGGACATCGTGGTCGGCGGCGATCGCGTCATGCGCAACCAGGAATCCTACGAACGCCTTCTGAAGATACGGGACGAGTTCATCCCCACAGTCGTCGCCGCCTCCAACCTCCGGGTCTACTCTTCGGTCACCCACTGCGACATGAAGTTGGGCTACTCCCAAGAAGTGGAGAGCAACTATGTGGAGGGTCTGTGTAAACAGTTCTACGAGGACATAGTGGATATCATTCAAGCCACCGTCCAGCAGAACTTGGGCACGGAGACGGACCCGCTGTACGACGAGATCCTGCAGCACCTGTCGCTCTGTAAAAGCTACGCCGAACTCTACCAGTTCAAGACCGAGTCGTTGGATTACATACAAGAGTACCTTCTGCCCTCCAAGGGGAGCAGAATGAGCCCTCTGGTGGTGTACGGGGGACCTTGCACTGGGAAGACACTGCTGCTGTCCGAGGTGGCCAAACAGGTGAGACATGACGGGCAGAATGTTTTGGAAACGATGGTGTTATCTTTCTCCTTTTCGTGTGATCCCCCGGCCCTCCTTCTCCCTCACTTCATGCCGGCTCTCGCAGTGCGTTCACGCTTGCGCTCCTCTTGTCTGTCTGATCTGAGCATGTGTCCATCTTTGTACCGCGGAGTATGAGGGGGCGTGCAACTGTTCATCTTTTCTCATCAAACGCTCGCTTTGACCATCTGCGCGTCTGCCAAAAGACAGCACACTGCCGTGCACACGTCTATGGTTTCCTGTCGGGCCGTGCGATCGTGTGCACTGTGCATCCACATATGACTTCACGGGTTTGCTTTGCTTTGTGTGTGAGCATCTGTAAATATTTCTGCCAAGCATGTGTACATTTGTTTCTCAAAGCAAATGTGCCGTGCGTTGTGTAGATCTGTGTTTTCTGTTCGGTCTCTGGCTTTTGTGTGTGCCATCTGGCTGCCCGGGTACATTAGGATCACGCCGTAGCCAAGATCACACGGCCCCAAACCCGCAGATCTACCGCTGCTGTCCAAACCCTTTGTGATAAACGTCACATTGACACATTCATGTCATCCAGGTTCATTAAATGTTACAAGGTACAATAACAGCAATGCAGCAACGATCAAAGCCTCCAGTGTTAAAGATGACCACGTGGCCGTACGGATGAAAGTAGAAACAACACAGAATGTACAGACGCACTCTCATAAAGCCGAGCTTAGTGATCGAGGAGGTGTGTTAGAGAACACGGACAAGGATTAAGTAACAGGACCATGTGTCTAGTTTCTAGTTGTCAGGGGAGTTAAACCTCCTTTTTTTTAGAGCCTGTCCTGATTTTCGTGCCTTAAACTTCTTTGTTCTTTCTCGTTTTTAATACCAGGTGGATCTTTCAAAAGCATCCTTTTAACCATTTTGGCAGTCAATCTATTTCCTCAAGTATAAACGAGTTTTTGTAAACAAAAAAGGGATCAAAAATCATCAGAAAGGTTTTTAGGAATGCACAAAAAGCTAGATATCAGTTCTGTCCGTCATTTGTTTAATTGACTGGTAATTAGAAATAAATTGTCTGTTTCGGCTCGAATAAATAAATACGATTTTCATTGAAATTATGCAAACGATTGTATCACATTTTGTACTACCACACATATTACTGCCCACACAGATTCACCTCCTGATTTATCATACAACCCTATTACACCAATACAGTCTGTGACTGGTCTCTCCAATTTTACATGTGAAACTGCACTGACTACTTTAGTCCCAAAAAAAAGAGAAAAAAGGACCTAAATCATAAAATACTTGCTTCCAGAACCAGAAGATGTAGTTTAGATGTTGGATGTTGATAACACAGCTTTACTATGATAATTGTAGTTTTCTGCAGTTGGCTGAAGTTTCTCACCAGCATATCGTCCTGTGTGTTAATCCCCAGCCAGTTAGTTGCAGCAAGTTCAGACAGAAAGAACAATAGTTTGAAAGCCTTGGTGTTTGAAGGAGAAAGGGACGTTATTAGATTTGGGTGAGACTAAAAGAGGCGATGTGCTGTCCAAACAATTCCACGGGTGAAGTGGTCTGGGGCCACTGCGCCATAAACTGTGTGCTTGAGTCCACAGATTGTAATTCACACCAACCTGTTTGTTTTATCTTCTCACTTTTGAGCTCAGACCATACCAGATCCTTCATGTAATGCAATAAATACCATCCACAGCCTTATGTGAAGCAGATATGTGTAAACTCAGAAGCAAAGACACAGAGTCATCCTTATTAATCTTTTATGTCGTAGTACAGGTAATATTGTGTCCTGTTTTTGTTTTTAGTATTTAAGAAACGCCTGTTGTAATATGTACATATCGTGTCATCGGGCAGAAAAAAGTGTACAAATATTGTTAACTTTAATTTGTGCGCATAACCTGTGAACCTTCAATCTACATTACTAACTACAAACAATGGCTATAAAAATATACCAATTTATGAAAGTCAATCAGGCTGACTAATTGTATTTCAGTTATATAAATTCAGCCACACACACAGATAATTGCAAATGATCTACTTACAGATTCTGTGTCGCTCTCTCTTTCTTCCCCCGTCTCTCACGCATACAAACAGCTGAATGTGGAGCAGGCATCATCACTATTGCCCTAAATGTGTCAAAAAACCATCTTAATGTCTCCCCAAATCTCAGCTGGTACCATTTAATGAATTCATGAACGGAATTATAATGTCAACGAAGCCTAAACAAATGGGAGTAGTGCTCATTCATCGAATGTTTCTCATGATTGAAGAAATTATTAATTTATGAATTAAATCTATGTAAGAATTACTTTGAGAGCATCTGAGGCCAACATTACTGAGATTTGCACATTTTTAAATGTCTAACAACAGAAATGTTCAGCACACACACTGTCATAAGGTAAAATGTATGAAACCTCTCTTCCTTGCGGTGCTAATCAGCCCTGCCTCGTACTGTTAGAACAACAATTACTTCGGCCCCTCGAGCTTCACTGTAGAGCTTTGATCATTCTAGTTGTTTGACCAAACCGAGCAAAATACAAGTACAGTTTACTCACAGTCAATTTTAACAAATGTCTGAAAATGTTCTCTATTTTTTATTTCTATTTTTCAGATTCCCAGTTTATAGTCTTATGTAACAATCATATGTGCTATTCTAATGTGGACTATTTAAAGCAATTTTAACAAAAAATTGCACTCTACATATTCTAAAAATCATCTCTGAATGCTTTTTTTTTCAGGCCTACACATGGCTGCAGCAAGAGATGGGCCCTGAAACCGACCCAGTTGTTATTGTCCGTTTTATTGGCTCCAGCCTGCTCTCCACAGACCTACGCACTCTCCTCCAGAGCATATGTGAACAGATTGCAATAAACTACCGCTGCCTGATTCACTTTTTGCCTAACAAGATCCAGGAGATGAAGGAGCTTCTGATCAACCTTCTAGGGGAATCTTCATTCCACCGGCCTTTGGTCATTGTCCTGGATGCCCTGGAGCAGCTCACCGATGCGGACGAAGTTCGCAAGCTGTGGTGGCTCCCCATACATCTGCCTCGGACAGTCCGCATTGTAGTCTCAACGTTGCCCAATAAACACGGCATCCTGCAGAAACTTCGACAGCTCATCCATGATGAGGGGTATTATGTGGAATTAATCCAGAGGGACCGCAAGGTCTGCAGCCAAACATTAAAACAGCAGTTGCTTGGGGTGAAGAGAAAGGTCACCTCAGGCCAACAGATATATGTCAATGAGGCACTTGCCAAGTGTACATTGCCAATGTTTGTCAACCTCATCTACAGAGAAGTAGTTCATTGGAGGTCTCACAAAGATGTGGACGACAGGTCCCTGTGCTCCACAGTGCACGAAAGCATAGAACAGCTCTTTTACTCAGTGGAGAACAAGTTGGGACAACGATTTGTCTTCCGAGCATTAGGGTACATCACCATGGCCAAAGCTGGGCTAACTGAGGTCGAGCTGGAAGACATTCTGTCCCTTGATAATATAGTTCTTGGTGATGTCATTGTGGCAACTTACCTCAAAAACCCCTTGAGGATCTCTTATGATTTGGTTGCAAGGCTTAAAGAGGAGCTGGATGGTTATCTGGTGGAACGTCAGGTACGTAACGTCACCTTGATGGTTTGGGCCAACAGACACCTGCATCTCATTGCCCAGAAGTTGTATCTCAGCAACGAGGAGGACGTCCATCAAATGCACAGCCTCCTAGCTGAGTACTTCCTGGGGGCATGGTCAGGAGGCAGGAAGAAGATCTTCACTTACGATAACAACCACTTCACTTCCCTGAATATATCTCATCACAAAAACCCCCACCAGTCCCATGAGAAAACGTCCTCTGACAAGTACTCCTATGACAGACAGACTCCAGAGCAGCCTTGGGTGTTCCAGTGCAATCTTTTGGAGCCGGACATTTTCTTTGTCAACCATAGGAAGATGACAGAGCTGGTGTACCACCTTACCAGGAGTGGGCGCACTGATGACCTCATGTTTGGTGTTATCATGAACTTCAGCTGGCTGTACACAATGATCAAGATTGGCCAGTTTGAAAAGGCTGTAACAGACATTGACCTAGCTTACAGCTACACCCAAGAGAAAGAACTGAAGTTCCTGGCCACCACTCTCCGTAGCATCAAAGTAAAAGTGCTGAAAAACCCAGCGTCACTGTCTGCAGAACTGCAGCAAAGGCTTCTGCCGGTTGTCACCTCCCTCCCCAAACTCAGACACCTCCTTCTGGAGTGTGACAAAGATGGGCCGAAGTACTGCTCCATTGTGCCTCTCCACTCCTCTATGGATGTCACCTACAGTCCAGAGAGGCTTCCTCTGTGCTCTAGCTACATGCAGATTGTGGAGATCGTGCCCACTCTAGCCCCAAACATAGTCCTTGTAGCCCTCGAAGATGGGTCTGTCAGCACCTGGGATGTCGAGAGTAGACAACTTCAAAGACAGATCGACACAGCCAAATCCGTTGTGCTTGGAATCAGGCTAACCACTGATGAAAAGTATCTGGTCGTGGCCACAACCAAAAACACATTGCTCATCTATGATAATCATAAGTCCTGCCTTTTATCTGAGGTTGAAATCAAGGGGTCCAAGCAAGGTGGTGTCACTGGTGGAGTGGCCTTTATCAATGGTTTTACTTTGTCCACCCACCATGCTTTGGCTTGGCTTGAGGCTAGTAAAGAAGTCAACGTTATTGACCTACTCTACGGTTGGCCTCTCTACCAGTTTCATTGCTGGTATGAGGTGACTTGTGTCCAGTGCTCTCCAGATGGCATGTACGCCTTCTGTGGCCAGTACCTCAACACTGCATCCATCTTTCATCTGGGAAATGGGGACAAGTTGGCCACTGTGACCTCTGAGTTTTCTGGGGGATTCGTAAAGTCCATTCTAATTCTGGACACCCTTAGCCAAATGGTGATGGTTGACAATGAAGGCAGTTTGTCAGTATGGAACACCAAAGAGATCACCAACCCACGTCTGATGGAGGATTACGATTGTAGAGGGGATGACAGTGAAGTGGTGGGCATAGAGTTATCTGAAGACCAGCGCTCCATTCTTATTTGTAAGGCCAGAAGTATCGAGGTTCTGGACACAAAAGTATGGAAAATGGTAGAGAAGTTCAAAGCCAAACGCACTGAACGCTTTGTGGCTGCTGTTCTCTCCAAGAATGGACAAAGCATTGTGGCCTCCATGGAGAACACCTCCTCCATCTTTGTCTGGAGGAGGGACAGTGGACAGTGCATGGCTAGCCTGATTGAGATCTCAGGGGCTATCGTCAAACTCATTAAATCAACCCACCACAACCTGCTCCTTTCTGTTGCCAGCAGTGGCGTGCTGTCTGTTTGGGACATTGATATCATCACCGCCATGTCTAATATTGACAAAACAGGCAAGAAGATCCAGACCTTGCAGCTGTCCGGCAGAGAGGATTATGTGTTTACCATGGACGGTTCGGAAGCTGTCCACAAGTGGAACTTCGGCACTGGCTTTATTGAAACAGTCTTTAAGCACGAGGGCATAGTGGAGAACTGTGTCCTAACGTCCTCAGGGGATCTCATGGTGACATCAGATGACAAGTCCAGTCAGTACATCTGGCAAACCACCACTGGAGAAAACATCTTTCGCATCAATGGACAGAAAATATCACAGCTGCTAATCACCCACAATGACCAATTTGTGGTGTCTCTCTGCGAGCAGAACGCCTCCAGAGTGTGGAGGCTGGGGACTGGGCACAAAGTGTGCAACATTTTGGTCACCCTCCAGAATGCACTGATCACCACAGCAAATACGTTCCTTGTGGGAAGCTCCAAAAACAAGCTCCTCGCTGTCAGCCTGTGGTCAGGCAGCGTATCCAAGAAGTTTGTCTGTGACGATGGCATTACTATTGTCAACTTCAAGCTCATTCCTGACTGCCCTGACTGTGTGGTGTTCATCACATCCACAGAGACCGTCTTCATCTGGAATGTGGCAGATGAGTCAGTTTGCAGGCGAGTCCAGCTGCCAACCAATTTCCTCAAAAATCTCGAGGACTTCCAGATCTCGCCCAATGGAAAAGTAGGAATTGTGTCCAAAGGTGATGATAATATTAATGTCCTGGATCTTCACAGCGGGAAGCTGAGGCTTGTCCATGCTGCTGGTATAATTTGGCGTCAGAAATTATCAAGAGATGGACGTTATCTAGTGTATGTCTGTTTCCGGAGCTGCGATGAAGACGATGAGGCCGGTGTAGTGTCCAATCTGATCGTGATGCGCCTTGCTGATGGCAAGAGCATCGGCACATGCTCCCTGTACAAGACGCCCACTTGCCTGTCTCTCTCTCAGCGAGCACTAAACATCATCATTGGCTTCGAGGACGGCAGCATCGGCACATACACAGTAGTGGATCGTGTGGATGCTGCCCTCAAGATAAAGATAGCCACCTCCAACAGCCGACAGATTGTCAACAATGCCTCGCAAAAGGTGCGGCCCAAATGTGGCAACCATTCCTTTAAGACCGTTGCCGACTGCACTTGGAGGGAGTCAACCGAGGTCTTCTCCAGGGACAGCCCTATCAACGTGTCTGACTCTGGTGAGGGCGAGTCGACCACACCTACAAAAAAGACTGAATTGCTGCAGTGATAGGTGGAGATCAGAGTAGCAGGTGGAGTTAGGCGAGGCGGGTGGGGAGAGGTGACAAAGTTTTGAATCTCTGGGGTTGCAGTTGATTCTTGTTTACAGCCACGTGATTCAGCTGCAGATGTCAGCCCTCTGGGTAGTTAATGGGCTGACCGTTTAAACGCTGCACTCAAATTATGTATGACTTACTTCCAACTTATGATACAGATTCTCTTTGTTTTACACACGAAGACTGTTAGAAAAACACTGTTTTTGAAAAGAAGAGAAATGTAAATTCTGTGAGTATTAGTTTGCCATTATGTGTCCTTTTGCATTTGAAGAACAAAGTTATTATTCAAATGTCTTGGTCAAACATTTTCAAAGCCATTCCAGTGATCTTAGCCACTTTCATTGTACACTATCTTTTATTTACATTGTGCACATTAAGCCATAATGTCGAAGAGTAGATTTATGTTTGTATCAACATCAGTCGGTACTGTAGAAAAAAAGGAAGAACTATGAACATATGTACATATCCCTTTATGGCTGCTGCAATTTGTGCAACTCCTTAAAAATGTTATGTTGTGCTTAATGCAATCAAAGTGAGTGCCTGGAATTGAAATGTTCTTTATGTGCAGATTACAAGATTCACGAAAATGCAGGGAATTTGTAAACACAGTACACACACACAGTTACACAATACTTGCATTGATGTTAAATCTAAACAATCAGTGTACCGAAATCCAGTCAACACCACGAGAGATCAATGGCATTGCTCTTCGCAGTGACAGTTGTAGAAATTTCTTGGAGCAGTTCACGGAGATTTGGTGTGAATTTACCTGCAGTTCCATCCGTCTGTGTGCTGTTTGTTTTAAGGGGAAACACCACTATTGAGCATACAGTGTAGCATAGCACCATACACTTTCACGCCTTAACCAGTGTAATTGCTTTAGGTTTCGTGGAGTTTGTTCAAATGTGTCAGTAGAATAAAGGTTAATAAAGTGATTAGCCCAATGTTTCACTGAAACAACTTGCTCATGTGAATATATTTAGCGGTTTAGAGAGTAGATGGAAGCACTTTATCAGTGGTTTGTGAGAAATTATTATATTTATTTACATGAAACATTGTGTAAATTGTTTAACGTGATCTAGAGTTGTCTTAAAATAGGTACTGGATATGCCTTCAAAAATACACAAGGCCACCCTGGTACTTATGGTCTACAGTTAACTCACTCGAAATGCTACAGTCTCTTTCTATATATATATATATATATATATATATATATATATATATTTGCCTGGTATCAATACAAAATTAAAGATGCTGTCATCTTAACACCTGACCGCAAAGGACCTTTGGAAATACATGGGATCAAATAAAGGCCAATAAGGTTTTGTGCTTGTGAAATGATGTTTAGAAATAATTCCAAGATCTTCGGTTGTGTATCAGCTTTTGTAAACCTGTGAGAGAAAATAAACTTTGCATGGAAAATTCAATCTTGTGAATGTGTAGGGGGGAAAAAGTAGTGAGAGAAATAATTTGAGACTGTCTGGTTTAAAGTGTTCAAAGCAGAAAACTGTTCGATGAATCCACATTGAAGTTACCAGTATAAAACTTTCACATGACCAAAACACTTTTTTCTTTTTGTACGTTTACTTGTACTTTCTGCTTCACATCTGTACCCAGATCACACAAGAGCTGTTCAATGTGAGTCTTTTGAGTTACCTCACTGTCGATATTATTTTTGCACAAATTTGATTGAGACATTATTATTATTTCTACAAAATAAAAATGGTTTTCCTTACATATTCACAGTGGTTACACGGGTGATATCTCTCAATCTTTTTGACCCTTATGTGAGCCCATAGAAATGTGACTGTGGTAAACATCATGACAGGCTGAAATAGAAGCTGTTTAGATCTGGTGTGCTGACAATCTGCTGACAAAGAGTACCTTGCAGGTACCGTGATTGCTTTTTTAAGCATGTCTGTAATAACCCAAAACGCTCGGCAAGGCATGATTGAAAACCACACACTTACACTTTGACGTGTACTTTTCAAGGGCTATTCCATCTTATTGTTTGTTTACTAGTTTTGAACTGTTGAGATGATGGCCCTTGGATAATTTCAAACCGGGTAGCAGCATCAAGCTTTAAACGTTTTATTTCCCGACAACTTAATTTTTTAATTGGAAAAAAAAAAAAAGATATTAGTAATTGCCAAAGTCCCAAATGTAGTTTGTGTTTCTTTTGACTGTCTCATTTGTTTTCTGAGGCTTGTACTGTAATGATAGTGTTAACAAATTGTTTCAGTGTTCTACTGTGATTATGTTTCAAAAATATATTGGAATGCCAGTTTCAGAGTATATTTGAATGTGTCCATATGGAAGCCAGTTAACGGTATTATTGTATGTTAAGTAACTTGAATGACTTTTAATAACTTACATGTTTGCAACTCATAGTTGACACACTGGTATAATGAATGTTTCTATTGTATTCTTTGTATTGTCAGGACTGACTGTTTAGAGATTTATATTTTCATAAATGTTGTACTTACATTTTGTTACAGAGTTGTTTAACTGGAATTCAAACAGAAAAGAAACTTATGTCTGAAGCAATATGAAACTAGTGTGTATGCATCGTTTGTATGAAGCATTTTAACGTAATAAAATGGTTCACTTTTTGCCTCCACTCCACCGCCTCAGGCTTTTTCACTGTGAAAAAGGGACTGCGACAAGATCGCGCGTCTGCTTTTTAAGTTAAATCGCAGAGCATGCTGGGGGGGGGGGGGGGGGGGTTGTTTCCCAGAATCAGAAAACACTGACAGTGTTGACAGCCTCACACACACACACACACTCACAACAGAGCTGGAAAATGATTTGATAGGCCTGTAATTGCTCTTCTGCGCTTGATGCCGCATGCCAGACAAGCGTGGTGAATATTTCTCCAACACTGGCTGACATTGTCATTATAATTAGGCGATGCATGTGCACAGTGCACCTGTACTGTGCCCTGCGCCAATCACACACACACACACACACACACACACACACGCAAACTTGCAAGGCCAACACATCCAGGATCAAGCTGGGACTGGCCAATAAAACCCTGTTGTTTTGGGCAACCATTTTAATTTCCCAGTGGTGTCACTCGAAGCCAATCAGTGTGTGCGTGTGCGCGAGTGTGTCCGTGTGTGTCCTGTCTCCATGGCAACATCAGGTCCGTAGCGGTGACGGGATTGTAATGATGGTGAGCTCATGTCTGTTGGCTATTGGGGCTGCTTCCAGTCCTTATGACAACTAGGGCTTGACTATCGCGAGCACATTCCACCTGCAGCGCCACACAGGCATATAATTACACCACTTGTTTGTTGAACAGGAGGTCTCCACAGGTCATAGTGTGTGTGGATGTGTGTGTGTGTGTGTTGGTCCTACAGTTGGTACAGTTTGACATTGCCTCTTATTTACTGAGCCCTATAATAGCCTCTTCATTGTCAGCTGTGTTTACTCTTTATAAGCCAGGGCGCTCCTTTTGTCATCCTTGCATTATTTCTACTGTAACGTGTATTTTCAGTAATGGGGATGCCTATGAGTCACCCTTAGTTCTCCCGCTCCCACTCTCTGGCAGGCCAGATAAACCAGCCACGACGTCACATTTTTACCTTACGGGCAGCTGGAATTTAAGTCGAAGCAAAAAAATTTTTCCTAAATATGGGATGTTTGCACAGGGGGAAATCACACCAATTCTAGGCTGATCAAAGACGAAGCTTACGTGAGGTGAGTTACAACAAACCCAGTCCCTGAGAAGCAATCGTGGCTCATTTCATCCTTTTTATCTTCTATTCTTCCCCCACATTCCCCCCCCCCCCATTGCCTCAACACTAGACCCCAGTTTGGAGAGATAACTACACAACAAGCCCCGACCTAGTTCTTCTGAATCACGCTGAGGAGAGACGCCGATACATGAAGGCTTCTTTGCTCTGTATTTGGATTTCAGGTGAACAGCGGGAGCTGTTTGTCGGAGATAGAAGAGATCACAGCGTCCGCTCGCTGCTGAATTTGTTGTTTTTCTCACGTCAACGCTCAGGACAGAGGAGGAAATGAAACATGGTGAAGGCAACAGACAATGGAAGTTAAACTCTCTTGCACAAATGTTTAATCCAATGTGATGTTCTTTACTGATCAGTAAATCAATACAATGAAGTGCTTTTCTTTCTCTTTAGATTTTAGACAATGAGAGTATTTTAAAGGCAGTCGAGGAACGACTCAGTACTACATACCAAAGTCACTGCTGAAGCCCAACAATAAGGATATTCAGCAATGTTTGACATGAATCGACGTTATCGCCTTTTGGTATGAAGGATCATTAAAATGACAAAGATGGCGAGCATTAAGTCTGAGGTCATGTATACCCGAGATAAATATTCAAATGACTTCTTGTTATCTGAGTTGGAGAAAAGGTCAACACGACAAAGTTAACCTTTCTCTGAAACCCTGAATAATCTTTTTTTGTTGTTGTCATTGTAAAGATTTCTTTAGCAAGCTCAAAGTATATTCGAACCGCACAGTCTATTCAGGAGCTGTTTAGTTGCGATCATCAGCAGATGGAGGTAAACTTTTAAGCCAACGTAGGCGAGAACCTCCTGAGAGTTCCCAAAACAAAAGGACATTTCACGATCTGGAATTCCATGACCATGTGAATATGCTTCTTCGCTTTCTTGCCCAGAGTTCGATTGATACCACTCTCATGTGTGGCAAATTTGATGCTGCAGGCAGGAGGCGATTAGCATGTAGCTTAGCATAAAAACTAGAAGCAGGGGGAAACAACTGGCCTGGCACATTCCAAAGTAGGGTTGTCACAATGTCAGATTTTCACTGCAAGATTGTTACGGCCAAACGTATTCATGGAAACAACATCATCGATAGCTTCGTGAATGATATTCACGCTAGAAGTCAAATTCATCTTTTACTTTGTTTGTTGTGCGGTTTCTCTTTTTTTGGAGGGAAATGAATTACACTCAAAATACCTATCAGTGACACCCCAAGCCCAAATGGGTTTTAAAATCTGCTCCCTTATTAACAGAATAATTAACATCTCTTTATTTGATCTGTAAAAAAAAACCTGAAGTGTAAAAGCAGCAAGATGTGGTTTTATGGGAGGTTGTGTGTTTTCATGCTAAGCTAACAGTCTCCTGGCTGTTCAAATTCTACAGACGGATAAGAGAGGTATCTTCTTATCTCCCTCTTCAGCAAAGCGAGTAAGTGTATTTCATGAAATGTTAAACTATTCAATTGGTCCGTATGATATTTTGGCAACTCGCTTTCCTTTGTCTTTCATTCTTTCACAAGAGGGTTGATGCAAAACGAAAAATGTAAAAAAGGAGAAAGCAGCGGAGTAAAAGCAGTCTTTATGCTCAACTCAAAGCAAGATGGCGCCAAAAACTATAATCCTCTTGAACCCATACACTGCATTTATGTTATCATTAGGAACATCTTCATGAGGCAGTGCCAAATAAAAACGGTATGCCCTGTGCATCTGTAAACACTCAAACCGGTTCTTCAGTTTTGTGTCACCCTCAGGGAAGTAATATGAAGTCATAAAAAACAGCAAAAGAATGCATTGTTCAGCTTCAAAGTTATTTTATGTAAAATAATTCATACAGTGGAGTTCGTGTCAGTCTCAGGGACTTTTCTCTTTTTTTCTTCCTTTTCTGGGTTGAAGCCAACTTGTGTGTTAAGGGGTGATTCCACTCTAATCGCATCCAAGTCATATGATCAACCGAGAAGAGGTTGGTCAGGTTAAGCTGAGTCAAACTGGTTTCAATTTGAAAAGTCATGACAGGAAGTCAAGCCTCACGCAGTATCTTGCTGGTGTTCTGTAAATATCCATGTGGGTAAATTATGACCCCCAGATGGTAATTATCATAATTGTTCGACAGACATTCATCATTTAGAAGGCAATTCATGCCGAGCTGCTTGTTTAGAAACCTCATTCTTATAAAACCTTCATAGGTTCATGTTTACAGGGAGGTTCCCAACTGTTTTATTTGTGATGTCTTAAAAGTAAGCAACCCCCCTTCTCAGGTTGTGTGTGTACACTACAAATGTTTGTCATACACATATAAAATTGGTACTTTTATTTTATTTATTGTGTTTTAACTACTTTGTCCTCTTTTTACTTGTTAAGCAGCTTTTAAAGTGGGGTTTATTTCAACTGATGTCTGGGTATTTTACGGCAATCTATGCAATACATTATATAATATATTAGTTTATCTTGTTGTGTTTTAGTAATCTAAATCTGCAAATAACTATCGGAACTTAAGCTATCAAATAAATGTAGTGGATTAAAAAGTAAAACAATTGCTTCTGAAATGGAGTGAAAGTATAAAGTAGTCTGAAAATGTAAATACTCGAGTAAAGTAAATCTAAAATCCCTCCACTGCGTAGTTTCGTAAACTACAATAGATACATATTGTAAATAAAGTAGGCTACTTTTTGTCAGGGTTCATAAGTTTTATTTTGAAAGTTTTAACAGGAAACCGTTGCGGTCCACCATGTGCAGCCTGACACTGGTCCACCAGTCTCTCCCAGGTTAACAACCATTAGACGCTGTTCAAACAGCAGACATGGGACTGTCTCCGAGGGGGGGGGGGGGGGGGGGGGACTCTTCTCCACAACAACTCAACCCAAAAGGAAGGAAATCATATCTCGCTGAAGATGTTTTATGGAGCCGCTACTTTTTCGCGTGCATTTCTAATTTCTACTCCGGACCGGAAGAGAGACAACTTAAATGACAGCTGAAGTTATCCGTGCATTTCTGATACCTGGGGCAAAGTGCCACACCTTCGCTTAGCGCAACAGGTAGGTTGAAACAACTATTTGCTATTCTTTCTGGCTCGTTTAAATGCAACATAATGCTCTTAATTAACTTTAAAGATTGTAAAAAAGTGTTGTTAATGCTTTATTAAACACAGCTTCGACTGCTCACAGCAACAGGTGAACGTCGAGTAGTGATGTCAACCATATGGCGTTGAAAAGCAAAGAAATACCACAAACACTTCACGATATTTTACAATTAAAAGGTAGTTACAAGGACAGTAAATAAACACGCAAAGTATTCGGTTAACCTCCAGGTGTTGTACGAACAATGGAGATGTGTCGGTACACCTGTTGTACACCTGTTGCACGTGAAGGCAAAAGATATTTACTCAAACAATTGAATAAATACACGTGTGGAGTTGAATAATGATTCACAGAAATTGACCTGTGAGATACCCGCAATGTGTAAGTTATTCATTGATTTCTTCGCAGATCATTTAATTCAGTGATTTGAATGAAAAATTGCGAAAAAAGTCCAAGTTACGCTCCAGAAAACCCAAAGATATTCAATTTATAATAATATAAAGCTAAAAAAAAACATTTATAAAGCTGGGAGCAGCAAAAGTTTGTAATTTTTCCTTAAAAAGTGACTCAAACGAATAACCGATCGCCGGAATATTTGCCAAATCAATGTTTGTGGATCTTATAGGATGTAATGTCTATTTCTGAAACTTTCCATCCCACCCTGAGCACACGGCTCGTGCTCGGGCAGGTGAAGTTAATGAGTGAGTGGAGGGGGCTGTTATTGGGGACATTTGTTCTTTGTTGGGATGGAGTGGAGGAGGTGGAGGAGTGGTCTCGAATCAGTTAACCAGCGCTCATGTACACGGCCTTGGGCTTTGTTTGCACATGCAACACGTAGCCCCACTGAACCCAACACACTTGATTTGTACAACACGGTTTTGCCGAACCCATTGACTGGACTTTCGTGGAAAACGTGGCCCGTGTGTCCAAGCCTGTTAGACAAAACGAGTCATTAAAAGCGTATGCAAATAATATTTGCCCAAGGTCTAGTTTGCTCTGCTCCCGCAGGATGACTCGGCCTGAAGCAGGATGTAAATATGAGAATGGAGCTCAGTGCTGTGGGAACAGAGGCACAGCAGGTCTGTTTGCAGTGTGAGAGACAGAGGAAGGCGGAGGGGCTATTGATAAGTGTGGGCTGCAGGGTGCTGGAGAGGAGACAGGACTTGTTTTCATCAAACTGCAGCCCAAGGCCGTCTGAGGAGTGCGTTTGGATCCATCATATCACGCCCACAGAAACAACGCACACTTGGCCTCGTGACATCGCCTGAAATCAAAGGAGGTTATTTTGACATTCCAGACAAAAATGTTGGCGCAGCTGATCAATAACGTGTCACGAGATTGACCCCCCGAAAACGTACAAATCGACTAGTTTGAATAAAACAACAGTGGTGGCCGTAGATCGATCTCTAACAAGGGCTGATATATATATATATATATATATAAATATATATATATATATATATTTTTTTTATATATATATAAATATATATATATATATATATATATATATATATATATATATATATATAAATATATATATATATATATATATATATTTATATATATATATATATATTTATATATATATATTTATATATATATATATTTATATATATATATATATTTATATATATATATATATATATATATATATATATATATTTATATATATATATATTTATATATATATATTTATATATATATATATTTATATATATATATATTTATATATATATATATATATATATATAAATTGGTCGCACGTGACAACTTCCCCATGGTTCAATTTGCATAATCCCGCCAGGTTTACTCGTCACGTATCCGACAGTCAAATCAAAAGTCTTCTTCTGACTTTATTTCCGTTCCCTTCTGTTTAAAGACAAAGATACTGAACAGTGTTTCTTTGTGCGAGCCGCAAATTGAAAAAAAGTTGCACAACACCGTCACTCACACGAATAGGTCCGAGCTCTTTCATGGGAAGCGTTATCAGGCGTGGAAGGTTATCTCATCGACTCTATATGCAGGTTATTAAAAATCCGGATAAAGCAGCAGTGGGTGAGACAGTGCCGGGTTTTTTTCCTTTATTGACATTTTTCATGCTGGATTTTTTAAAAGCCTTCGGAGCCGATAAGAGGCCTAAATCGACCACCTTATCGAATGCTGCGGTTCTCTCTCTCAGCAGAGGGTCACGCTGGTCGCTGGGGACTTCTGTGGATAAATAGCTTTGCTTTCTTTCTTCTCCTTTTTACTTACTGTTCATGTGCACATATGTGAGATAAGAGCCTTCTGCAGCCCGATGGAATGTGATTGTTTGATTCGAGCACCAGGAGGAAAGAAAAGGTATGTCACAAAAACAAGGTTCCATGTTGAGATTAAATTAGAATTGGCTGATACTAATCGCTTCCTGCATTTAAACATCTTCACTTGAAGATGTATTTTTCAAAGTTTAGACTCAATGCTCCAAAGCGAGTGTTTTTTCCCCCCTCTGTGACATTTGTTCTTCGAAACATGTCATTATGGCTGCAGCTAAAGATTGTTTTCATTTTCTGTTATTATGCTGATTAATCAATTTGGTTGGTCAATTGTCAAAGATATCCTATCACAGTGTACCAGAGCGTGGTATCAGAATCTTAAGCCCAAAACATTCTGTTATTTGTCACCGAACACGAAGAAAACGACCAAATATTCACAATTTAGAAGCTAAAAACTTTTTTTAATGGCAATTCTTCCAAGTATTTTTTATCACATGTTAAAATCATCAACTGCCAGTATATTCCTCCTCTGGGCGTCTGTCGGAGCAGCTCGATGGATGTTTGCCTCTCGTTCACACACACTTCCTGTCTGAATGCAGACCCACACTCATTCCACCCTGAGACCTGATGCATGCTGGGAATCGGATGAGATGATTTGTGGTGGGAAAAAAAAAGGTGGCTGCTGCTGAAATTTGGGTTGTGACACAATGTGTCGGCACAGGCTGCGTTCAGGTGCAAAAACAACAGACAGTCGGATGGATCTCAGACCGGTTAGCCCACTTTTTCATCACCTCACCCCTCCCATGTCCACATGAACACGATCTCCCTTCTCACCGTCCCTTCACACACACACACACACACACACAGTCCGGCCCAGTGGGTGGCCAGATATAAATGATATGAAGGAGGACCATCTCAGGGAGATGTATATCAGAAGTGTTTCAATGGAAATACCACTCCTCCCCCACACAACAACTCCAGTTTTCATACAAAACTCTTCACAGGTAACAGTAATTTCCTCTGGACTCCATCCAGAGGAAGAATTATCTCAAGCCGTATCTTTCCGGATGAAATTTTCCACCTGCAGCAATCAGGCTGTCAGTTCCACGGGTATCCCCGGGATTTCAATCCAGTTCCACTTTTAGGGGACACGCCACAGCAATCTCACTTTTATTGCACCTGTTTCTCCGAGATGAAATGTTTCAATTTACTCTGGAGGAAAACTCTGAAAGCAGGAACAAAAAAAATGAAATGGGAGCCCAGCCAAGCTGCCGGCGCTGAAAATATCTCTCCCCTTCAGCGATCGTCCTCCGATCTCTCCTGTCGTAAAAAAGAATCAGGAGCCGTATATGATGTATTGACCGGCACAGGGAGCAGATAATGCGCTGTTATTGTCGGCCAACAATGGGCAATATCGGAATGAACGATCGTCATTTGATGCACAGATTGAATCCTTGATCTCATCGTGACTTTGGAGAGTCTACAGGGGAGCGACGTGATTGGTCGTTTGGATGTTTCTGGTGTGAATCTTGTGAGTCGGCTGCTGTGGGTCATTTGTGGGGGAAAAATGGCCGACGGTGGGAGAATTTGATGCTTTTTCTTGGTCTCGTGTGATCATACACAGAGTATGTTTTAGATTATGACTGTTGGTCGGGCAAAGCGAGCTATTTAAAGACGTCATCTACAAAACCGTCAATTGCTTAATCAGGAAAATGATCAGCAGATTTCTCGGGTCAGGTTCAAGTCTCAGATTTGGGTCTTTTAAAGTCGCAGCTACGATTTTGCATCTGACTTTTACGGCCACGTGGTAATCCCGAATCCCAAAGATTAACCCTAAAACACACCACACTGGTTTCCCCACTTCTCTCATGTGTATCTATCGCTATTTACTCTGCAAACAGCGTGGCCACGGCATCAGCCCGCCTCCTCGGTCATGTTGTCATTTTCTTCAGGCGGAGTTCTTGGGAGTTGTCTTTGACTTGTAATGCCACTGAGTTGCGACTATAGCTACAGTTACTCATGGGCGCTCGTTGCTCGGAGGCCGTTGAGCTAAAACGGCGCCGCGGGACCAGTTCTCCTCTGCGTGGCCACGACCTGCTTCTGCTGAACCAGCAGCAGAAGCAGGTTCGGCCCCCGAGGCCGGTCAGCACTACAGTCACCCTGCCCCACGCTCAGGCAACCCAGAGACGGCGCTTTGCATTGCAAATTTGCAACCCAACTCCGATGCAAACCAGCTTGTTTTCCGACACAGGAGGCACAAGCTATTTGTCAGCCTGTCTGACGGTGTGTTGGAACAGATGTTGACTTTGTGTCGTTTATAAGCCAGTTCCATGGAGTTTACAGACGTATGTGAGATGAAGGAGAGTGTTTTAAATATTAAATAGTCTTCTATTCATCACATTGCTGCCACAAATTGATTGCCACGTTCAGTTTCTATTGGCCTTAACCTTGCGTTCGAGACTTTCAGCCTCAACAAAGCGTCCTCAACATATATTCCCATGATTTGACACGTGAGAGGGAAAGTCATGGGGTTGGACCGCAGGGGTGAATACTCTCGGAAAGATCAACTTTGTGCCATTTTGTCTTTTACTCTCGATGGCTTATCTCTTAATATTTGCTTTCAGTGGTCTTGTCAGTACAATTAATAGACGTTTTGAGGCAAATATGGCCAAATAAAATTGCAAATTCGCCCCTAATTTTGGGAAATAAATTATCACAGATGGCAGATCTTAGTGCTACTTTTTTGTGTTTGTTCTCGGTTTGTGTTATAAAATGTTCAGCTTCTCTACAGCCAGAAATAATCGAGCAGCAGCCACCACGCCCCATTTACAGGCAGGCGGGAGGATCTGCTTTCATTTGTGCGCCTCTAACTTTCGTGTGACCACATTTGATCATTTTATTAAGAAATATGTGGAGTGAGTGGTTTAACATGAAGTACGTTATTGCTTAATTGAGCCGTTTGTCTCCCAGTCACAACACATAATCCATGGGCCGTCAGTGTTTTTCCTTTATCTGTAGTGAGAACATAGTGCCAAATTGAAATTAGCGTGAGGGATCAGAGGATTGAGAGCTGGTGATTATTGACCGAGTCACGAGTAATAGTAAAAGTCAGCAGATAGCGACTTCTTCCGGGACTAATACAACGGCCCATTAATGTTATAGCTCCCAATGCCCGCTGGGAAATCACCTCCTCTCTTGGCCCCCCGTCCTGGAAGACAAGGGACACTTCAGCTGGGTGGGTGCTTGCCGGTGCAATAGAGTGTAAAACAGGCTTCCTCTATTTAAAGCACAGCCCGTTGAACCCGCCGGTGCCTCTCTGAATTGCACTTGCCATCGGTACGCCCCCTCTCGTCTTTTCCAGGAGTAGCTGTGAATGTTGCGCGTCAGCTCGGTTACAGTCTGGCTCACCTCAAATCACAAGAGATGGCTTCTGTGAAGGACGACGAGTGAATAGAGGAGACTCGCAGACGAGGGGATCGGGCTCTTGAGTTTTTCCCGTGTCCGAATTTCTCTTATTGTCAACAAATCCCACGAAAAGCATTGCCTGCGTTGCCAAAGCCTGATATGTCTTAATCAGACATGCGGGCCTTCACTCCGAATCAGAGCTGCAGGTGGAGCATTTAGAGCAAAAGATGGTTTCGTTTAAAATAAATGTGTAAGAACAATGTCCCTGTTTTATCCATTTTCTTTGCTTTTCCTTTGAGCATCATTTGTAATGAGATGACCCTATACCACTCATCCCATTCTGCTCAAAGATCCAGCTGAAAGGTAAAGCCAAGGCCTGCAGGGTCACAGATCCAAGGTTGAGAGCAGAAGCCGTTTTGTCTCGTGGGCACACATCCTTTGCTTTTTATTCCACAAAGAGATACTGTGTCCTCTATCTTTGTCGCTCGCTCCTTCTCCTTCGCCCGCAGACAAACCCGTTCAAGACTCGGCGATTAATTATTTACCCAGGCAATGAAATGCCAAAGCCCAGAGAAGCACACCACCAGGAGAGAAAAGGTCACTCCCATCCCGCACGTAGACACACACACCCTACAATACACACACACACACACACAACAGTGATGGATGGCAATAACATCTTTATCGGTGCTGCAGGCAGGCAGAGTTTTCATCCTCGTGTCCAAATACCGTCAGGACCAAGGGCAAAGCCAGAACTTGACTGATGAGGAGGAATCTTTGATTGAGAGCGCACATTTAAAAAAAAAAACACACACTCGCATGTCAGAGGTGGTGTCAGAGGTCTCGGACTCTTGTCGAAGTGTGTGTGTGTGTGTCGGCGTACCAGCGGCTGCGGCTAACCATCACCTTTCCTCGATGAGATCGACTCGCACATTGATGGGAAAGTGACACCCGCTGAACACAATGTGTGCCACAGAAGAGTTGCCGCTTTACATTTTGTGTGTGTGTGTTCAGTCGAAAAAAGGGTTTCTGTGCGATTAAAGTTTAACGTCTCTGTTAATGTCCCTCCACAGCTCCACGACACAGCTGGCCAAATGGGGTGCCAATGCTGCAGGATGATGAAAAGGTGAGTCATCACCTCTTCCTGTTTGTTTGTTTCTAGACCCTTCTTGGGAGACAATCACTTGTTTTCAGTGATTTAACGAAGTCGGTTCTTTAATTAATACGCTGTATTCCTCACTGTGTGCAATGCAACATGGTGCCTGACTTACACTTTGCTTTACCAACTTTGTAAAACTAACTATAAGATATAAACACATAGATTTACTGCATTGTTAATAAGTCAAGCATCATGTCACCGATACCCGATCCAAACTACATTCATCATCGGCCTCAGCTGTACTGCATGTTAGCATGCTAACACGCTAAATTTAAAAAACATTACTACTGCTTATCAGTATCTTCGCTTTGTTATTGTGAGCATATTAGCATGCTGACGTCAGCATTCAGCTCAAAGCAAGGACGCAGACTGTTTGAAAAATGTTTTCCTCTCAGCCAACGATCGTTCAAATGAATCGACTCATATTTTAAGCACTAATTCATCGGATAGGACCGCAGTCCTCCTCCTCAGTCATCGCCCCTCGCTGCAGATCTCCACAGTGCCAATTCAGACGTCTTCCTTCCCCACGTAACGATTTCACGTCTTGTTCCGTGCAGACAGTGAGCGGCCCATTTATAATATGTCTGTACTCTCAGTCTCACGTGGGCTCTTTGTACAAACTGTGAGTCAATATGCCAATAGCCATCACCCCTGGTTACTGTACTTCCTCTCAGGGCTGTCTATTCATTAAAGCCTACGAGGCGTCGTAGTCAGGGCCCGACATCATTGTGCTGTTTGAGGTGAACTAGGAGACGGAACAGGGCCGGGGAAATGAGATTTTGATTGCAGATTAATGAAAGGGCGCGCTACACGCATACCAGAGTCGTAATCCCCCTCCACACTCCCGCTCACACACATGTGAATGCTTGTGACACACACACACACACACACACACACACATACATACATACCTCCCTAATTGTCTGCAGTGTCACATTTCTGGGCTTAGGTGTGTTTGGGGTTTGGCAGCGTGGGCCTGTAGGTTACTGGGTCAAAAGTGCGGCCTCGGTAGCCTGACACACACATTCCAAGCAACTTCAGGCTGATTTATTTTGAAAACTGGTAAATATGTTTGTGATAAAATAAAACAATACATTTTATTGTTGTCACAATCCATAGGCACTGAAATATATTTCAACCAATCTGCTTAAATCTGCGTATAGCACAAGAAGTGAGTTGACCTAAACAGCATCTTGTCTGGTGCACCATCACAGTTAAAACATGCAAATCACGGCTTCTACCAGGATGGCGGTGCTGCTTCACAAAGAACCTCTTCAGCTTAAACAAAACGCCGCAGGAAGGGAATCCCGACGGCAGCATCTACTCGAATGCAAAACTAGTCCTGGTATTAAAATAGATGCTGCTTCTATCGAGGTATAGAAGTCATTTGATTTCACACATTTTGGCTGCCTTATTTTGGTGTCTGTTGTTTAAAGAAGTTTAAGTCTGTTCTTTGAAAATAGCTTGGGGGGAAAGAAAGCACGACCCCCTGGCGTGGATGAAAATACAGTTTCATTTTCTCTCTTTTGTCCGGCTTTTTTTTCAAAAATCATTGGTCTCATTTTTTGTAAAACACCTGAAAGCCATGCCTCAAATTTCACCATGGCACAGTGGCCCGGGAGCGAGAGAAATGGAAACCATTCATTTTCTCAGCTTTCTCACTGTGAAGGGAGACGGAGCGAAGGGCGCAGGGTGAGCGAGAGAGGTGCTTCTCTGCAGCTGGCGAGGCGGGAGATGGCGAGAGAGAGGGTGGAGGAGAAAAAAACAAATGAACGCGCATCTGTGTGTGATCTTGTGCTTATATACCCTTTTAAGAAAATCCTCCAAAATGGGGTTTTCAGGCAGTCATTACAGCCTCCACAAGGGGGCTATTTAAGGTGTCGGGGCTTAAATGAGCATTAATTAGTCTCAGGCCTTTATCGACCATCCTACAAGGAACGGGACATCGGCAGATCTCTGGCTCGTATCTTTGTACACGGCGGCCTGTGATTCACACAGCAGAAGACTCAGCGTGAGGAGCGAGCAGATCTAACGCCGATGCCGAGTAATCCATCAGCGGCGCGTTTCCTTATTCTGATTGAGGATGGACTGTTTTCGTGCTGGTTTGCAGGGGGACATGTCCCCCCTTTTTTTTGCAATCAGTGTTTGTCACTCATGCTAATGAGCTGAACTATGTGGCATAACTAGGGTTCATTATTTTTTGAAAAAAAAAAGAAAAAGTGAATTTATTAGCATTTATTGTTTTTGTTTTTCTTACTTTGACAGACATGGCACATAATCAGCGACCCGTTTTGTTTTGGTCCCTTCGGTTTCCATCATCAGAGGTATTTTTGTGAAGACCTTGTGACTGTCATTTATGCTGATGAGTGTCTTCTCACAGCAGGAAACAGGACAGAAAATCCAGGTCAAAATCGATGAGCCTCGGGGACGATCCAGTGTCATCAGCTTCCTCCGTACAAAAAACGTTATTATTATCACGCTGAATAAGATAGCATCCAAGAGTAGTCTGCTGTTAAATGTGGAAAAAGAGCTCGTCTGCATTGCAAGAGTTGGCTCGATCAGAAGATCGATGCCACTCTCATCAACGAATCCTTAAGTTGACCTCATTAACAGAGGATTCTGCCTCTTTTTTTTCCGAAATGTTTTAATGACATGAATATCTTTGTGAGAAGCGCGGAGCCAGAGCCAGGAGACGGCAACGACACACGCCACAGCATCAGAGAGCAGAAGTGAGTATTTAAAAAACATTTGAACCCAGAGTGGGAGTGAGGAGAGTGCAGTCAGAGGGCCTGAGTTCACCTCCATATCCACTTTTCTCTCCTTCTTTCAACAACTGTCTGCATAATATATCTGACATTCACACGAGCAGTGCAAACAACCACTACAGCCACGGCTAGACCTTAGACCAAACATTGGCATTTAGAAAGGGGGCATCGACCGCACGAGGAAGTATCCTCGTTGCCGTCGGTGTGTACACTATCTGAGGGTGTTGTTTTATTGATGAGTCATGGGAACATCCGACTCCTGGAGCCCAGTGAGACGGACAGACACTGATCCAGGAAATCAAATAGTCAAGTGTAGAAAAAGATATTGCAAATCCATCTCAATCCTCTTTGCCGTCTCTTCACAGCTACATCTACGACCCCTCTGAGACGGTGGACGTGATTAAGACCGACTCTGCGGCCGGCTCGCTCTACCGGCCCCACCACCTCCCCAGCAACCACCAGCTCGGAGGCCCCGGCGACCAGATGCAGGGCTTCAACAACCTGGGCTACAGCCGGTCCAACGGCAGCACGCTGAAATTCGAGGTGGACAACAACCACGTCAACCACCGGCTGCACGCCGCTCCTCCACTTGCCAAGGAGCCGAACACGCAGGGGAGCGCGCCACCCGCAGACGGAGGCCTGTACATCATCCAGCCGGTAGGTCTGGGACCGAGATGGGGGATTCAGGACAGAGGGCCGAGCCAGGTGCCGGTTTACCCCGAACTACGGGACTACGTGAACCACGGGGGCGACGGCGAGCGGGGCAGCAGCACGGCGAGGCACGAGTGGGCGATCGGCACCGAAGGCCTGTCGGCGGACGAGATAGACGAGGGCGTGGGGGGGACGCCGGAGTACCAGTGCGACACGGGGGACGAGGGCAGCGTCCTGTCAGTGGAGATCCACACCAGCACCACCAGCATGTCTTCGGCCGACACCAGGGACGAGCGCAGACTCCCGAAGAACCCGGACGTTTCCACTGGCGAGAGCGGCATCTCGGTGATGAAGGGCGAGGACGAGGAGAAGGAGGAGCAGAGAGTTACGGACTCCATGGTGGCGGAGGCTATTGCTGCTATGGAGGCCGCCACCGCCGGGGAGGACAGCGAGTGACGGAACCAAAAAAAAAAAAAAAACTGCCTCCGGTGTTTTTAATCAGGAAATGGAATGAATGAAGGAAAACTGCTAAAAGAAAATGAAAAGTAAAGATCTATTTTTGAACTTGAAAGAGAGGCAATATTTCCTTTGTGAACTCACAGTCCTTGCCGTAGCTCGTTGTCTCTTCACGAGAGAGGAAATGCTCATCGCGTCTGTATATTTTTTTTATACCCATGTTCTTGTCTCTATCTTGTCTTCTGTTTGTTATTTATGTTGTCGCTTTTGTTTTATCGTTGGAGGGGAAACCGGACGTTGTTGTTCGGAGCAGGAACGCGGGAGCGTTCCTTATTTATAACTGAATGTGTCATCGTTGATTTCATCGGGATAAAACAGAATGAATATTGTATGTTTACACAACACATCATCAGACACATGTACACTGACGACTCTCTTTCTTTCTGTAGTAACTAAACCGTGAATGGTATCTCACAAGATCTATGCACATTTAGAATCGTCAGCACGTCACCAAAGGATACAACTATAAACAGCCACCTGTACATTTCACTGATATCTTAGTTGTTCATCCACAGCTGAACTTTGACCTTCACCACACCAGTTGAGGTAAAATCATTGGTGATTGAACCACACAGGGGCCGTCAATGCACCCTTCCAGCACCGATTTCACAGGTCAGGCTTTGTGCTTCCAGTCTCGCCCATGACATTAGTTCAATCAGCAGCTTGCTTATGTGCCTTATAACGGACTAATTGAGGCTAGCCGGTGCAAAGAAAACGAGTGTGTTAACGCTAAATACACCGTGACTCTCAGTGAAGTTCTGAAGAACTTTCACTGCGGCGCCCACCTTTTCACTCATTTATTGCCCCTGCCAAATCATTATAGTTATTATCTTTGTATTGTAAAATAAAGGAATGTATTTTCAAAAATGTGCGCTGTGAGGTACTTTGTGTACTGGTGTGTGTAGTTCTTCATTCTCATGTGGATTTCAGAAAAGAGTTTTAAGACGACACGGAAAGAAATAGAGACGGCTATTAGCGAGTCAGCTGACATTAGCCACGCTGCTGTGCAAGCTTTAGGGGGGGGTCACGTATTTTAGAAAGTCAAATTGGTCATTTTATGCCTTGCTCAACGGTCAAAGGTGCAAATCTGCAGGTCACAGTTTGCCAAAGTTGAACCTTACTTCACCCATGCGAGCAAATCTATTACTTGTAGCGGTTCTATTGTGAAATGTCACTGCTTTGAATGCTTGTGTGTCCTTTAAACTGGTTCAATTGTTCACTTGTTTCTTCAATAAATCCCTTTTCTTAAAGCCTTTTTTTAGCTGTGTGTCATTTGCAACAAGCACATGGAGCCTCTCAGAGATGCTGCGATTCTGCATGACACCTAATTTCCCTTCCTGCCTCTTCATAAACGTGTGCGATCGCTGTGGGACTTTACGCCCTCGCCATCGCAGCAAACACAGCCTCGGCGAGAGGCGTCCGGGGGCCTTCGGTGCCTCGGCTAATGAACACCTCGGGGCCTTTTTGCCCGAACCACCGAGCACCTTGGAAACATCCACAACAGCTGTGACTGAAAAAGAAATAAAATCCCGATCCTCCGACTGACTCGGGGTTGACGCAGCAGGAGAGGCCGTTCGTGTGTCTGTCTCCTCGTCTCTGTCGGTGCAGGAGGTGGAACAGAGCCCGGACGGTACCAGGATTAGCCCTTTCTTTGGACATGTATCTATTTATCTCACCCACTCCTTTCTATCTTCATCCCTCTTGCTCTTCGCTTGTAATTGCTCGCCATGGGTCTCACAATTGTAGAGTGCTCTTCTCAAGCCTGAAACTTGGCTCTCTCTGTTGTTGGACTTTGTTTATAGGCATGCCAGGGTCGAATGTTTTTCACAAGGCCTTCTTTAATTCATTGATTTCTAAAGAAATGCGTGTATTTTGAACAGCCTTTGGTGAAATTGCAAGTATTTTCGATATGTTTTTCACTATTTTTCATGAGTTTCAAACTTCAAAACGATAACTTGACATTTTCACGTCACGTACCGCACAATGTCACACAATGTGATAGACTGCCGGCCTCCAGGCCACGCAGAGGGCCTTGTATGTGTGTGTGTGTGTGTGTGTGTGTCAAAGTTTCGCTGAACATTTGGTCCAAAATGACTCGTGGATACAGTGGTGCTGCTGTTTAGTCAGCAGTCGAATCACAAGCTGGAGCACAAACCAGCTCATTCTCCGGCACCGACTTCTTGCTCAAGCAAAACCACACTGAAAACACGTCTGATTTCACAAGTCTTACCACTTTACTCTGAAGTTAACAAATCAAATCAAGAGTGTTCCAAGAATCAAATCACACAATCGATCACGCTGGTTTCTGCTCCAAAAACTGGTCACAAAACTCTTCTCAGAATGTGTTTTCGGTCTGTATGAGGATATGAATGCACACACCCTGTGTTTGCAATCAGGCTTAAGAAGTAAGTCACACCTGCACCAAAGAGAGTGTGTCTGTGTGCGATTGTCTCGCTCTGTGGATTTCCATATATGGCGATGACAACAGGATCTGCTGTGGAGTTCCGGCTTAATCGAACCAGTGACTCATCGTTTCATCAACACACTCCGTTTCAGCGTGACGACAACGGAGCCGATCACTTTGGTCCTTCAAAGATACACAGAAAGGTAGAATACGTGTCGATGGAGATGGATACGTAACAGCTGGGGATTTGTTTTGGCACGAGTAGAAAGGTGCGACGATTGAAAATAAGTGAAGGGATAAGCACAAAAACCTGATATGTGAAGACGTAGATCACATTGAAGCACACTACCATGTTGGTTTGTGACTTCTTCAAAATAGGAGTCCCTATTTTAGGAATCACGAGCTGGTAACGCAACTTTGCACGTTGTTCTTCCCGTGAAATGAAAAGCTACATCTTCGGTGCTCATAAGCTGCAGATGTATGTTGGACTGAAACTTATTCAGTGTACAGTATCAGCTCATAATACCGGTTTGTGCATAAAGAGGCTGTATTTTCATGAGCTCCCAGGTAAAAACCTTCCATCTTTCATTTTTTGTTCTCCTTCCGCCTCATGTTGTCATAACGACAGTGCACTTTGGGATTTATCTGAAACGCAGTAAGAGAGTTGTATGAGCTATGGAGACGCATTTAACTCAGGCTGGTATTAATCTATTTCTTTCTACTGTCAACATGCTCCATGAAAAGACCAAAATGAAAAACTGACTTTCAATCATCGCAATCCTTTCTTATCACAAATCATGAAAAACAAAGACTTTGGTCTGTCAGATATTGACCGAAAACGCCACGCTTCCATTCTTCAGACCTTCATCGGGGCAAATGTTTGACTGAGGGGAGTCTCAAGGCTTATAATGACGTCAAATAGCACGCACACCTGTGTGCCGGAGCTTGCACGTACACGTGGGAAATGTGGTTCACGACCACAGTTCCCAAAGGCATGAAACTAAAAATACATAAATGAAGGCAGCAGTCAACAATCTAAACAATAGCAATAAATAAGAGAAGTAGTCATCTGCAGTTTGTGGGATGTATCCGTGGAGCTTCATATGTATTTGAGCTTTGGGGAACAACAACTGTGAACTACATTTCCCTTCTGTATTGGCACGAACACGCATAGGTGTGCTGTGTTTGACGTCATTATTTGACGGATGATTGTCTGAAGTCCGACACCTTGGCGTCTTGATTAAACACCTGGATGCCTTCCTTAATGTGCCTTACCTTTTCAAGATTTTATGGGTTTTTTTGGAATTCTCAGTGTTGAATTTTAAAAAACACATAAATGAGCCACAATGTGATATTTCACGTATTTCATTTGACGTCATTGTCAGATCAGATATTTGCTTTTTTTAGCAGGATAGCTGCATTGATGGTTTTGGTCTTTTCTTGGAGATTCTTTTCAATATATTACCAGACTTATTACCCTTTAATATTTGAACTTATTCGAAAGCAGGATAATCACAAAAAAAGGGATGTGCAGGTATAATGACCGCTTGTGCGCGAGGGACAAAAAATCAGAGTGAATGAACCATGACATCCCTGAATGAAAGCAGGAAATGGAGTTCACCTTTCGATCTTGTTTCCCATCATATGTTACCTCTCAGCATCCTTCACTGCCGCTGTCATCCCAGTGACTCGCGGCAATCAATTCACCTGCACGATAACGGCACAGAAGTAGTTTTGCAACAAGCTTATTTGTGCCACAACCTGCTGCGCCTCGAATGTAAACGGAGGCAAATAAAGAGCACTTGTGTGTCAGATTCCTTCATGTTGTCTTCATTCGGTCCATTAGGCAGCCGACTGTAGACAGTCCCCCGAGGTGTGTGCGCCTGGTATGTTTGTTTTTCTCAAGGCTTTGTTGGAGTTAATGATGTCACTCTTAATTGTGGCACACACACACACACACTTCCTTGTCTCAGGGGAATTGACTGCATTTAAAGAGGAAATATCCACGTGAAACTGGATTATTCTACCGATTCTTTCCGCCCTGAAACCCCATTAGTCAGTGTCAACATGACATGGTATCTTTCCACATTAAAACGTCTGAGAAAAAGTCCAAAATAGCCCACCTGGTTTGGGATTTGGCCCTGGAAATTGGCTAATGTGTTCTCTCTGGTTAAACATTAAACCCGGAAACTGAAATAACAAAGCTCAAAGCTGGGGGAGGCTGGATATTTTTGGCGTCATTGGGTAAAAAAAATCCACAACAACTTTCAGGCTTTAGAAACTCCGGCCTGTGACGGCAGACTTTGGCCAATCGCAGGTCATTTCAGAGAGAGAGGGCTTTACTATTGCCAACGCAAATGCACGTGCACATCCCTCCATGGGAGCCGGATGCAACGGTGCAATATCCTGCAGGAAAGTTGCTGTTCCAGCATTGCCAAAGAAAATACAGATTTATCAAAAAGAGATTCTGACAACAGAGATGGAGAAGATGTTGACTTTTAGCAGCATTGTCCCTTGCCTTTTCCAGAAGACTGCCTACCCTGCAGTACCACTTGAATTACAATCTGTTGAAAAGGTTTTTACAGTAGGGAAGTAGAGTAGATCATCATCGGAGTTCAACTTTTCATTTGTGACAGAATGAAAGTCCTGTTTGTGCTTTCAGGCGTTACACGGTGCTGCTTTAACTCTGGTTAAGATACTGCGAAAGCCCTTTTCCAAGTTATTGCTGACATGCGTAAAAGCACACTGGAAACACACTATTTGAGTCAAAGAAAGGCAGAGAGCCATTCCAGAAGGTCACTGCGTTTACGGGACCCGATGTAGTTCAGAAGGTGTTAAACATTGACTCGACTTCCTCCCGCTGGTACCAAATATTTCCCTAAAAAGAAAATCCCCCACCTGAGCCAGAGCTCCATCCTCTTGGCTGATATCCAGGGACAAAGATAAGAGGCGGGGCATCGGCATGGGAACCCTGTCGCGCGGAGGCCTGAACAATTCAGAGCGCGAGATAACTTTACTGCTCATGAAGTCACGCAAAAGAGACGGAGCGGCGCTTTAATACCATCTTATTTCCCTGTGGGTCATTTCTAGCGGCTTTAATGGAGCGTGAGGAACTTTTCATAACACTGGGGACGCCCGCACCCAGAAACAGAGCTAAAGTAAACACACATGCATGCAACTGGAGTCAATATTTGCACCGGCTTCTCGTGCTGCATCCGTCTGACAGGTTTAAAACCCCTAGCTTTCCTCTGTTGTGTGTGTGTGTGTGTGTGTGCGCGCGTGTGTTTATGAAAGGCAGGTTTGCTTTGAGCCTACAGTCATGGGTGTGGTGTGGTGACGTCGCCTTGTGTTATCAGGGGTTGTTGTTTTTTCCACTAGCTGCATGTTAATGTTTTGAGAGTCAATGCTCCCTCCAGCGCTGTCAAGTGACACCAGCGGCAGACATATGCCACTCAGAAAACTGGAAATCATATAATCGAGAGCCCGAGGTCGTCAGACTATACCTGGTCGAGATGAAATAACACAAATCATCTTTTCAATTACGCCGCGAAAAACGGCCCGAGAAGGAGCGAGGCCGCAGATGTGAGAGAAGATGAGAAAGAATAGAATATTGTAGCGACCCTGTAAAGTGGGTTTTTGCCGGTTCTGTGTCGGGAGCTCGTGATTGTGGAGTTAGACCGGAACCGGAAGGAGAGTTGTTGTTGTGTAACACACTGTAGTAGTTCGACGACTAATGTTCGCTGGAGACCCGCACGTTAGTGGAATACTAGTAGTATACAACAATAAAGTTAATTAATTGTAGTTTGACATGAGTTAGTCCTCTTTATTTCTTTTATTATACAAAGATAGAAACACAGCAAACCGTCCCAAAATATAAAACACGGATTTATTTATTTATTTTTAAAAGAAATTAGGCACAATGAAGTGACAAATGAAAAAAGACATGGCTAAAATGATGTGTTTTGATGAAGATTTGGGGGAAATGATATATTTGGATGTTTAGCTCATGAGTCTTTAAAAGGTACTTTAGTATCGCACTTCCATGAAAGGACTCACTTTAGACCGATTGTTTTAAAAAGGGTGATTCAACTTAAAGCCTGAGATATAATGACTTGTACTTTTCTCAGTCCTACATTTCCCACAATGCATCTTTTCATAAGACATTCTCTGCCTGGTAACGTTGAGACCAAAACAAAGCTACAAGAAGAGTGAACGCCGCAGCTCACCAGGAGGACGTGAAGCTAACGTTGCTCAATGTCTGCTGGATGTTTCAACAGGCAAATGTTTGCCAACACATTCGCCGAAAACAACTTTATGAGCTGATAACTTGTTAATAATAAATATAAACAGAAAATAAACATGACTGCAGTTTCAGATGTACGTAATTGACACGTGGGAAATCAGAAATAGAAAACTCAGGATGCAGGTTTAAGCATCCAATTCAAGCTCAGACTGGCTGTGTGCGTCTCTGGGGTGTAGTTCGATCAACTAACTGACTGATGAGCTACAAAAATTCTGGGTTACCTTTCCACATACACAAACATATGTACACACATCATCGGCATATTGAGCAACAAGACCTCAGTTCATCGGGAAAGCCCCGGTCCAGGCTTCCTTGACATGAAGCAGCCGCCGTGCCTAAACGCCAATGAGTAAGGCACTGTTGTGAATCTATTTTGAGAGGAAATCTCACATTCCCCATTGCTGCTTGTGAAATAACTGGCTGGGTGCGACTGTAATGTCACTCTCGCCACCGTGGTCCTCGTCCTCAGCAGCACGTTTGGCTCCCCGTGGAGCAGGACTTCGCTCCTCCAGCGCTGATGTTTGAATGTTCTTGTTTTGTCCAGATGTTGTCTTCTCTCCTCTGGATCCTCCAGACTGCTATCGGTTCTCTTTGTCCAAGTCGTCCGTCTGTTCCTGGAGAAGGAAGTCATCTTGATTTAATACAGAAATGAATCTTTGATAATCTTCAGATTGGGTGTGTTCTCCCATCGGGTTTGTTGACTTCCCCGGGTTTTCTTTCTCAATCAGCCAACATGAGAAAGCTACATGAATCTGTATTTAATGCGTTTAGCAATGAGAGCCTCATCTGGCTGCTCTGCTGCCGAGAGCGTTGAATGAGAATTGAATATTTTTGGTCACAAACGAAGCCGAAAAGAAACCACGAGGACATTTTTTCTGTGCGGTTCGAGAAAGCAGCGTCAACGGGGAGAACACAACTCCTCTGCACGCATGTAAACAGCAAATGAACCACAGAGGAGAGATGTGCGGAGGCCGTTTACGATCACCTGGAGCATCGCAATTTCATAACCAGAGTTCCTGAGACAGTAAACAGAAAACCGCAGGCCGGAGGCTAATTATTGCTTCGGTTTGGATATTTCAGTCGCTCTTTTATCATGAATATTTCAAAACGTATTTAGCTATGATCAAACTAACTTTACATAACACGACACACAGCTGAATCTACTGTATCACTATGTCACCAATACAACGTCGTTTGTGACATCTGTCATTAGGCAATCGACCGAAAATGAATCGGCTACTATTCTGATAATTGATTCATCATTTAAGCCGTTTTTCAGGAAAACAAAATGATAATTCTCTCGTCTCCAGCTGCACAACATTTGTTGACTGATGTGTGGAAGACGGCAGCGGAGAGAAAGCAGGACACAGGTGAAGAGGTGTCCAGGATACAGACCTGCTGGGACTCAGACGTCGTCCGGCTCTTGGGCTCCGGCGCCGTGGGAGACGCGGGAACGCTCCCAGTAGAGTCCGTTATTAGCAGCGTCCGCCTCTCCCGGGTCGGTTTTTCACACTTCGTCACCCGGAACCTGAGAGGAGACAAAAATAAATAAAATGAAAAGGTTTTGAATGTTGTTGTTTTTTTTTGCAGTCTGGGAAATGAGACCAGAGGTGCAGAGGTGGCTCATTAAAACAAATTGCTGCTCTTACTGTGTGAGGAAAGCTCTGGCTGAAATGTAGCTGTTGGACTCTTTCAAGAAAGTATCAAGAAAGAGAGTATTTTTCCAGGTCAGAATAAAATAATAATAAAATAGCCCCTCTCTGCTGCTGTTTTGTTCACTTTGTGAACGGTATATTTACATCGTACGTCATATAAATAACCCGCAGAAAATAGTCCTGCAATGAATAAACTCGGTGGGTGTCTGCTATTCTCATCTGTGCCACAGCGGGCATCCGCCTCAGTCTCTTCTCACTGATAATACACAAACAAACACACTCCCTGTGACAGAAACGTTACACCTCCCTCATCCACCCACCCACTCAAAGGCACCTGTGCACACACACACACACACAGACACTCACACACACAGACAGACACTACCAACGCTTTAATTAAATCAGCAAATGAATATTCGTATCCAGGTTATGCTGACCCTCGGCCTCTGCGTACGCAGCCATTCATCTGGGTGTGCAAATGAAAAGCTCCCTCTGCATCCCAATGAGCTCGTAGCAGAACATTAAGGATGAGGAGGGCGCGGCGGGGACAAGGCTGAACGCCTTCCTGGGTTCACTGCTGGACTGAGAAATGTTCTCTTTACTATAAACGTGTTGAACAGAGTTTTATAAGGCAGCATTCTGCCGGGGTGTATTTCGAAATGTGGAGTTTTTGTTCTTAAAGCCCTTTGAAACACTGGAGAGCAATGAGAAAAGGTCCAAGGCCATCTTTAATACAAATGAAATACCTTAAACTATTGGAGCAAACAAGAATATTTTCTTAAATTCAGAATCCTTTTTCATACTATTTATTGTCTGCATTGGTTTTTCCAACAGCAGCCATTCAATACGTTCAGTAATTATCGCTCTATCTAGAAGCTTCCATTGTTAGTGGTGGAGTCCGCCATTCCCGTGTCGTATTCAGATTGCCTTCACGAGCGCGAGGGAGTCACAGGAATCGGATGCGTGCGTGTTTCACTGTCAACTCTGCGTCAAAGTTACCGCCGATGCAAACGGAACATCCTGTTCCAGCTGCTTCACATTAAAAGCGTTCAACTGGCAAAACATCCGTGTGGCTTTTATTGTGAAGCAGCCACAGGAAGGGCATGTCCTCTCAGCAGTTTGTACTTTCAATAAAGATATCATATTTCATCTAAATGAAGAAAGCATTGCATGATGGGAGCACCAGCATCCATTTGAAATCCAACAAAAGGTGTTTGCAAAAAAAGGCAAAATTTAGACAGTATAACTAGACACATTAGGCTGTTCTCTGTAGCTATCACGGTCTCTCTAGTTGCATGCGTTTTTTTAACAGGGACTGTTGCCATGGAGCAGCGGATCCGCAACCCGGGTTAACCTCTGACGCTTTGCAGGAACACTCAACCCGGTCTGAACCCTGCAGCATCTGTTTTCCCAGGCTTCACCCAGACTGTTCACATGTGCATTTTCCAGGTCACTGGTCTGGTGCCGAAGTGCACGGCAATCTCAGTCGATGTAATTGGGTGTGGAGCTTTTTTGGGGTTAATGTTTGATTGTTAGTGTGTAAACTAACATGTAATATGCCTCTGGGGCAGAGTGTTTTAATTGATATCTGCTCATCAAAGCACCTCGTCTGGTATGAGACATTTTGGGGGTAAGAAATATCCCTCCAAAATGTCTAGGAGCAATGAAAACTCTATTTCCCCTCGACTTAGACACACACCTGCCCACAGCCAGGACCGTGACCTCTCCGTGTTGGCTGCGGCGTTGCTCCACCTTGCGGGGAGACAGCCTCCTCATAAGCGGCCACTTCTTGTGACTGCAGCGGTTGCAGATGTTCTTATGGCCGCCCAGGCCGCCGATGGTGTGCAGGTGGCTGCAGGTGTGCTTGGCAGCTCCCGGGGGCGCGCCGGGGGATATGGGAGTCAGCGGAGGGGTGCCGGGAGACGTGGGGGTGAGCGGAGGACTAAAGAGGGAAGAAGAACCAGAAGTCAGTGTCACAATTATTATTAATAAATCAGACATTACAGTGATCGAGATAGCCGCGGATGACTACGGCCAAGTATTACTAGAAGAGCACAAGCAAAGTAACAAATATGCAATAAAGAGAGAAAATGAACCATGAAATATTTTATAGGTCACCAGAATGTTTCTGTGACACATCTAGAGATTAAATTAAACAAAAAGTAGCGCGGTGCGTTTTTAGATCAGCTCGTCCAACATCTGGCGCTGAGAAAAGGCAGACCTCCCACAGACAACTGACCTACATTCAAAAACATTTCCATTTCATGCAGATTCAAGCTCGTTGAATCCTGCAGGGCTGCCACATGACACATTAATATCTCATCTCATATCTTCATGTCAAACTGACAAGCTCTTTGGGAACGACGATTATGTATTGAATCATGATAACAAGAGCGGAGGCAATTTCCTGTACGAGCAGGCCTCAGGTGGAGCGTTGGTCAACTGATTAGGAAAGAGAATCGGTGGTTAAAAGACGGCAAACTCATCCGACACATACGGCTCCCTCTCCACTTTCATACAGTATTTATCTCAGCAGTGTGCTAACGGGCGCTAATTGACGCCGGCTTCCTTGTCTGTTTGATCGCTCGCATTTTTTTTCCCCTGAGAGGAACTGCGTGTGCATGTTTCACGACCCCGGAGAGCAGCTCCTCGCATTGTTTACACACAAAGGCAGAATAAACAGCGTCTCTACCCATTGACACGCTCGTATAATAAACTGCGCACGCGTCTCAAGGGACTGAGAGCATAAAGAGTCGCATATCTTCCATCTGTGTCGAGAACGGACGAGGAACAGAGGCCGCGGCATACGGTCACAAGTGTGCGGACGGCTGACGTGCTGAACACCTCGATTCCAAAAGAAAGTGGGTGTTAATGTGACACTTTGGAGGCTGAATGCGGGGGATTTGGCTCCGGAAAAGAAACCCGCCAGGTCTTAATATAAATATGGACCAAAGTACTTCCTTATTCGTGAAGGTTTTACTCAAGATGTAGGTGCTGCTGTGTCTGCGTTGAAGGCTGCTGGTCCATTGGAGAGTTCTACCAGGAGAGCGGGGATGTCTTTGGACACCTGGAAGTATAATTATAACTACATTTGGTTCCTGGTTCCTCCTTTTGAAAGTCGGGGTCACGTCCCTGAGTTTCTGTAAAAAAAGGTTCTTGGTCCCCTGGGGGAAGTTCCCGCAGTGGCACAGCCCTGTCCGCACCAGACATACATACGGGACACAAGGGGTGGTCCTTTAGCGTAGACCAGTGGTTCTCTGAGTTAAATCGGATTATAAGCAGCAGGAGAGAAAGCAGAAAAATAAAAGAAAAAATGTTTTATTCAATGTGTTATTTCACTGAATAATATTAGGCATTCCTTTTTCATTTAATTCATTTATTCTAACAGAACAAGGGGGAGAAAATGTGTGTTCTTGGTGAAAAATGCGCTAAAAAAAATGAGTTTGATCCACAGGAGGGAAGGAAAAAAAAGAAA